>NW_012154785.1:133377-135319 GCF_000956105.1 Propithecus coquereli
GAATCTATAATATTATGACCCAGGCAACAGCAATGAAATACTACTTTTTTTTTTAATGAAATTCTGATGAGACACCAAAAATATGGATGATTCTTTGGTAGTATTTTAGGAAGAGTAAGCATAAAATTACTATATTACCCAGCATTTAAACCAGATACTTGTTGAAAAGAGATGTTTTTGTTGAAAACCACACATTGAAAATAATATATTGTGTCAATGTTGAATATCAGATTCCCTTTCCCCTTTCCCAGGGCTTTTGGTTCATGCTGTTCTTTTTTATTGTTGTAATTTGTTTGTTTTATGACTTTTTCAAACTAATTCTATAAAGTCAGTGTTCTTTAATTGTGTGTGCTGACTAAAGTTTCTTCTTGCTTAGCTTAGTGATTAGCTAGTGATTAGACAGATATTTTTTTAAATGCCTGGAAAAAAAAATATGTCTCCCAGTTTTTGCTGAGGGGCTCTGAGTGTACATTGGAGTACATCATTAACAATGAGCCAAGCAGTTGACAACTCTACATTAGCCTTCACCTTCTGCTTGAACAAAGCCTCAGGTTAGGCAGAGGCAAGGACTTAGAGTTTTCTCACATTTTTCCAGAGCATATGCACAGGCCTGTACATCCACACAGCCTTACCTATGTGTGTGTATTTCTAGATTCACAGAAATATATCAGATTTTCAAAGCTCCTATGGATATCTCATTTTTCAGGTTTTCATTTTAAGCTACTTGTTTAGCATTTCGTATGCCCCAACTTTTATCCACCACCTCAGGTAGCCACGGAGTAAAACAATTGACTCTAGTTGTTTTTGACAAAAGTTCCAAGGGAAAAAGCATTTACACTAGGTGAGCTTTATAAAATAGCCCTTCAAATGGAGTTTCAAGGAACTACCAGACAGAGCAAATAATGGCATTTTTCTGGGAATGAGACTTTAAAGAAAAGTCTGTCCCCTCCATTGGATACCAGGCTGGTGCTTTTCACTGTGATTGCAGGCAGTTGATTTTCAAGGGCACTGCAGAGATAAAAGGGAAATGGGAATAAGTCCAGTCAAAAGCTACAAAGCTCACTGTTCTTACTGGGATTCAACCAGTTTTCTTGAATAAATGCTTGGCAGATTATTGCAATTCTTTGATTGATTTCTGGAGTTCTTAAAAAGTTCATTTTGACAATTTTTGTCAGTTTTTTTCATTGCTTCTGTGGTTAAGATAATTTTTAGAAGTCCTTAAACCTCCATTTTTGCTAATGCCTTTACCATCTGTATTAGTTTAATAGACTGCCATAACAAAATACTATGAACTGGATAGCCTAAACAACAAAAATTTATTGTCTCACAGTTCTGGAGTCTAGGACTTCAAAATCAATGTGTCAGCAGGACTGTTCCCTTCTGGGGGCTGTGAGGGAAAGATCTATTCCAGGCCTCTGTCCTTGGCTTGTAGATGGCCATCTTCATATTCATATGGCACAATTCCTGTATGTGTGTCTATTTCCAAACTTCTCCTCTTTATAAAAACATCAGTCATATTGGTTTAGGGTCCACCTAATGACTTCATTTTAACTTGATTGCTTCAATTAAAAACCTATCTCCAAATAAGGTCACATTCTGTGGTACTGGAAGCTAGGAATTCAATATATGATTTTGGAGGTAACACAATTTATAGCACCATCTTAATCTATGTAAAGAAGTTATATGGTTAACTTCAGAGTTGTAAGTTTTAAGATATGAAACACATTCATATTAAAAGCATTTAATAAATTAGAATTGGATGACGACTTCCTCAACATAATGTCCTTATGTACATGTGTGTAGTATGTACTCCTCATTCCCTATAAATATGTACCTTACTTAATGGGCTTACACTAGATGCTTTCATGCTATTATTAGGAAAAACAGCATGATTATTATCACTGCTGTTATTTTATATAAGGCTAGATATTTTAGCCAATAC
>NW_012154785.1:135369-135841 GCF_000956105.1 Propithecus coquereli
AGTGATGAGGGCTTCATCCTCACAACCTAATCATATCCCAAAGGCTCCCCCTCTTAATGTCATCGCATTGGGAATTAGGTTTCAACATGTGAATTTCAGGGGAACACAAACATTCGATCTGGATAGGGAATCTTGTCTTTGACATCATCCTTGACTCTTCTCTAAATACTTCTTCACTTTGTTTCATTCCATACTTCATTTAAAAAATGAAACTGAACTAATTGATGACCATATATCCCATCTCACAATTTTCTGTTTATATGAACACTATGAAATTGTCCAAATGAGATTCTCAAGTTATTTAAAAGAAAAATAAATTTTCTTTTCTGGAAAATTCTTCACATTAGTAGATTTCAATGAGAAAACTCAGATCTTATCAGGCTCAATAGTAATTCTATATGTTTGCTACAATTTTTCTGAAAATATGTATCTTCAGAAAATAGGCAGATCATAACATATTATAAGACCTACA
>NW_012154785.1:136170-136504 GCF_000956105.1 Propithecus coquereli
TCTGTAGAATTTGGTTATCACTTCTTCAAGAAAATCTTGCCTGATCTGTTCTTAAATCCCACACCAAGTTATCAAAGATTCCATAGTCTCTTGGGCATGCATTAATTAGAAAACTCAATTCATTGTATTGTGGGCATTTGTTCATATATATACATATATATCTGCTACTAGAGTACAGGGTCCTTGAGTCAGAGACTGTTACTCCTTTCTAAGACATGTCTTCTGGAATATTCCATTTTGCATATGTAGATTGACAATTTTTAGGTAAGTGTTATCAGTCAAGGTCTAGTCATTCAAGGAATACATACTTTGAAAATAATGCATACACTGGATT
>NW_012154785.1:146619-147884 GCF_000956105.1 Propithecus coquereli
GGCATCTTCTTTTCTGTCTCAGATGTCAGTGACAATGCCCTTCCTAGTTATGGTGGAAGTTTACCAAACAGAAGAGCAACCAAAGGGTATGTAAGTGGAGGATATTAGTCAGTCCCCTAAATTATGTATCATTGCACCAGAATCAAATATTTTAACTTGCACTTTGGTTACACGAAGTGACCAGTAAGGTTATTGTGGTTACCTATGAAACAGCAAGTGAGGAGTGAGGTTATGTTCACCTTTATAAAGTTTTTTTCTAAATCCCCCAAAAGTTAGAACAACATAGGTTTTGACCCTTCAAGTCAGCCAAATTTGGAGTACCCTGTCTCAGTATTTGTTCCTGCAAAAACTGACCCTGGGGAAAAGTGTATTCAAGAAAACAGATTATTTGAAAAGTTCTAGAAACCTAGGGAAGACAGACATGAAACAGAGAAGGAAACTCAGCCAATAACGTATGCACTGTCAAACCAGATACAGTGGCTGAATGGAGCTTAACTCTATGATGAAACTCTGGGAAGCAATTCTAACACACAATTCAGAATTGTTCCTAACCAAGGGTAGGGGAGCTGGAGATAAATACAGCAACTCTATAGAGCCATTGGATGGTGCTGTCAGGGTGAGGAAGTGGATGTTAATTCCATAGCACTTCCAACTCTCAAGAGCACATGAGCAGAGTTCAGTTTACCTCCCTGACACTTTAGTCTAAGTTAAAGATGAAGAATAAAGTTCAATCCCCTCGACAACCTCCATGCCAAAATCCCAGGGCACAGCTTCCCCATAGTAATGCCAGCATTGCTGTTGCCAGAAAGATATCACCATCTACCACTTTCTCACTGCTCACTGCTTGTAGCTCTGGGGTTCCAGTTTTATTCATAATGTGAGGAAAAGGGAGGCCCAGAGTAGTATTTTATTTCCTGCAAGGTTGGGAATAAAATAAAGAGTACGTATTTTTCTCAAGATTTTAACTGTTTTTCAGTGAGAAGACATTTCAGAAAATCTAATCTGCCATACAGTGTGTGTGAAACTTACATTTATACTTTGAGGTCTGCAAATATAATACCTATGTAAAAATTAAATGAATGAAAAATTATTAGACTGTTACAACACAAACTCAACATAAATGTTCAGTATGACTGATGTGAAAAAACTGCTAACTATTTTTGAAAGCACTAACCAAGTCCAGTTGCTTGGGAGACTGAGTATGTTTATCTGGAACTAGAAAACACAAAGGAGGAACTGATATGTAAAAGTTAATAGCTTTGACA
>NW_012154785.1:147934-149857 GCF_000956105.1 Propithecus coquereli
GAACACTGTCCTAGTGACAGGCATGCTGAAATCATTGACTTCAGATTATACAGTGTATCTATGTAACAAAATATTTGTACCCTTTTAATATTTTGAAATAAATAAAAAAGAAGATGGTAGTAAATGTAAACTCAATTCTTATTTATCACAAGATAAAGCCAATAGATAATTTTGGCCAACAAAAAATAGAAGCATAATTTTCTTTTGATTTGGGGGATATGTGGAATAACCACTGAAAGATTTTGAACAAATTCTTTGAACTGTGAGAAATATTTTTTTTTGTTATAAGTTACCCAGTCTGTGGTATTCTGTTATAGCAGCACAAACTGGACTAAGACAAATACTAAAATCTTCTAAGAAAATATTTTTAAAAGATCATCCAAAAGGCACTGGAAAAGACCATCATAATCTTCATAATAGCCACAATAAATATTAGAAGACAATGGTGCAATATTATTAAAAAGCTGAAAGAAAATGCTTTTAAACGGGGATGCCATTGCTGGACAGCAAGTAATGAATTAGGGCAATTTTAGAAAGTGTACCACATAAAGACCCTTCCCCAAATCATTTATTAAGAATATATCGAGGCCATGGTTTATATTTATTGATAAAATATTTGCCTAAGTCCATTAGTATGTCAAATGGGAATGGTATAGCACTATGTCAAAATGGTATGCCAGCATGTCATTGTAGAGAACACCAAGAGAAATGTATGAGAACACCAAGAACGAACCAAAGACCCTGTCAGTCTCCTTTAAGAAGAAGAAAATAATGACTACTGAGCAAGGTATGTAAAAAGTTCTTTAGTTTAAAATTTGATTTCTTCCTGTAATAGAGCTGCACTGCATTCAAGTTAGGAAGTATTTTAGAATGTTAGAACAGAAAGTCTTAACTCTTTCATATTTTTGGATGAAAAAATAAAAAAACTGAAAAGTTGCAGTTTTAACTGAATAGAGTTAAATTAAAAATTAGAAACCAACATTAAGGACTTCTCATAGTTTTTCTTCTGGCTTTTACTATTCTGACTTAGCCTGGATACTTCCAATGACTGTTAGAGAGCTCTGGATTTTAAAATTTGTCAGTTGATATAGAGTGAAAATATGCATTTCCATAATTTCCACCTATTTCTCCTGCTTAGGCCTTCTGGAGGAATCTTTGGCATTTTAAGTGCTTTTAAAGAAAACATCCTTTCTACCTTTGAAAATTCAGATATCTCTGTTAAGGATAACTATGTAAGATTAGATTTTTGAAAAGCAATTTCCTAACTTAGTGGGATATTTTTAAGTGATAATAAGAAAAGATTTCTTTGAGATTCTGATTTTCATGGTAAATGTGATTTTAAAACTAAAACACAAATATTTGGCAATAAATTCAGCACATTTTTGATATATGGACATTTCATGATTCATGTTATTCCTATGACTGAAATCATGAAGCATTTTATATTACCATATGACACGCTTTCATTTTGTTGTTTAAACATTTTAAGAATTTGTTTATAACTTCATTTTATAGTAATAAAAGATATGAGGTATACATAATATCCAAATATAGGCAATTTACTGTAAATATTTTGTCATATTTTATAGCTTCTATAATAGGATATGAGAAATATTTGCTGTTTATGTCTGAGATATCAAAAAATGTTAGAAATTTATTTCCCTGATTGAAAATATACAATAATATGACAATAAATAGTCTCACTGGCCTTGCTTCAGTGATAATGTTTCTGTAACAGAGTTTTCAAAGAGCTTAAAAATATGCATGTTTTATAATGACAATGTCTTATGAAAAAAGAATTCTTTGTTTGTAAAGTTCTTGCTTTGCTTGGTGATTCTTCTATGGCTATTCACCTAAGATGTTTCCTGACTGGTTGATATGTTTTCTTATGTCATAAAAATCACAATAATAATACATATTGCC
>NW_012154785.1:152682-153594 GCF_000956105.1 Propithecus coquereli
TTGAATTCTAGGATTAAAGTGTTAATGCTAAGAATTTAGTCATTTAGTTACATCCAAAGCTGAAATCATCTTCCTGCTCAAACACGTTCTACTTTGTGTCCATTTCAGGTGAGGTCACAAAAAATTTACTCAATTATTTAAGCCATATATTGGCAAACTGTGGCCCTTCCTGCACCATCCTCCATCCCCTAAAATATTTGCCGACCCCTGGCTTAAACTACTCTTTGATTTTTCTTTCTCTCTCTTATTTATTATGTTTAATTATGACCTTCTTCTATTAAAAGTTTTGTTATATAACTCAGACATCCTATCAAATTTGTTCTCCTCTATCTTCATGGCCACTACTGTTCAATTCTCAATACTCCCTCCCCTTGAATGCTATAAAATTTTCTATTTTTTTTTTCTTGGCTTCTGTTCACTCCTTTCCATTCTTGATTCCAGCTGCTGAGCTTGATATTTCTAAATGCAAATATGATTATGACTACCTAGAATTCTTCATGCTAAGTTATTTTATTTTCCGTTGTTAAATTACATGATGTTAAGTATGACTCCTGAAACCCTTCACAGCCTGGTTTCTGACAATCTCTTCAGCTTCCTTCATTACTAATCTCCACCTAACCTCTGCCTTGTTGTACCCTTACAGAACTATTCTAAGTCAACCAAATGTTCTATGATGTGTGTGTGGGTGTGTGTGTGTGTGCGTGTGTGTGTGTGTGTGTGTGTGTATCTTACTTTGCACATGATATTTTCTTTGCCTGTGACCTAGGAAGACATATGGAAAATGGGAGGGACATAAGCTGAGAGAGGAAGACAAAGCTAAAAAGATAAATAAAATATGTACATAATTTACCAGGAGACTAGACTAAGAAAATAATAAAACTATATTAATCCCAAGGACAGAGAAAATGGTAC
>NW_012154785.1:155604-155919 GCF_000956105.1 Propithecus coquereli
GACATGATAAAATTTTACTAGCTTTAAGTGAAAATACCAATGTTATGCTTGATTCTTAGAATCTTTGCCACTAACAGTTAAACTTGTTTTTTTTAGTTGGAAATATGTTTTCTAAATAGTTACTATATATTTCAAATATGATGCATATTTTCAATTTACATGGGTTAAGGTTTCAAGCATGCTATCTTAGGAGCTCATTTTCAAAATTAGTGGGATACCTTAAGATTTCTCAAGAAATTCATCTAAAGAGGCTTAGATAGGGGAGGGGGAAAGCAGTTACTGACCATTTGTATACTGTTGGTATCATATTAGCAT
>NW_012154785.1:158264-158597 GCF_000956105.1 Propithecus coquereli
TCTGGGACCTAATTAATCATGGGTTACAGAGCCATTCTGCATTCATGGATTGCTTAACTTAGAATTGTTATGTGAACAAGTCTTCTTTTCTATGAGTTATTTTTGCTTTAGAGCACTGTGTTAACATTAGTTTGCATTATAACTCCATGGTTCATTGAAGTCAACGTGACTGGCTCTGGCCAATAAAAAGTGAGTGGAGGTAAAACTCTTTCAGGAATGATGCTTTAAAAATCAGCTTATTGTTTATTGTGTCATTTTTTCTGTGTCACAACAATGTCAATATTTCAGATAGAATTTTTTTTTGTCAAAGTAGTTGTAGACTAAAGACACCAC
>NW_012154786.1:0-708 GCF_000956105.1 Propithecus coquereli
AATAATATAGTTCTAAATTTGCTGATTAGTAAAGATGTTCAAACAGATATTTCAGTGATGAGAGTTGGGGCAAAAAGTTAAAGGGTATAATAAGCTCATGTTCATAAATATGCATAATCACGTGTATATGTGAAAATATACGGAATCTACTATAATTGATAATAATTGTACATTATTTTACTAAAAGTTTGTACAGAAAAAAAAAGAGTGAGACATATTGTAGGTCATTCATCAACAGAATATCAGCCTTTCGACCTGAAGCTAACTTTTTTATATATTAGGGACACTGAAAGTCTAAGACAAATATATTACCTTTATTTGGCATGTTAAAACCATACAGAATATGCTTTTAAGATAGGGGAAGGTAACAGATTTAAGAAGAAGAGAAAGAATGAGTCAATATAAAGGAAGCTTTCAAAGATGCAATAATCACAATAATATAATGAGGAGTCATTATATGTGAAGTATGTTTTCTCAGTATTGTGCATATAACAACTTAATTCTTCTTCATAATAACCCCATTAAAGAAGATTGTGTCTTTATTTACTAGTTAGGAAACTGAGGATCAAAAAGAATGAGTTACTTACTCAGGCACTGTATTTCATGAGCCCATGTTTTGGTCTATTCTAGCCTCCTAGAGTATACTGTTTCCTCTACCTGTAAGAGAAAGAAATAGAAAAAAAAAGCATTTATGTTTGCATGCTTCAG
>NW_012154786.1:2790-3583 GCF_000956105.1 Propithecus coquereli
TTTTTTCTCAGCCCCTCAAGAGTAAAGTTTCTTTGGTATTATTAAAGTATATTGTTGTTATTATTATCATTTGTCCTACAGAAAAGCAAGTATCAGAATGAATATTTAGTTTCTTAGGAAGCCAGAAAGGGACTTAAAAATAGCCGAGACTCTTAAAAATGAAGTAGTCCTGGTAAGTCACTATGGAGTGGGTTATCGCTTGGGTTATAGCATGGGAAAGTGAGAATAATTAGATGTGTGGATATTAGACTTAAAAAGCAGTCTAAATATTAGAAAAATGTTGAGGACACGTTACAGCAGGGGACAGAAGCCCATAAATAGAAACAAGAAGCTATGAGAATTCTGACTGTATTTATGAATTATCTACAGGAGAAAGAAGATAAAAACATGGTGCTCAAAAAAAGACGGCTTTCCATCAATAAAATACATGAAAATTATATTAAAGTATGGAGGACACACAAGCAAGCATGAAATAGTGACATCAGTCTTTGAGAAAAATATACAGAAAATACATCACAAGATAATCTCTTGTTTTTTGTTGTATTCTTATTTATAGGATTTATAATTGCTTTGTTTTATTTGCTTGTTGTTTAGCTGTGTTCAGAGTAAGAAACTGAACACAGTTCAGCATGAAAGGGTCTACTGCTCTAAACTGATTATTCAACCCTGAATGACCATAAAGTGAAAAGGAAATCCAATTTATATTTAACTTCTTTCTTCTCTATCAAGTGAACAGCAATTCACACTTAAAAGATTATTGGAGAAAACAAAAAACTCTACTTAAGTGAACCCC
>NW_012154786.1:5438-6621 GCF_000956105.1 Propithecus coquereli
AATACATGATTATAGTGTCGTGAATTATCATTTTTTTGCAATTGTGGTATACATTGCATCTATTTATTATTCATAGCAACTGTAGAACTATATTGAGGATCTTCTCTAAGGATTACAAAATTGTATATAATCCAGAAATAGTCCAAGGTTTATTGCCTTTGTGAACAGACATGATTTTAAATTAGAATGGGGACCTCAGCTGCCCCATCTAGCATTGATTATTTCCATTGACGTATGAGTAAAGATTTTCAAAAATACATAACAATTAAAAGTGGTAAACAAATAAAAATGTTTATTATGTCTACAGAAGCATACTATTGGTAATATTGAAAATGCCCAAAAGTTTTGGGTGGGGGGACAGGGGGAAAAGGAGAAACACAAGAAGGTCAAACACATTTTCATTTGATGATGATAAAATAAATAAAATAACTTTTGCCTCCAAACGACACTTAATATGTACTCTAATATACATCCTCATGTCCTATGTGAGAAGATAGAAACAACTACTTCAAATGCTTTCTTATATTATGAAAACAGAGAACCAAAATATAGTGTTCCATTTACTTTTTCCTACAATGGTGACAACTGGAAGTCAGGTCACCAGTTCTGCCATAGTTTAAGCTATTCCCTTTTCTCCAATCCCTTTGTACCCACAAAATACCTAATGATTTGATGTAGTCACGTGGAGACAGTGTATTGAAACAAGTCACGTTTGCATCTTAATGTTACTCAGATAACTTCTGTCATTCAAAAAATAAAATGGAAAGTACTGAATATGACTCTCATAATATTATTTTTTTTCAGGTATGATTCTCCAGACTATTTTATCAAAGTCCTAAAACATTCTTTTTATAACTGATGAGAAGCAGGTTTTATCATCTAATAATACAGTCAATAAAACATCTTTAGATTCCTGACATAAGCAATAATACCACTTTTTTCTCATTTTTTGCTAATGAGAATATAGTAAAGTCCATTCAGACATTTTATGCTCTGCTAACTAAGTCTCTCAATCACTTTAATATCTGAACACGTCATGATAGGTATATTTTTCTCTTCACTTCTCAACAAAGCTTGATAAATGATTCTACAACATAGACAATAATGTTCACATTATTTTCATGTTTATTTGGTTTCTTTACTTATTTTTCCTAGGAGTATTTATATTCACATTATCTTAAAA
>NW_012154787.1:0-335 GCF_000956105.1 Propithecus coquereli
CCACATGTACTCACCATCAAATTGGTACTAATCGATCAACACTAATGTGAACATATGGCAGTAACATTCATCAGGTGTCGGGCAGGGGGGAGGGGATAGGAGGGGATGGGTAAACTCACATCTAATGGGGGCAGTGCACACCGCTCTAGGGGATGGACATGCTTCTAGCTCTGACTCAGGCGGTGCAAAGACAATATATGTAACCAAAGCTTTTGTACTCCTGTAATATTCTGAAATTTAAAAAAAAGATGCTATATATTTATTGTATAGAGAAGTATGGTTGAAAAGACAACTTTAGGATAGAAAGAGGCAGCTATGCAATAGTTACACACTAA
>NW_012154787.1:13445-14403 GCF_000956105.1 Propithecus coquereli
CGAATAGAAATAGCAGAAAGAGAGAACAGAGAAAACAGAGAAAGAAGTAAGTAAGAAAAAATTTAAAGTGAAATTTCCAGAACTAAAGAACGTGCTTTTCTTTATTAAGTGGGCTCAACGTATACGCACGGATAATTATCGGAAAGTTAAATAGCTATGTCATTGATAATATGCGTATATTATTGTTAAGTTTCAAAAACCTTGGGAGAAGCTCCTAAAAATTTCTATCTAGAAAAAAAAAGTCACGGACGATGAGGAATTGTATTTGCAAACGTCAGTGCTAGAAGGTAGAAGAGAACGCACGTAGCAATCCCTTCACAATTCGGAGGAAACACAATATGCAGCCTAGAATTCCGTACGGCTAAACTACGAAATAAGTGTGAGCTGAAAACGAAGACATGTTTTAGATGTTCGAGTGCTCAAAAATCTACCTCCCAAGCGTTCTTTCTAAGGAGGCTACTGAAGGAGCCGCTTCAGCAAAATGAGGAAGCAGATCAAGAACAGGCGGGATGTGATTCCGAGGAAGTGGGGAATCCAACGTGAGAAAGCGGAGGGAATGCCCACGTGGGGCCACAGGCCTGAGAGAGGTGGACACGTATAGCCCAGACTGAGGAGACGGGGCTCCCAGGAGTAAAACTTGGTAAATTCGAGAGGATATTTACACCACTGAACGAATGTTTGGATATAAATGGATACTAGGATACTAAGAGGGGAAGAGCAGTAAATACTACTTAACTATATTGTAACTAAAAATTATAACATAACTATAGTGGGAAGATGTGAGAAGAGAAAGTTTTCGAGAGTGTGTCTGTGTGCGAGCGTGTGTGTTCGGAGAGTTGTAAAAAGCAAAGTAACCCTTTCACAAAGTAGAAAGTCAACAGAAGCTATTAAAAACTTTTTAAAAGAATAGAGATTAGGAATGTTTAAATGTTATTTTGAAATATCGAGGCTAATATTA
>NW_012154787.1:14453-15407 GCF_000956105.1 Propithecus coquereli
GGAAACGCGACGGCGGGCGGAAGTGCGCAGGCTCCCGGCCCGGGTTCCGGGCGCAGCCAGCGAAGACGCAGGTGCCCGGTTCCATGTGAATCTCCAATACATAATGGTTTTTAATTTGGGTCACAGTTACAGGAAAACAAGACAAAACGCCTCGCTGTCTATCTTAAAGTCCAATGTCACCGCGTCCTGTGCTTCTCCCGCAACCGAGCCCGGGTCCTCTCTGCCACCCGGCCCGCAGCGGACGCGCCCCTCCTCTCGCAGACGGAAGACTGGAAACGTGCTCCTGGAAGACGTGAGCCGGAAACGCTCGGGCACGGACGTCACTCCAAGTCGCTGCTTCCGGGCGCGGGGGGCGGGGGCCGGAAGGGCGCTGGAGTCCCGGCCCCTCCCGCCCGCAGCGGGAAGCCGGGCCGGTGGTGCTCCCGCAGGAGACGGGCCCGCGCCTACGCCGAGCACGCCTGGCCGCGAACGTGCGTGTACTGAGCAGAGGTTTAGATCCACACTGAAGATTTCGTTCCGAGAAACTGAACCGAGAGCGCGCACCCTGCAGGACGGCGCGCGGTGACGGCCCGGAGCGCAAACCTACAGTCGGGAAGCTCCTCCCAGGCACACAGAGCTTCCAAGAGATTCTTGGTCACTCACTCTTCAAATATTAATGATCAGCCAGGAAACACTAGATACTTAAGAAAATATTTCATATAAAAGGCAAAGATCAAAACAAAAATATTTAAAAAAGGAACCTAGAGGAGAGAAAAGCATCGCAAGAAAAACTAAAAGATCAGAAGAAAACTGTGCAGTCTTCAGAGGTGCAGAATTCAATTTGCTGATCCTTGAAATAAGAACAAAATGAGGTAGAGAGAAGATTCAGACAACAAAAACCTCTGGAAAATTAAAAATGATGAGAGCAAATATAAAAAGTCCAATGCAGGGTTGGAAACTGAATTCAAAGAAATA
>NW_012154788.1:0-576 GCF_000956105.1 Propithecus coquereli
ATGCAGCAGGGGTTCCCGGGAAAGCAGTGGCTCTTTACTTGGTGTCCTGAAGCCTTCCTGCGGAGCCTCAGGTACATGATATGGCTCCTAAGGCCGCCCAAGGATGTATTTGGCTCAATGTCATCTTTCCTTTGAGTTGGGGTCACTCCAGAAGGAGTTGCTTTTATCCCCCTTTGGCAAGAGTTGTACGCCCACAACCTGTCCCCAGATGTTCAGAGCCAAGGTTGTGGTTTTCATGCCAAGGCTCCACAGTTAGGACTGTGGGTTGGGTCCAAAGTTTGAGCTGGTTCTTATGTTAGCTGAGCTAATGCCCGTTGGCCCTCCCAACACAGCACAGAGGAGTAAGGAAGCTGGGGCAGGCTGTGGGCCCCGGGGGCCTGTCGTCCTCACCTGAGCTGTTTAGGGAAAGAGCGTGGCAGAGCCTGCTTGCACCTCTGCACAGCTAAGATTCATTGTTGCCCAAGAGGGAGACGGAGAGGGAGAGAGAGAGGGACAGAGGAGAGAGAGGAACCTGGCTCTGCAGCGCCACGATTGCATCATACCAAGCATTTGGTTAGCGTAATTGTAGTGCAAAGC
>NW_012154788.1:626-2377 GCF_000956105.1 Propithecus coquereli
ATGCAGCAGGGGTTCCCGGGAAAGCAGTGGCTCTTTACTTGGTGTCCTGAAGCCTTCCTGCGGAGCCTCAGGTACATGATATGGCTCCTAAGGCCTCCCAAGGATGTATTTGGCTCAATGTCATCTTTCCTTTGAGTTGGGGTCACTCCAGAAGAGAGACAGAACACTGACCTATAGCCACCGCCTGAGGCTTGCTCCGAGGCTGGGGTTGGGGATTAGGGGTAAAGTCACCCTGTGGGGGAGGTTGTGTTCCAGCTGCTGTCCTCTCTAGCCTCTCAGGCAGTCCCTGGCTTCTAATTTTATTTGCAGGTGGTGGGGGAGTCATTGCCGCTTGAGCCACCGCATGATTTCATTAGTCTGAGCGGCCACTGGGCAGACCCTTATTGAGGAGCCTGTTAGGGGCAGTAGGAGTTATGTGGCAATAAACCCAGGGGTCGGGCAGGGTGGATGGCTGCTTCTTAAAGGCTGGCTGCTGACATCGGAGATCTGAGCTCAAGCGTCCAGCTGCCCACTGGTCAATAGATGTTTCTGGAGTCCCTGCTATGTCATCAGTGCCAGTCGGTAGGCTGGGCAGGTGGCTGTGGCTGCGTTTACTTAGCACACTAAAAGGGGAAGTCTGGCCTCTTTCCTGAATTTATAAATTTATAAACTCCCTGGATTTATCACAGGGAGGTCGTAGTTGACCCAGAGCCAAGGAGTGAGTGGGATGAGTCAGTGGGCTTGGGTAGCAGGGAGGACTGTTGAATGGGTAAGTTAGATGGTTGCCTCACTTCGGTTAGACATTGTCATGAGCCACGAGGCCAGCTGGGAACTGGAGAGAGCTGCGGGTTATTAGGCCAAGCTCTCCTCTGTGTGGAAAAGTGGAAAGATGTTTTGAGATTCTAATTGAAGGTAAAGGCAGGAGAGGGGAGGGGTGTTGAGAAAAGCAACTAACTCTTTCCCCCGGGTTTGGCAGCTGGAATCAATCAAGGCAGAAATCAGGAAAGGCTGAGAGTTAGTCCTGGGGCAGCTTTTCTGGGGACAAAAAGGAAAAGGTTTCTTCGAAGACAAAGCAAAGCTAACATCTAGTTAATAAGTTGGTAACTGATGAATTTAGTGGCAAAGGTATAAACCTCTATATTTGTTGTGAATATAAGGATTTCACATTATAAGGAGAAATTAGAGATTTATCATTGATCTGTTGTTATTTTCATAAAGACTTATCTTTTACAGGAAAACGAATACAGTGGACTGTGTGCTGTACACCCGCTTCTCCAGGCTACTCATGTCAGAAGACGCCTCATGTGCCCAGGCACCAGTTCCCACTGGGGGGAACCCTTTGCTGGTGTGGGGTCCGGGCAGCCTTAATCGGCTTCTCTGGGCTTGGGCTCAATCACCACTAGGAACACACTGAGTTTGGAGACTGATTCGAAGGGACTTCCCCTTGACACGAAGAGTGGCTGAGAAGCTGCACCTACGGTTTGCAGCCAGAGGCTGAAGAGGTCTGCGTTTGAAGCAGCCAGAGCCCCCATGAGAAGTCTTCCAGCCTGAGGTATGCCCAATAGGACAGCTTTGGAGGGGACCTGGGCTCTGGGGGAACTATGTTGAACCAGAAGCTTTCAGGGCTTTACCCTGATGGGGTAGCCTGCCTTTGGGCCACAGATAACCTTGGCCTTGGGCTCAACCCTCTGAGGAGGAAAGGAAATCTGACGGTAAGGCTTGCTTTGTTCAGCACAGGGGGAGTGGTTTTGAGGAACTAAGTGGAGGCAAGA
>NW_012154788.1:7712-9174 GCF_000956105.1 Propithecus coquereli
CACTCCTGGTGTCTCCACAGAGGACACAGTCCATAGATGAGTTCCTGGCTTGAGCCTGTGTAACCCCCGGCAAAGCAAAGCCCAGGCCTGGAATTCTCAACTGAAAACCAGGGCGCTAACACTGCTATCTCGTTAAAGCAGAAGCAAGCGTTAGGGAAATGCGGCTTCCAGGTGGCAAGAGAATAGGCGCTTAGAATAGAAGGAATCTTGTTCTTTGGTGGAAGCATTAGGAAGGCACAGCGGCTGCACTGCACTGAGTCAGGGCTGCCAGCCCACCTTTCTCCACCTGGTCATCATACCCTAATCTGTCATTCACAGCCCGAGGGGCCAGGCCGGGAACTGACTTCAATGCTGAGCTGTATCAGGAGGCCTGAGGTGCCTGAGCAAGCAGATGGCATGCATGTGCCTGTGGGGTGTGGGGAGAGGGGGACAGACTCCCTGTGGTCTCCTAAATGGGCCCTTCCAGGGAAGCTGCCTATGGCATCTCCTGCCCCTCTCTGCACCTTCCTTCCTTATTACTGAGAGATCAGAGCTGCGAAGTTCTCTAACAGCCACTGGGCCTCTTAGCATGGATGGGATGATGCAAGCTGGGGCTGGAATGGCTCCTAAATAGAAGAGTTTCTAAAGTGCTCTGCAAGGCGATGGCAGTGGCAGCTGCTGTATAAAAGAGTTTGATTGACACTGGGAATTGCATATATTTTGAGTCAGGAATGCTTATAACAATCAGATGCGATCAGATGGTGACATGAAAACATGCCATGCTGCCTCTGTTGGCCCAGGGGCCACACTGCCAACCTCTTCCCAAGGCTCCAGACTCTGGAGGCCGCAGGGCAGGGACAGATGGGATGAAGGTGGCCATGGCAGGGTGGGGGGGGTACCGCGGGAAAAGTGAAGTAGAGGCAGGCTGGGGAGGGGCCTGGGGGTGGCAGGGATCGGGTAGGGAGGGTGCAGTAGGACCAATCTAGGCATTGCTTTTCTGTGGGGGTGCTGGCCAGCAGACCAGGCAGGCACCAGGGCCACCCAGGTTCAGGCTTCTCTACTGTGGATGGCACCTGGCTGTGTTTCTTTTCCTGACCCTTAGGTGAAGAACAGGTTGTTCCTGGCTCTGCTCACCCTCTCCCTGCTGGAGATGGGAAAGGCTTCCTCAAGTCACTCAGAGCTTTTCTGGTCCAACCACTCCTTCCTGTTGAGGCCCCCAAAAGTACAAGTACGAAGGCACTCTCCAGAGTCATCTGTGACCTCAGGTTTTGAGTTCTACCACTTACCAGGTGGGCACTCTGGGTGTGAGGGAAAGTTCTGGCATGTACAGGTAGACACTCTGGGTCTGAGGGAAAGTTCTGGCATGTACAGGTAGACACTCTGGGTCTGAAAGTTCTGGCATGTACCAGGTGGACATTCTGGGTCTGAGGGAAAGTTCTGGCACATACCAGGTGGACACTGTGGGTCTGAGAGAAAGTTCTGG
>NW_012154789.1:0-315 GCF_000956105.1 Propithecus coquereli
AGTTGATCAGAAAAATTACCCCAATTCTTTTTAGAAAGAAAAATCAATTTTATTGTGCTTATTACAGAAAATGTAAAAGAGTACTTCCTAGTGAGAACTATATTAGAATCATTACATTTGAGGCAATAAGATTTCAAATACTTTCAAGGTATCTCAGAAATTGATCATAAGTATGTGATTGTACAACCGATAAAAACAGGTCCCCAAAAACTACCTGAAAATTTTTCAGAGGAATAACTGAGGTATTAAAAATGGGAGTCACTCACTTAACTAATGTGGATGTAAGGTAATGCATTAGAATCATCCACTTACTCG
>NW_012154789.1:14820-16093 GCF_000956105.1 Propithecus coquereli
ATTTATGAAATTATTTTTTTTATTTAATAAGGTAGTGCTCTAATATCACTTTTATCCCACATGGACACCTAACTTTTTCCAGCATCACTTTTTAAATAGATCCTACTTCCTCGGATGATTTATGTCTCAATCTGTATCTGGGCTCTCTAATCTGTTCCATTGGTTAATTTGTCTACCATAGTGTCAATTAGTATGGCTTTGCATTTTTCATTTTTCTTCAAACACAAATATTAATTTCTGTTAATGGAATTACAGAATCACCTGAAATTTAGGCAAAATAGGATGCTTTTAGTTGTAAAATCAAATACAGTTTCCCTCAAATGTCTACGTACCACCGTGATAGATAAAGCATATTGGTAATATGAGTGAAAATGAAAGGAGAAGAATTTAATACTCATGATAAAAATTGGGACCTATGATAAATGATGTGGTGACACTATCATAAACACCTCCTGTGTGATATCATTTTTCCTAACCCTACACAACAAATAAGGCCTGGTTTTCCAAAGAGTCTAATTAGAGCAAAGTTATCTGAAAGTCTGAGTTTGTAGAGCTAAGTCACATCTTACTGTAAGACCATTAGAGAACATCACGGAAACCCTGAGAAATCATTCTGCTTGTCTGCTTAGCATCCACTGCTTGCTATGTGTGTACCGTAACAGAGAGAAAAGCTAAAAAAAAAAAATTGGATGATATTAAGAAAACATGGCTAATATACAGATTTTGCCATTATCTAGCCACTAAAAACAATGTTTGAGGATTTCCATTTTTACTAACAAAAAGAACGGGAATTGTAAAGTGTTTTTGCGTTTATAGGATATGGTTAACAAATGCTACTTCAGTAATTTTTCCTGCCCTGGCAGTGGCAGACTTGATGATTTAACTGGTTTCTAAAATGCGTTTTTTTTAATGTTCTATATGTAGACAGATAAAACAGACCCTAGACTATAAAATAAAGATGTTTCTCACATTTCTGTGAAGTTATTTTCTTAGGAAGGTCTGCTTCTGCTCTGCCCTGCATGTATTCTGTTCGGCCTGATTTAAATTCCTAAATTATTTTTCTGTGAGCTGCTGGCTTTCTTTTTTTTTTTCCCTTTTCTTTTCTTTCTTTTCCGTTCTTTTTTTTCATTGCTTTTCTTTCTTTCTTTTGGTTAACTGTTTTTTTTTCCTCTTTTTTATTATTTTTTTATTTCAGAATATTACGGACTGTTTTCCATAACGGCTGTAAGAAAGCACATTCCCCCCAACAGTGGGCAAGGGTTCCCTTTTCTCC
>NW_012154789.1:20743-21169 GCF_000956105.1 Propithecus coquereli
TGTGTGTGTGTGTGTCTCTGTGCATGCATTTTAACTAACAAGTCGCACATGGAGTAACGTGTGTCACCAGACTGGACTGTAGGGAATTGCACTGAGCATGGTTTGTTCCTGCCTCCTCTTTCAGAAGTAGTATGGGTTTGGGGTGGAGAGCACGCCGCTGGCCTATGCTCATTCACCACTTCCGTATGGGTCAGCCTACCTGTCCACCAACAGAACCAGGGTATTATCTGTGAAGAATGACTACAATAACTTGATTACATTTTCTGTTACTGAGGAAGGGCTTCTGCATGGAGACTGATACCCAGCTTTGCTTTATTCCCGCTTCACTCAGAGCAGAAAGCAGAATGTTCCCATCCTTAACATAATTGAAGTTAGCTAGATAACTAAAAAATGCAATACAAGTGTTCACCCTTGGAAATCTGTATG
>NW_012154790.1:0-360 GCF_000956105.1 Propithecus coquereli
GCCACCTCAAGATTCTTAATCACGTCTTCAGAGGTTCTGGGGATTAAGATGTGGACATCTCAGGCAGGGGTCCATTTTTCTATCACACAAGAGAAATTACTTTAGTAGTGTCTAAAATTTAAGATTATTACTTTAGGGCATAAGGTAAATTGAGAAATGTCCTGTTTTCTGGAAGCGCAAAATAAATGGGTAATAGCACGTATGAGAGTAAAAGCAGGCACGTTAGTAACAAGTAAAGGAGAGCCGGTGCGATGGTGTGTGCCTATGGCTGCTCGGAGGGCTGAGGCAGGAGAATCTCTTGAGCCCAGGAGTTCGAGGCCACAGTGTGCTCTGATTGCATCTGCAAATAGCCACTGCACT
>NW_012154790.1:1940-2883 GCF_000956105.1 Propithecus coquereli
AATTTTACAAAGGAAAAACTAATAACTTTATGGCGGAGAAGCCTGACAGACATCACCTGAACCAGTGATCAGAGTTTACCAGCTCCAGTAATAAGACATCAACATCACGTGCTCTCGAGAACATACGCTGTGAAGGGCACAGCCTCATTTCTGTGTTATTCTTGCCAGAAATGCAAAACCTCGATCTAATTCTGAACAAGTATCAGGCAAGCCCAAATCGAAGGCTGTGCTATAAGATAACTGACTAGTACCTTCAGAAGTGTCTTGGTTATGAGAGACAGACTGGGCACGCTTGGAGATCGGAGGAGACCAAGGCGACACAACAGCTAAGTGTGGTGTGGGGTCCTGGACCAGAAAAGGGCAGTGGTAGTAACAGCAGCAAATCTGAATACGGTCTGTGGATGAGTTAATAGTAATGTGTCGGCATTAATAAGTTTCAATAATTTTATGGTTATGTAAGGTTAACATTAGGGGAAGCTGGATACAGGAACTCTGTGTCTTAATTTTATAACTTTTTTGTTAATGTAAAATTAGTTTTAAAAAGTTTGAAAAATAATCTGTTGTTTAGGCCATAATAGACAATAGTATTTCATACGTTCAGTAGTCAGATTGTCAAGGATCTGTCATGTGCTGGGTACAGTGCCGGCTCTTGTGGCAGCCAGATGAAAATGGGGCTCCCTGCCCTCGAGGGGCCTGTGGCTGTTTGAGAGGCTGAGAAGGTCATACAGACGGTTGTCGTCAGTTAAATGATGTCTATAATTAATGGATGCAGATGAAAGTTCGGTGAGCGTATGGTAGAAAGAACCCCTAATGTATCTGTGGGAGTGTAAAAATCTTATTTAGAGATATTTTGGATTTAAATAACTTTGTGCCTACGTTGAATTCTTTATAGTAGATTATGCCCTTTTTGGATATGGTCACCAGCAATAAAAAACGTTAGGGT
>NW_012154790.1:2980-3360 GCF_000956105.1 Propithecus coquereli
GTGTTGGTGCCTCTGCAGGAGAGTTCAGGGCCCTGCAAGGAGAGGAGGGCGGCAGGGCGGGGGTCTGGAAGGGCAGGGCGGCGGCTGTTGTGAGAGGGAGGCCCCGCGAGCCACCTCAGCACCCACCGAGAGCCGGCCCCTTTTCTCTGTCCAGAGTGTGTGAGTCAGGATTTTGCCATCACGAGAAGTTTTTTGCGTTTGAAAGTAGATGCTAAGTGCCTGTCTTTAGTTGCAGAGTGTAAGACGCCAACAACTTTCATTTCAGCCCCGTCCCAGCTGTGATCTGTCTTGGTTGTGAAAGCAGGGATGTGGGAGAGGGCCCTGCTGGCGGAGGGGAGGACTGGAGGACGGTGTGGGCGGGATGGTCGCCTTACCACCTG
>NW_012154791.1:0-296 GCF_000956105.1 Propithecus coquereli
TTTAGATTCAGGAGATAATACACTTAGTAAAGTAATAATTTATAGGAAAAGCAATTGCCTCTAAAGTTATAAATTATATGAATGATAACTGCTATTAACACTACTTGTTAATTAGGTTGCAGTTCCTTTTTTAGTCCTCTTCTGAAAAAGAAGCAGAAGCATTTCATTTGGCATGCGTTTAACTAAAATTGATTTTAAAATTTACCAAGATTTCAAAGTCATCATTTTTGCATTAACTTACGCAACTAAGAAAATTTGGAAGAAATAAGAACCTGTAACTTCTGCTGTTGTAAAGT
>NW_012154791.1:2222-2984 GCF_000956105.1 Propithecus coquereli
TATCTTATACTCCTAGACCCACTTCTGAACTACTGTCTAGGTCCTACAGAAAACAGAAAGCTATCCATAAGAGTAAAAAGGGATACTGGTGTTTCACCAAAAACTACCATAAAACTGAGAAACAATCTGCACTGTTGTATACCTCTATGAAAAGTAGAAAAGATTAAACACAAAGATGTGCACTTTGATGATAATGATTACCAGACATAATTAAGTTTTTCTTTTAAACTTGGCTGAAGAGAGACAAAAGCCCTTGTATTACTAGCTAGTTACTGTCACACAGCAAATAGCCCTAAAGTTTAGCAACTTAAAACAACAAACATTTACTATCTCACACAGTTTCTAAAGTCAGAAATCTCAAAGCAGGTAAGCTAGGTAGGTGGTTTTGGTTCAGAGTTTCAAGAGGTTGAACTTAAGTTGTCAGCCAGGATTCTAGATTATTAGACTACCACTTCCGAGCTCACTCAACATGAATATTGGCACAGAGCTTCTGTTCCCTATGACATGAGCTTATGACAGTGCAGATGGTTTTTCCAAAACCAAGTGACCATAAAGAGAGAAAATGATGAAGATATAGGCTACAGTGTCTTTTATAGCCTAACTTTAGAAGAGATGTGTCATCACTATTATAATAGTCCATTGGTTACACAGATGAACCCTGGAGCAAGGTGGGTAAAGGGAACTACACAAGCATAGGAATACCAGGAGACAGAGATCCCTGGGGCCATCTTGGATACTGATCAATGTTAAGTCTTTTATATT
>NW_012154791.1:14489-14802 GCF_000956105.1 Propithecus coquereli
AAATGTATATTCAGGAAGAAGCTATTTAGAAAGCAGTTAATGTAGATGATTTCCAAGCATGTAAACACAGAGTTTTTTGCTCTCTACTAGTTGCATTCATGTTAAATTTTAGAGATTACGAGAATTTATTTGCATTTTTATATACACTTGACTAAAATTTCTGGTAGAAATTATACAGACCAGTTAAAAGCTACATTTTGGATTTACAGAGACCCGAGCTCAAATTCCAGATCTGCCGCTTACTAGCTGTGGCTCTGACTAACTTAGCTCGCTGTCACAATGGGTATGCTCTAAATGTGTCTTAGGCATAACT
>NW_012154792.1:0-652 GCF_000956105.1 Propithecus coquereli
TCTTTCTTTTTTACTAAAGTCAATTTTTTTCATTTTTTATTTTTCTCCTTTCCACAGTCATTGTTCATCACACCCTATGAGAGCTTGGAGAGGAAATTGAGAACCAATATGAATTGATCTGACCTGATTATGGAAAGTCATATTGCAGTCTGAAATAATAAGAGAAAAACCAGGTCTCATAAAGTGAGTGTGTTTCTTGCTAGATTCGCGGCCATACAACCTTGATAAAAATAGCATTTTTCTCTTGCTAAATAGTATTGGGATTGAGTCAGTGACTCAGAACCATCTGAGACTCTTCCTGAGGTTTGGACATGCTAGTCACAGGGATGCAAAATGCCTTCAGCTTACCTCGTGGTTTCTGACCTTGGCTTTGTCCTCAGTCCCACACGTCAGATCAAGAAAACCAGGCAACAGCTTGAACGAGGCAAGGTGTGTAATATAAATACAATGAAATCTTTGCCCAGATAACTCCTATTGATCCTCCGGGGCTTTGAGCTGCACCACATTGAATGTTTTTTTCTAGGCTAGCTGACTGCACACAGATTTTGCTGGATTTATATATGACTTTTTCAAGCCACTAGGATACCAATTAACAAAGCTCTAATGCAGTATAAGACCGAGTGGCCTGAAATAATTAATGCAGCTCCGGGAA
>NW_012154792.1:4123-4433 GCF_000956105.1 Propithecus coquereli
TATAAAAAGAATGAAACTCTTTGTTTATGTGGCCATCAATAACATTTTAGGACCTGTATTCACTGATGGGAATCAGATACAAAAAAAAAATCCTGGTATTTAGTAGGTTTCCCAAATAGACTGCATTTCTTCCTCATTACCCACACACTTTCCGTGCTAGCACTCATAGAAAATATCTACATCGGTATCTTTGTGCAATATTACCTCATGGACCCACGGTTTTGAAAAATGCTCAAAATGAAAATATTTTGCCCACAATTGATTAAGACCACTTCTCTTTCTGTTCCGACTTGTCCTGCATCACACTTTA
>NW_012154792.1:6143-6996 GCF_000956105.1 Propithecus coquereli
TAGATCAATATCTAGAAGAGTTTTTCCAACATTTTCTTCTAGAATTCCTATGGTTTCATGCTTTACATTTATGTCCTTTATCCATCGTGAATTAATTTTTGTGAGTGGTGGGAGAGATGGATCCTGTTTCATTTTTCTGCATGTGGCTATTCAATTTTCCCATCACCATTTATTGAATAGGCATTCTTTTCCCCAGTGTATATTGTTGTCTGCTTTGTCAAAGATCAGTTGGCTGTATGTGGATGGTTTTATATCAGTTTTCTGTTCTGTTCCATTGGTCTATGTCTCTATTTTAGACCAATACCATGCTATTTTGGTTACTATAGCTACAAATCAATGTATACAAATCAGTAGCATTTCCATACATCAACAGTAGTCTAGCTGAGAGTCAAATCAAAGACTCAATACCATTCACAATAGCTACAAAGAACGTAAAATACAAAGGAATATACTTAACCAAGGAGGTGAAAGATTTCTACCAAAAGAACTATAAAACACTTGAGGAAAAAAATTACACAAGATACAAACAAATGGAAAAACATATCTTGCTCATGAATTGGCAGAATCGACATTGTTAAAATGTTCATACTATCCAAAGTGACTTATGGATTCAGTGCAATCCCCATCAAAAGACCAATGTGATATTTCACAGATCTAGAAAAAGTAAGTTTATGCTTCTTTTGGAACCAGAAAAGAGCCCAAATAGCCAAAACAATCTTAAGTAAAAGAAACAAATCTGGAGTCTGGATTGCAATCTCTTTAAAAAGTTAAACATAGAGTTACCATATGGCCCAGCAATTCCACTCCTAGGTATATACCCAAGAGAAATAAAAACATATGTGTACACATAAGT
>NW_012154793.1:0-331 GCF_000956105.1 Propithecus coquereli
GATATTTTCTCTATTTATTTAAAAGTTGTGAACAATGTATCATCAGTATTTGTTATCAGTGATCTCCATACTTCTTTTTAACAGCAATGTTACTTTAAAATAATTTTTATACATAGCATTTTTAATATTCTGACATATGTAATCACATGATTTTGCATAGACAAGATCTGAAGATCTCAGATGAATGATAGTAAGATGTGATCAAGCATTTTTTAATATAGCTTGCTTTTGCAATAATGTTTTTTGAATGATAGTCATTGTTTCAGTAGAAAAGCCAAGTTTATACTGATTTTTGCTTTTTATAATGGACTCTGGTTTTTTTCTTATTGGT
>NW_012154793.1:3166-4068 GCF_000956105.1 Propithecus coquereli
AAGTGTTGATGATGGACACAAGATTAAGACTCGTTAGTATCTTTAAAATTTTATTAATTAACTACAATATGTAAGAGAATAAATTATAGGTTTCAAACTAGATTACAAAGCAACTAATGTCAACCAACATGCTTTTATTTTACTTGTAAGAGTTCAAAAATATCTGACAATGTAAGTTTCTACTGTTCTTTTTACATCAGCATTGACATTGCTTGCTGAGAAAAAGTGTACCCAAAGTTAGACAATTTTTTTAAGTAGAAATTTCAGTGCATATAACTTGACCAGTCAACTTAAATTGACCCTTTTGATTGCCTTGTATATTCTAGTTTATAAGAGGGTTAGTAGTCATTGTTATATTAATGTCTTTGAAATCTTTCAGCCTGTCTTTATTTCATAATTAGTTGTCTTTCTCCTGCATTGCAAGGACTCCACACTAATATTTTGGAATATTCTCTTTCTAACCTTGTCCTGGTGTTCTTGAGTAGTATTTTGAGATCAAGCAGGCCTGGATGAGACAGGGAACAACTGGAGGGGGGTGCATCCCCTGGTTCTAGAAGGTATGGAGCCTACACCAAGTAACTGGGATCATAGGCAGCCTGTCCACTCTATAACCCCTTTTTTGTGACTTTGTAAGAAAGTTGTGAAACTCCTGGGCAGACTTATCTGTAGCTTAGCTGCTACATGGGAGGCATACCTAGGATGAGCAAAATTTTAGAGAGACAACACACAGCCATATCAAAGTATGTATCAGAACAAAAAAAAATAACAATTTAATATATAGCATATACCTATACACATATATTATTATTTTCATATGAAAATGTGAAAAATAGATGTTTATTTGAAGTATATATTATTCTGTATTATTTACTTTTTGGTTGCTTAAATGCTATTATTTAAAC
>NW_012154793.1:6024-6405 GCF_000956105.1 Propithecus coquereli
CAGATCATGGTAATCAACACCAGCAGTGATGGGGAAAAACAAAAACACAAAACAAATAGCAACAGCGACTCTAGCAGGTGGACAATCCATGCTTTTTTCATTTGATACCAAAACAGTGTTGTTTTTAGCCTCTAATTTTTTCGTCTTCGTATGGATTTTGTTCTTTTCCCCCAACCTGCATACCGCTTGCCAAGAACCAGAAATTTTCCCATCCCAGTGAGGGACTGAGCGGCGTGTGCGACTTTCAGTGCTGCAACCAGGACAAGTCCCTTCTCAGAGCTCCACAGTCTCTAGGCTGTCAGAGTGGTGCCCAGCTCGAGCTGCCCTGGGCTCGCGTGCCTGTGGGATTTCACATGGGTTCCCTTCTGGACCAACGTTTCT
>NW_012154794.1:0-371 GCF_000956105.1 Propithecus coquereli
TAGAATTACCATTTGACACAGCAATTCCACACCAATTATGAATATATATGCCAGGAACTGAGAAAAGATGTTTTTAAAAATCGCCGTGTACACAAATGTCCAAAAATAACACTATTCACAAGAAACAAAAGGTGGAAACTCAAATGTCAATCATTATGATAAATGGACAAACCAAAAAATGGCATATCCACTCAATGGAATACTATTCAGCCATAGAAATGAATCTAAAACAGTTATATGTGATAATAAAGAGAATCCTTGAAAACATTGTGCTAAGCAAAATAAGCCAATGACAAATATCACATATTATGTGATTCAATTTATATAAAATATTCAGAATAGGCAAATCCATAGAGAATGAAAGAAAATTT
>NW_012154794.1:12442-14060 GCF_000956105.1 Propithecus coquereli
CTTAAATACATATTGTATTTATTATACTAAGGTATGCATGCATGTATGAATATCAAATCATTCTTGATATTCCAGCCCAACATTTGAATTACTACTTTTAAATAAACAAAAAAAAGAAACCAAATAATAAAACCAAAGCATAATCTCTTCTGACTACAGAAATACTTTACTTTTCTTTTCTTGTTCCTTTTTTTTTTTGGGGGGGGGATCACCTATAAAAGTTCATAGAAGTAGGAGAAATGAACATCTTTAAATTTAGAAAATACATCAAAATGTGTTCAGGTAATTGGAATGTGTGTGAGTTCAAGATAAGAATGAATACACTGGTGTATTTAAAACAAGTGATGATATTTTCTTAGGAATATTAAATACCCAGTCAGTCCTCAAATAGGAAACAGCATAGGAGATTTGATGATTATAGAGCTATCTAATCATCTTAGAGCAAGGATAAAATGCACATCAAGTGTTTTGGAGAAAAAAAGTGATTCCTTTTAAAAATTTTTTTCACTAAGTTCATGAAAATTAAACCTTAAATATCTATGTATCACAGGAATGTTTATAAAAGTCAAGATGGTGTAGTCTTATTTTTTTGTCTTCACCAACTATAAATCCTGGAAATAATGCAAGATACAAGCAAAGGAGAATTTCAAAAGGTGAAAAGAAGGAGGCAAACTGGTTAGAAATTCTAGGACTGAAGAAACAACATGAACGGTAACACATCTTATGATCCCCAAACCGAACAGAAAAAACACGACCTTGGCATGGAGTTTTATAACTACCAACTAAACAACACAAAGCAACCCCAATAGGCTGATTTTATCGTTGAATGGGAGTTCTATCAACACAAAGTGAATCCCACAAAAACGATAAGGATGGCCTATGGAAACTCCACTGACAATAGATGCCAAGGAACATGCTCTTCTTTGTGGTCATGCCTGAGGCTCCCCTGCCACCCAGAGAATCCACCCAATAGGAAAGTACAAGCAAAGGGGTTTCCACTACAATAAGCACCCTGTCCAGAGAAACTACCACTGCAGCCTTAAAACTCTCTTACTACACAGAGACACTAGGCAGCAAAGTGATCCCAAGAATGGACATCTCAACACCACCACAACAAACAACAAAAAAATCCACCTGGTAAACTCTTTTTGTCACCTTGGGACCTTGAGGCTCCCTTTCCTCATTAGAGACACCAGGCAGCACAGCCAGAGGAAGATCCATTCACCTAATCAAGCTTATCAGTAGGGACTAGTAACAGCTCCAGCAGCATTATCAATAAGGAGAACAAATTGCATTAAACATATCAAATTATACTACAAGGCTATAGTAACTAAAACAGCATGATACTAGTGTAAAAATTAACACATAGATCAATGAAACAGAATAGAGAACCCAGAAATAAAACCATGTAACTAAAACCAACTGATCTTCAACAAAGCAGACAAAAACATACACTAGGAAAAGAACACCCTATTTAATAAATGGTTCCAGGAAAATTGGCAATCACATGCAGAAGAATGAAACTGGATCCATATCTCTCATCATATATAAAAATTAACTCAACCTATATTAAAGACTTAAATATAAGACTTAAAACAACAAAAATTCTGGAAGAAAA
>NW_012154794.1:25330-25882 GCF_000956105.1 Propithecus coquereli
TTTTGATACAATTATTAGAAATATATCAGCAAGAATATAAAAGTTCTGAACAACAAAATCAACAATATTAAATGCTTATACATAGAATATTCCATCTAACAATAGAAAAATACATAATTTCAAGAACACATTAAACTTCCACCAAGGTAGATCATATCAAGGGATAAAAGTAACATCAACACATTTAAAATGAGTGATATTATGCAGAGTAACTTCTCTGACCATAATGGAATGAAACTCTTGATAGATGTTTATAACACAAAGACAATAAGAAAACATCAAAATACTTAGAAATTAAATAATGCACAATAAACAATAATCCATTGGTTTAAAGACAATACCTAAAATTAATTAAAAAGTAATAATTAGAGTCTAATGATATGATTATATGATGTAACACTATATGTAAAACATAGCTAAGTGAGTAATGAGGGGAAAATTTGTATACATAAATGTTCACATCAAAGGTGAGAAAAGACCTTAAGTTAATAATCTAAGTGCTTATATAGGGAAATAAATAAAAAAACAAAATAAACCAAAAGCACTCAGAAG
>NW_012154795.1:0-969 GCF_000956105.1 Propithecus coquereli
TAAAATGTTTAAAATCAACTTAAAAGAAGTGTAAGATCTATGAAGATAAAGTAAAACAGCCAAGAATCATAAAAGAAAACATGAATAAATGGAAAGCTATCTTATCCCTGTGTTGCAAGATTCAGTATTATAAATATGACTATACTTATCTAAATTAGTCTGATTTAAAAATGTATTAATCCAGCAATCTCATTACTGGGTATCTACCCAAAGGAAAAGAAGTCATTTTATCAAAAAGACACCTGCACTCGAATATTTATTGCAGCACAATTCACAATTACAAAGATGTGGAATCAACCCAAGTGCCCATCAACTCATGAGTAGATTAACAAAATGTGGTGTGTACATATACTAAAAAACTGCCACCCAAGGATACTATATCCAGAAAAATTATTTTTCATAATTATAGGGGAAATAAAGTATTTCCCAGACAAGCAAATGCTGAGGTAATTCATCACCACTAGGCCAACCTTATAAGAAATGCTCGAGGGAGTCCTCAACCAGTTAACAAAAGGACAATAGTTACCATAACGAGAACACATGAAAATATAAAACTCACTGGTAAAGCAAACACACAAATGAAGAAGAGAAAAGATTCAAATGGTATCACCACCAAAAATCAGCAAACCACAATAACAATCAATAAGAGAAAAAGAAAGGAACAAAGAATATACAAAACTGCCAAAAAACAATTAACAGTATGACAAGAACAAAACCTCACATATCAATAATAACCTTGAATGTAAATGACTAAATTCTCCACTTAAAAGATACAGGATGGTGGAATGGATTTAGAAAAACTTGATCCAACTATATGCTGCCTACAAGAAACACACTTTACCTGTAAAGGCACATATAGACTGAAAGTTCAGGGATGGAAAAAGATATTCCATGCAAATGGAAACCAAAAGTGACCAGGAATAGCTATACTTATATCAGATAAATAGACTTTAAGTTAAAAACAGTAAA
>NW_012154795.1:1019-4291 GCF_000956105.1 Propithecus coquereli
AAAAAAAAAAAAAAAAAGAAATTAAGATAAAACTAGAAGAAACTCCAGAGCATATAAATATGGCATAATACCTTAAGAGAAATAGAAGTGAAAATGAGGAAGATTTTAAAAGTTAAAAAGAAATATGATAAGAAAAAAATGTGAGAGAAAGTGACAAATATTGATGATGGGCAGAAAAATCAGAACATACGACTAATAAGAGTTCCTTAAGAGATTTAAAAACAAAACAAAACCACCAAAGTGATGGATCAAAACAAACACTGAAAACTACAATGCAAGAAAACTTTCCAAAAATAAAGAAAAATTGAAATTACGTATTTAAAGAGCAAGCACATATCAAGAATAATGACCCCAAAATGTCTAACACCAAGATATTTTTTTATGAAATTACTGAAGATTAGAGAAATGAAAAAAAATCCTTTGAGCACTTAGGGAAAAAAAAGACTGCATTAAAAAAAAAAAAAAGGAAAGGGCGGGTGTAGTGGCTCACGCCTGTAATCCTAGCACTTTGGGAGGCTGAGGCGGAAGGATTGCTCCAGGTAAGGAGTTAGAGACCAGCCTGAGCAAGAGTGAGACCCTGTCTCTAACAAAAAATGGAAAAATTAGCAGGATGTGGTTGTGTGCGCCTATAGTCCCAGCTACTAGGGAGGCTGCAGGAGAAGAATCACTTGAGCCCAGGAGTTTGAGGTTACAGTGAGCTATGATGCCGCCACTGCACTCTAGCCTTGGGTGACAGAGTTAGATCTTACCTCAAAAATAAAAAGAAGGAAAAATAGATTATCATCAATTTTTTTGACAACTGTGCCAGAAGAAAATGGAGTAATATATTTCATCTATTCAGGTAAAGAAAGTGTAGTCCCAAAATTTTATATTCAAGTATTTAGTTGATTCACTCAGTTTTTGCAGTTAGAGAATCTTATCACTTGCAAATGGTAAGCTTTCAGCTTCCATTTGACATCAACTCTTATCAACATGCAAGAACTCAGGGAATATTGTTCCAATGAACACTTCCTGAAGAATCTTCCAGAAAACAAGCTTCAGATAACTATATGACTAGAGAGACATTGACATTAAAGACTAGTGTTGGGCATCACATCAAGTGAGGGCAGGCTCAGAGGGTGTGTTTTCTAACTCTGTGCTCTGACAATGTAGCTATAGCCCAGCTACAAAAATGGGGGAAAATGAGGAAAACGTAAACAAATAAATGTGTTAATGCTTTCAGTAATCATGAGGGTGGTAGTATTAAGACCGTTATTCAGAGACTGTTATGTGCATAATGTATGATAAGACACATGAGTATTTATGATCTATTGTATTTTAATTCTGCCATCCCCTGAGTCTTTGAAAACCCATATTTAGTGTGTAAGAAAGATCAGATGTAATAAGGGAAGTTAAGTGAATACCCTAAATTCTTAGACTTGAATTGGAAGTCTCAAAACTCATAAGGTATTTTATGTATGTGTCCATCTATCTATGTACCAGGATTTTTTAGTTCAATTGCTGACCCAGGAGCAATGAGCATCTCTCACTCACTAATAGAGAGTCTTCTTGGAGAAATAGTGGATTCCAGGTCTGGGCAGGAAATGTGTAAGATGAGCCTGGGATCTCTTATAATCCCAGAGCATGAGGAAGCTATCAGAGACCACGAGAGTCAGGCAGGGGCACCGGAAGCGAAATTAGGGAGAACAAATTTCATGTTTGACATTCCCCTTCCCCAAAAAGTTGAAGTAGTCATCATGATTAAAATTTAAAAAATCAGATCTTTGTCAGGACTCCTTACTCGTACTTTCAGATCAGCAGATTTTAATTACATGGGAATGGGATGCCCCCATAATCCTTTTAGTGCTTAGTATTTCTAAAGATTTTAATCCAGCCTCCTTCAGGTCTCCCCAAGAGCCCTCCATCCAGCATTTAGAGGGGCTCCTGTCTGCTGTAATGACAAAAGGAGTCCACCAGAGGGAGAAATAAGCAAATATGTAAGTTGTCCCTCCCTGTCCTCCGGGATGGGTTCCAGGACACCTGCAGGTACCAAAATCTGTCGATGCTCAAGTCCCTTGTATAAAACGGTGTAGTACTTCCATGTAACCTACATGCATCCTCCCATATACTTTAAATCATCTCTAGATTATTTAATACTTATAATACCTAGTACAATGTGAATATTATGTAAATAGTTGTTATACTGTATTTCTACATGTATTATTTTTAATAGTACTGTTATTTTTTTATTTTTTAGACTATTTTTGGTTGCCAGTTGGTTGTATCCACAGATGCAGAACCCAGGGATACGGAGGGTGATTGTACCTATAAGAAGAATTGGTTTCCCTGATTTTGTTTTATTGTTTTATTTTGTTTTTAGACATCCTTATTTGAGGGAGAAATGTTACTTTGGGATAGATTGTCTGATAAGGCTTCTACTAGCACTGGTTTCTTGCCCCCTTCATTTAAAGAGTCTTGATAAACTTCTCTATCCTTCTAAGTGAAAACTGCTATTCATTTGATTACTTTATATGTTGAACCAAATGGTTGACCTCTAACCTTTGTAAATAATGAGCGCACACACATGCAAGACATCCAAGGTAAGTAATTGGAAGTTAAATTGGAGCCATTTAATTGAAAGCAAGATCTATCACTGGTAATAACAGATTTGAAAACTGTTTATCTCTCTCTTTTTGTGGATCAGGAAATGACAGGGTTAGAGTGGAAATGACCCAAAAAGAGGACAGAACACAGCTACCTGAGTCACACTAATGTACCACCAAATGGTCCTGGGCACCCCTGCTGCTTATGATGCAGCGAGCTGCAGAATAGCATGTAGAACTATGCCACTAATGCCACCACCTGCCAAATCCTAGCACAGCTAGCCTGAGAGAGAACACTTGAAACACATTTGTTAGACAGATAGGTGTTGAAATTCTAAATAAAAGATTAGCAAATCAAACCCAGCAGTATATTAAAAAGGATAATGTAGCATGAGTGAGCCGGGTTAATACAAAACTGCAAGAATCATTTGATATTAGAAATTCTATTCATGACTTATTATATTAATAAATCAGCAATGAAAACCCATATGTTCTTCTTGTTAGATTTTTAAAAATCATTTAATAAGATAACTGATCCTTAATTTTAACAAAAGCAGTTCTCAGTAAGTTAGAAAGTAATGTATACTTCTTCCATACAATAAAAAAAATATGTATCTCAGACCCAAGTCCAGCATTGGCTTAATGGAAAACAATAGAGATATTCCTGTTCCTACTAAAGTAAAAAGCAGC
>NW_012154795.1:7526-7909 GCF_000956105.1 Propithecus coquereli
CTGTCTCCTGCCAGCCCATCACAGCTGGCAGGAATGAAGAAAAACTCTTCCCATCTGAAGAAAACATCAGATAGGACAATTTACCCTTGACTCTGCAAAAACATTGCAAGATTATTGCGGGTACTTTTCTCAAGGGCAGTTGTGTTAAGCCATCACCGAGACCTTGAGAAAGATATTTTTCTGACATTTTGCAAGAAGACAACTGTGATTTGGGGGGTGAGGGCAATATTTCCTCTGTTTTGCAAAAATAAGATACAGAAAAAGTAGCAATGTCTTTCTGAAAAGGGCTCCTGAATATTTTTTTAAAAACCCAAAACTCTACCCCCATCATATTATCTGTAAACAGACAAATGTTTGGGCTGTTGACCAAACTCTGCCATGAG
>NW_012154796.1:0-31719 GCF_000956105.1 Propithecus coquereli
ACAAAGAGGATTCCCTGTGCCCGGGCCCCAAGTGCTGGCCTTCCCTGGGGGCAGGGGTGCCCCTTGCAGAAGAAATGAAGCCCGACGCCTGTCAGCCTGAGCAGGGTCCCTCAGGGCCGTCTGGGGGTGCAGGTGCAGTCAGGAGGAGAGGAAAGGAAGCCTGCCAGCCATGAGGCCCACACCGGAGACCCACAGCCTCCTCCCACAGGCCTGGTGGAATGGCCCCCTCGACTTTCGGTACCAGGCTTGGGTGGTAGGTGTGACTCAGGCATCGAACCAAGGGGTGCAGCACGAGGGACCTGGAAGGGGAAGGTTTGGAGAAGGGAGAGCCCTGTTGTGATCCAGCCCCTTGCCGCTTTCCCAGGTGAAAGCCCTGCTGTGCAGGCTGAGGTCATTGCTGGCACGAGCTCCCCACTCGCTGCAGACGCCTGCAGGTCTGTTTTAATATCTGCAGCAACCGCATTCCTGAACAGGGTGGGTAAGAGCCTTTCTGGACAGGACTGCTTTCCATCAAAAATTATTCCAATTCACCAGGGTCAGGTATTTTAGAGAGAGCTGGATTTTTTTTTTTTTTTTTAAGGAGGAAAATAAAAATTCAGAAGAAAGACCAAATGCAGGAATCAGGAACAGAGCAAGGTCCTGAGAGCTGGGGAAGGGAGGAGGGACCTGGGGTCTTAAGTGAGGGAAACAGGGACAAAAGATTCAGGCAGAGGGTGCTGGGAAAGAACCTCTCTGGGGATCTGGCCCATCCAGGGCCTTTGTGGGTCCCGATGAGTTTACCTGTTACCATGATTCATTCATGCGTCCACTTAACCCACACTTGACTTCCACTCCAGAGCGCCGTGCTGAGAAAACAAAGAGGTTGCATTAGCCATCGGTATCCACGTAACAAGCTACATAACGCGCAGTGGCTTAAAACAACACACTTTTATTATCTCACAGTTCCCGTGGCCCAGGAGTCTGGGTACAACGTAGCCAGGTTCTCTGCTTTTAGAATCTCTTACGAGGCTGTAATCAAAGTTTTGGCCAGGGTTGGAGTCTTATCTGAAGACTCACTTGGGGAAGGATCCCTTCCAAGTTCTTGTGGTTGCTGGAAGAATTCAGCTCCTCAAGGGGCGTTGGGCTGAGGGTGGCAGTTCTGAGCATGCTGGTGGCCAGAGTGGCTCTCAGTTCCTTGCCACGTGGGCCTCTCCCAACCTGCTTCACCAGGACGTGCACGCCGAGAAGGCCAGAGAGAGGGTCAGCCCGCAGACGAAGCCACAGTCTTCCGCACCCTGATGGTGGAAGTGACGTCCCATGGCCTTGGCCGTATTCTGCTGATGAGAAGCAGGTCACCGGTTCCACCCACACTCAAGGGGAGAGGGTTACACAAGGGTGTGGATGCCAGGAGACGGGGATTCCCAGGGACCAGGCTAGGGTCCACCTGCCCCCGAAGTCAAAGCTGTTTCCTGCCCTCAGGTAGCTCAGAGTCAGAAACAATGACAGCTGAAACAGCAGCAGTAATAACACACTGACACAACGGCAGCCCCGCTGCGTTGGATGCTCACAGTGTGCCAGGAACCGTACTGGTTTCTTTCATGTGCGTGTGTGTGTATATATATATATTTTTTTTTTTGACATATATAATATATATATTTGCTTTTTTCCTATTAGGTAGGTACAATTATTATCCTCTTTTTAGATAAAGAAACAGTTCCGGGTAGATCATGGTAGTAAAAGATCCAGGAGTTTCTAATTCTAATTTGTCAGACTTCCAAGCCTCTGCTCTTACCTTATTTGCCTCCCAGATACACGGCAGCGCGACGCGGGGCGGGCCGTGGCCGTCCCTCTGTGTGGGGAGCCAGGGACGGCGCTCAGAGGCGGGACGTGGGGAGCTCAGCACGTTACAGCAGCGGGACCCCAGGGAGTTCCGAGGCCGCACAGGGACCCGAGCTCCGAAGACAGCGGGGAGACGTGTGAGGGCGCCCGCTGGGAGCGCGGCAAGCGCAGACTTACCAGCTGCCAGAGAGCGCCGAGATGCGCAAGCCGCGGGCTGTTGAGCTTAGTTTTCTGACGGGCTGAGTGTTGGCAAACCTCGTGCGTATACAGTGAGAACAGTTAATCTTGTCTGTTTGTGTTTCCACTCAGTCCCGTCACTCCCTGGGCTTCCAGCCGTCTGCCTCTCACTGTGGGTTTTAGGCCAAAGGAGGGGTTAAGTCTGTGACCCTTTCTGCGCGGGCCCAGCGCCAGTGGGCCGCAGGAGGAGACTGACACGGTCCCTGCCCCCTGCCTTGCCAGGACAGCCCCTCAGCCCCAGGTGGCTGCAGGGCCCATCTCCCTGGCACACCTGTCCCAGCCACCAGAACCCACATGTGTGCACAGAGTGGCCTCACCTCGTAGCTCAGGAGACGCCTGCCCGCTGGGCTTTATCATTCCCTGTGAGAAACCGCAGACAGGAGTTCGGAGCTTGCCCAGCGTCACACACGGCCAGTCAGTGGCTGAGCCAGGACCTGACCGCGGGTCCAGCGCTGCCTCGCTCTCCTGCGTCGTGCGTGTGGGTCCGGCCCACCCACCCCACACACCACGGTCACCATCATGCCATCGCCTTGCTCAGGAAGCCACGGGGCTCCCTCCCCTGGCCGGGCCAGTCTGTCCACACGCCTCCCAGGGCCCTGCGGTGCCGTCCCCGCCCCCTGCCTGCAGCTCCATCTCCGCGCTCTCCTGGGTTCTGTGGGACGAGGCCAGGCTCCCTGAAGCCCTGAGACGTCCAGGTTTGCTGGTTCCCTCTCTAATCGGACTGTGGATATTTAGAACAGGGACCGGGGTGTAAACTTCTCCCATCACACCCCAAGCCCAGGCACACAGGAAATGTGTGTGGCTTCACTCCTCCTCTCTGCCACTCCTCCCAGGAAGCCCGCCCTTGGCCTCCAGGTGTCTGCTAACAATTCTCCTCCCTTCACCGCCTGAGTGGTCAAAATGACTCTTGGTAATTGCTCCCTGCAGCCAGTTAGACACACACTTAAACATACCCATTTTGGGGGTTAGGGGTGCAAGAGGAGTTCTTGGCAGTGGTCACAGCCACGTTAGGGACTGGGCAAGCCACAAGCAAGGAAAAGGTCCCTATTCAATAACGTCCAACAAATGAGACTGACGGGACCAAGTTTGTTTTTCGGGAATACCATTCAGAGTAGTATTAAGAAATGACAATACAAATGGAATAAAAAGGAAGTTAGAGAGGTGTTGGCTTCCCCAATCTATGCTGATCTTATGAGTAACTATAGCACTACTAATTAAGCACTGTCTATGTGCCAGACACTTTACTAAACACTCTAAAAAAATGATCATATTTCATCTTCAAAACAATTCTATAAAGTAGCATTAATAGTATCCCTGCTGGAAACTGAGGTTCATAGAGATTAAGTAGATTGTTCAAGATTGCACATGAAATGTAAGAGCCAGGATTTGAACCCAGACTGCCTGCCCTAAAACCTTTGTCCTCGCTCTTTGGCTGGTGGATGGTCTCATACTTTCTGTTCGTTTTGTTGGGAGGATGTGCTAAAAATGCCTTTTGCTCCTCTCAGGCTGGGCCTTGTGGTGAGAGGCAGAGAGAAGCTTGGAGTGGAAGTCCCTCCCACTTTTTAAAGAGGGGGCCTGGGGTCTGGGTTCCTCCCCCCACCCCCAGGGCAGCCTTCTGCTTTGCAACTCTGCAGAAGTAGGCAGCTGGCAGGAGACTTGCATTTTTTAGGCCCCAGGCTGTGTCTTCTTATCTCCGGGAGCATTGATTTACTTTCCCCTATCTTATCTCAGCCCTGGGCCCTGGTGATGGATTTCACCTTCGGCATTTGCATTTGGAGCTGCTGCTTGCCAAGAACACTCCCCCAGCGACAGATCAGGAAGGAGACAGCACTGTGCTCCCCGCTCTTGGATCAGCCCTCCACCTCCTGCCTCCCCCAGCTAGGTGGAGAGAGGAGGACCCTGTTCTTAGGGGTTGGAGAGAAGGAGGGAGCGGGGGCACTGCTGATTAGCAAGGATAACAGTGCCCTTCCCCGGATTTAGCACCCGCCTGCCCTTGCTTGAGATGTGTCAGGGGGTAGGAGAAGAAAAAATAATAGTACTGTAGTATCAATTCACATGTCTTTTCAAATTTCATCTTCACAACAGCTACGTGAAACAGCTTTTGTGTTCCCTTCTTACAGACAAAGAAACAGGCTCAGTGGGGCTTGGGTCACACAGACGACAGCGAAGAGCTGGGTGTCCAGCAAATAATCCTGGGCATCTCTCATGACACATTAATCTCCCCGATGACACCCCTGCACTTTTCTTTCTTCAAAACAGACAGTGTGGTTTGGATTAGGGCAACCCACCCTTTCGCAAGGGTGGACCCAAATGGAGGGTCCTTTAGCGCACGGGGAGGGGTGTTGCATTGAGCCAAGGTCTGAGGGTCGGCACTCAGCAGGCTTGAGGCGGGGGTCACGCCTAGAAGGGAGGAGGTGGCGAGTCGGCCCCTTCTCCGTGCCTGGAAGGAACCAGCAGCGAAACAGTCTCTACAAACGCGCATTGAGACCCCTCGGTCGGTGTGTGTCGTGCTGTAGGCGACACAGTCGCGCAGACCAGAACTCAAGAGAAAGGAAGACGAGTAGCGTTCATCAAGGTCCCCTGTGTGCCGGCGTGGAACTAGGGAGTTCACTCATTTTATCTGGTTTTCGTAACTGTCTTATAAGGTGGTTTCACTATCTTTCTTTAGAAGTTGAGGCTCAGAAAGATGAGACAATTTTCCTCTGGTCTCATTGCTGGTAAATTGCAGAACCATGGCTCAATTCCAGGTTAGCTGACCCTAAATCTGTCGGTAAACTAGAAACTTCTCTTTCACATGTGCCCTGGAGTGTGAGGAGCGGGTGGCGTCTCTTCCGTGACCCAAAACAGCACCTTCCAGACCGCAGCTGACTTTGGTAACTGGTTCCGACCCCCGCTGCGTGCGTCCCGGAGGCTGAGTGGGGAAGCGGGCACAGGTAGCAGGGGCCACGTTGTTCGTCAAGAAGAGCTCTAGACGTGCCCCCGTGGCAGGGCGCCGGTCTTCCAGGACGGGCACTCCGCCTTGCTCACCTTTGAGCTCCTGGCGCCGAGCGCCGTCTGACAAACGTTGTAGAAAGGGCTCAGTAAGTGTGAGCCACTGACTAGGATCGAGGAGTCCTTAAGATTCAGATACGGGAACTTCAACATTATAAAAGCCGTAGTCGCAGACTGGCCAAAAGTATACACGTGCTTTGATCACAAGCTGGTGAGAAACAGCGAGGACGGAGGCTGAGCGGTGGGGCAGGAGGCCTGGAGAGAACCGTCCCCAGGTGCGTCCCTGCGTGCTCTGCGGCCGGCCCTGCCTCCTGCCCGCTGGGGGTCTCGGGCAAGTGGCTTCCTCCCTGTGAGCCTCAGTCCGCTCATTTGCAAAGTGAGAGGTTGGGTCTACACTCTGAGATCCTTTTCACCCCTGACCTTCCGTGAGTTCACTAACACCCCCTCCTAACAGGTTCTCGGTAGGGGAAATAAAGAAAGTGATCTCCTTTTAAAAAATTCATATTTTTAAGGAACGAGTAAAAATGGTACATATTTGTGGTATATAACACGATGTCTTCATATATGTATAAGTTGTGGAATGGCTAAATCAAGCCGTCTGACACACACATTAGCTCATGTACTTATTTTATGGTGGTGAGAACATTTAAAACCTACTCTCAGAGCAACTTTCAAATACACAACAGTTGTCAGGAACTGCAGTCACCACCATGTACGGCAGGTCTCCTGAACTTAACCCTCCCATCTAACCGAAATTTTGTGTCTTCTGACCAACGGCTCCCTCAGCCCTCAACCCCTTGGCCTCTGGCAACCACCATTTTATCCTGTTTCTGCGCGTGGGCTTCGTCACTCTGCACATACAAGTGAGACCACGCGGCATCCGTCTTTCTGTGCTCGGCCTGCTTCACTCGGCACGCTCTTCACGCAGGAAGGTCGTCTCTAGAAAAAGAAGAGTTTCACCTCCGACCAGAGTGAGCAGGGGCAGTCCCACCTGAAAGCCAGGAAGGGACTGTGTGGCATGAGCCAGGTCTTTTCAAGCCTGGGGGAGTCACTGATTGGAAAGTGGATAGAGCCCCCCGTTCCTAAACCCGTCTCTCTAGGCAGTGCCCTCAGCTGGAGAGGCTGCAGCGAGCAGAGGCAGCTCCGCCCGGAGGAGCAGTGGGAACTGGGAAGCCACCGCCTCGTGGGTCCTTCTCGGCTCCCCCGTGTGCCAGCCACCTCCCACCTAGGCTCAGCTTACACTGCTAATCTGTTATGTCTTTCTTGGTTAGTTAGCACTTTCAGACAGTTATGGTTAGATTCTGTTTATTTTTCTAAACCTCACAAAAACCCCATAAGACAGCAAGGGAGAGGGGCAGGGGGAGTTTTTCTAGAAATATAAACTCAAGATTCAGATGCTCTTCCCCATCTGCAGGACAGCTGTTGCGGCACCCGTCCATCCAAACGCTCCGGCATTCCATCGCGGCGATCTCTTGCTGGCTGCCCTCCCACCATTATGCCTTCGAGAGAATATGGCCTGAGACCAAGGCAGCTGCCAGCTACCGCCACCTGACACGAGCCCCGTCACCCCTGCCCATCCCTCTCCCTTCTCCATCCTCACCATGGGGTCACGCTCTGGGCTTTTCCTTCCTTTTATCCAAGGCAGAGGCAGGGGAAGAGAGGGCTGGAAAAAGAAACTTCTCCCTTAACTGGCTGACTAGGAGGAAGTTTGGGGTCTGAGTGGGCCACCCCCTAACCTAATCCTTGCCCAATTCTTTGGCTCCGGGGGCTCCTGGTAGACTCCTTGTCTCCTTGTGCAGGAAGTTACCATGTGTCTAATTGCCCAGCTCCAGCTAGAGTGGTGGAGGGAAATTGGCGTCAAAGAATGAGTGAATGGATGGGTGGATGACTGACAGCTTGGAGAAGCGGCTGAAGTTTGAGCAAGAAACAGGGAGAGAAGGCCAACACCTTTCCACTCACCAAGCCTCTTCATCCCCCCTGGGAATAAGAGAGAGATGAATATGGAAGGAGTTTAAATTGAGGCACAAGGGACAGAGAACTCGATAAGCAAGGTTGGAAAAATATAAGATTAGTCATCATCTAATCCAAACCTTTAATTTTTCAGTGGAGGATGCCAACACCTTGAGGGGATACTGACTTCCTTAAGATCACAGAGCCAGAGTGGTTGGGTCTCTTGACTCTCTATTTTGTCTCTGGCAAAATGGTGGTCTCTGCTTGTCCCCACTCACCCCAAACTCATTTGCTCCAGAAAAGCACCTGCCATCTAACCTGGGGTTCTCCACACTGAAGAAGTGATCTGAACTTGCTTTGAGCTTGCTGTCCTTGAGGCCATTTTGGCCTTTGCCCTGTGGCCTTGAGGCCGCGCACACCTAAAGGATGCACAAGGGCAGCGGAACCCAGCCACACAGGCCTAGCCCTGCCAGAAGGCCGGCTTGGGTTGTTGCCAGAATGCACAGTCCTGCCTCCTAGAAGTCCGGTCGACTTGGGAACTCGCGCAGTCTTGAACAACAGAGGTCTTCGGGCCTTGCCCAGTGATCCGGGGACCAGGACCGGAACACACGTTTTACCCCTTTGTATCACCGTGGGTGACTTTCTAACCAAGTGTGCAGTTGGAGGGAAATTCAGTCCCCGTGTGTCTGACTCACCGATCTCTAAATCATCCTACAGTTTGATTCTGGGAGTGGTCTGATATGCGCTCTGCTTTTTTTTCCAACTTTTGGATTGGTCATTTGGCCAAGACATAACAAAGAGCAACCCTGGGAGACAGAAGGAAGCTTCAAGTAGAGGCCTGACCCGCGGGCTCTCTCCCAGGCCCAGCGCGGACAGGCAGCGCCGCCGGCTCCCAGCCTCCTCTTCTGCTTGCGCCTCTGGGACGCGGCCCCTCCTGCAGAAAACCACTTGGCTCAGCAGATGGTGACACCACAGACCGATGGCAGCTGATCCTTGCTGCACCCTCGAGGGTACACAGCAATCCCCTCGTGTGACCCCCCTGCCATCCGAGGTCATTCCAGGCCTTCACCGCCCTTTTCTTCTCGAGATCCAGATGAAGAGAAAAAGGAGTCCATCGGGAAAGAATCTCCTCAGCTGCCTGCCACTCCCTACAAACCTCTGTGTCTCAGCGACCCTCCTGCCCAGTTCGGCCTCAGATCCGCCCGCCGCTCCCTTCCCTTCCCTTCCCTTCCGTTCTGGGGCCACCGTCTTCCGCCTTCTGTGCTCTCTCGCTGGGGCTGTCCCCCAGGTCACTCCTGTGCTAAAGTCTCAGTCTGTTTCCTGGGGAACCTGACCTGGGATAAGAAAGGGCTTCGGGCAGAGGGACAGTCATCAGGATGCCATTTCTTCCTGTGAGCTCTGGGACTCGCTCCCGTATCCCCTCCTTTTCCCTAAATTTCCCCTCAGTCCTCCAGCTCCGCCTCTCAGCACCGGTGCTTGTTCCGGTCTTGCCGGTGCTGAAAACAAGCATTGGACCTTCCTTCCGCCTGAAGTCTCTGCTACCGCACACGTCTCCCCTTTTGGTCGGGCTTCTCAGACCCTTTATTTCCCTCCCTTCATTTCACGATCGTTCCCCAGCCCACCGGGGTCTGGCAGGCACTGTCGACAGGGACGTGCCGCTCTGTGAGGTCCCCAGGGCCACCTGCAGTCACTCTCCAGTCCTTCCCCTACTTGTCTTGCCAGCAGCGTTTGACCACGTGGGCCTGCCCCTCGGTCGTGACGTGCTTCGCTCCTGGGGTCTGGGTGACCCTGCGCTTTCCGAGATCTTGTTCTACTACTTCAGTCTCTCCCACGGGCCCCCCTTCTCCACAAATCCACGCAGGAGAGCTGCGGTTGCCCGTGGCTGCCGAACGGAACGCTGTCTTCCCTTGTCACGCCGCTCGCTCCCCGCTCTGAGCTGCGCCCACAGCCCCGGAGCTGCCCTTCCAGCCAAGGCCTTTGTTCTGACTCCACCTTGAGTTCCCTGAGGCCGGAGCTGGACCCAGAGCAGGACGCCTGCCACCGTCTGAACTTGCTCCCGTTGCCGAAGACCTGTCTGGAGGAGGGTGTGGGCGTTTCCCCGCCCTCTGCCCTGTCCCTGACAGCCGATCAGCCGCTGCGTCCTGCCAGCTCTGCCCTTGAGCACCCTCTGCCGCGCCCTAGCCCCACTCCTGCTTCCAGCACCGCTGCCGTCTCCCCGCCGGCTCCCCTGCGGCCGGTCCTGCCCGTCCCAGTCCCCGCTGCACGGAGCAGCGAGGGTGCTATTTTCATGAAACAAATCTCGCCCGTGACTCCCTTGCTTAAAATTCTTCAGTGGCTTCTCATCACTCTCAGGGTAACTCTAAATTCTTTAACACAGCATAAAAAATCCTTATGATCCAGCCCCTGTCCGTCAACCCAGCTGTCTGTCTCCTCCCCGCTCCTCCTCTTCGTGCTGCGGCAGCACCGCAGTTCACTGCACCAACTCCCAGAACACGGCAGGTTTTCTCCCGGCCTCGTGCCTTTTAACTCTCTCCTGCCTCAGCCTAGGCTGGTCTTCCTTGACACCCACCAGAAACACTCCTACTCACCCTTCCAGGCTCACCTCATGCCCTGCCTCCTCCTGGAGGCCTCCCCTGATTCCTCAAGGCCAATGTGAGTGTGCTTTTTCTCCCTCCCACCCACCTCTCTCTACTGCACTTCGCACCCCTCTCTGCTGCGGTGATGATCAGGTGGTACTGTAATTGCTCATTTAAAGTGGAAGCCTCTGCACACCACTTGAAATCTAACTTTTTTTTAAAGAAACCAAGTGTTTTTTCATAAATCCAAACCATTTGAGAGCAGTGTCTGTATCTTTTCATCTTTGTGTCTCCTATACAGAGTACAGGGCCTGGCACATAGTGGGCTCTCAATAAATGTTTAATCAGCAGTAAAGCCCAGCTGTCCCTGAGCATTTTCAATAAGGCCAGGCCACGCGCTAAGCACTTTGATACTCTCCGTGTCACCGAGTTCATGCAATTGCAACTACCCTGTGCGGTAGGTGTCCTCATCACTTTCTTTTTTGGGGGGACAGAGTCTCACTCCATTGCTCCGGGAGTGCAGTGGCATCATCATAGCTCACTGCAACCTCAAATTCAAGTGAGCCTCCTGCCTCAGCCTCCCCAGTAGCTGGGAGTACAGGGTGCATGCCACTGTGCCCGGCTAATTTTTCTATTTTTAGTAGAGACGGGGTCTCGCTTTTGCTCGGGCTGGTCTTGAACTCCTGAACTCAAGCGATCCTCCCGCCTCAGCCTCCCAAAGTGCTGGGATTACAGGCGTGAGCCACCGCCCTTGATCCCTATTTTAAAGATGAGGAAACTGAGACTCAGAGAGGTTAGGTAACTCTCCCAAGCCAGTAAGTCGCGCAGAGGAGCCACGAGCCGTGCCCTCACTGTGATTGCGGCCGCTGTGTGCAGCTCTCTGCCGGTACAGAGGCTGTGCGGGGGTCTGGGTGCCGCTCTCGATAAATGCCTTACGCACCGTCACATCCCAGTCCGCTCCGGGCTTCCACGGGCCTCTACCCACTAACTCAGGCCTTGAAGCCTGCACTTGGCAAACAAAATTCAGGCATCCCCAACTCAGCCGGTCTCAGATCCCATTTCAAAACCTTTTTTTTTCCTTGCTGCCAGGGTCCCACAGTTGCTGCCTAGACCTGATGCCTGTGAGTTCTGCATGCTGCCCATGCAGACTTGTAATCGGCAGCACTCTGCAGCGCCGGACTGCTCAGACTGGCCCAGCCTGTCGTTGGTCTGGGCCTACAGCCCTGGGGAGCGGGCCCAGTCCATGCCTTCAAGCTCTGAGCCCACCGACCACACCCGCACAGACTCAGCACCCGCAGCACGCCGGCAACCAGCCCACACCTTGCTGGCTGTGCCCACGGCTGCCTCCCGAGTTCCGATCCTGCGGTCTGCTCCTGCTGGCAGCAGCTCAGGGACCCGGCAGCAGGAGGGGACAGGGAACACGTGGAAAAGCATCTACCCGGGAGGGAGGTGCCGCAGCTGAGCGCCCGGCTGGCCTCCCTCCTCGTGTCTCACTGCCCGCACCTGCGTTTGCGAGCACACACCTGAGTCCCCTGGCACCACGGGCCTGCTTGGCCTTTCTTTCTGGTCATTGTCAGTCTCTCGCTGTGGCAAAGCCATAATGCGAGCAAAAGAACATGTTTCCGACTGACTAGATGAATGTTTTGTATTCAGCTTTTATTGCCATGTTAATGATCTCCGGTACCTGACTGCAATTATTATATGAACAATACACAGTCATTGATGAATAAGACCTTAATGTTGGAAATATACAAAGGCCAGATTAGTCTGAACAGTGAAACTATTTCAAACAATAATGCCTCAGTTTTGTAGGTCCGTCATTATTATTATAACGCACCTTGGCACATACCGTCTCATTTCAACTCAGTTAACATGGGGTTTTCCCCGACAACAACGGGAGGGGCAGAGCTGGGATTTTACATTACACCATCTCCATCAGTCACTGCCGAAGGCAACAGTGCTAACGCGGGAGCCTCGGTATGCAGCATTGTATTAATCTTTACGACAACCACAAAAGGCGGGAATTTTCCCTGTTTTAGAGACAGAAGAGATTAGGAAACTTGTCCAGTGCCCACAGCTAACAGGGGAAGAGCTAAGATCTGAAACCAGATATGCCTGAAGCCAAGGCTTGTGTGCTTCTGCTGTGCGCGCTGCCCACGCCGGGCCCGTCCTGGTCTGTGGTTGTCTCTAGTTGTCTCCCACGGTGGCCTGGGCTTCGTCACAGGAATGAATGCCACCACCAGCCCTGCCTCGGTGGTTCTGCATTTTCCTACGTATCAGACACAACTTCCTGGTGTTAACCTCCAGCCTGTTTGGCCTGAGATGATTTTGCCATTTTGCTCCCCCAGCTCTAATGCAGACTCTAGCTAGCTGATGTTCTCATCTGACTTCTTAGTGGCAGGGCTGGAAGTCTCAGGAAGTCACCCTTCCCAAGGAGAGGCCACGCACGGGCGGCTCCTAGGGAGAGCTCCCCGGTAAGGGCAACGGCCAGTGGGGCCTTGACGGTTAGTTCTGGAGCTAAGCAGGAGACTCTACTATCTGGTTGTCAGCTCTTGAGAATCTGCCGTGTGGATGGTACCCGTCCCCTTTAAACTATCCCGACCACAAAGGAACACAACTAGTGAAAATAGTCCAAAGGACAGGCCACTGCGGGGAGGTGGTAGAGTTCTGCTCAGGGGATCTCGGGTAAGTCCCCTTCTCTCCCAGGGCTTCTGTCGGTTGCCCTTCATGTCGAAGGTTCCCTTGTTTCCATAGTGTTCCCAGCGTGGACTCTTGTTCCAGTGGCCCCGCAGGGCGAGTGTTCTTAGGAGAGCACCTGCCCCGGGGCTCATGGGCTGCCAGAGCAAGGCTGGGGCCTGGGTCCGGGTCCGTGCACCGGAGGCCCAGTTTGCCCCGGCTCCCTGGCGGAAGGTGGCAGTCTCAGTCATGGCTTTGAATGTAGCCTGTTTGTTTGAGGCTGGGGCCCAGTGGTGGCTGCATGGGGGCAGGGAGCAATCCCCGGTTCTGGGAAGGAGCACGAGCGAGTGTGTTTGCGCGTGTGTGCGCGTGTGCAAGTGTTTATTTATTCTAGCAGCAGTGGCTGCGTCTGAGGTGTTTGCCAGCAGAGAGCTGCCTGAGTGCTTGTTTGTTTACCCAGCAGAGTGCAGAGAAGGATGAGGACAGAGACAAGTGCAGGCTTCGACGTCTCGGGGGCCATTTTGGATGCTCCATTTGATGGGTGCTGCTGGCTCCAGAGAGCTCCTTTTGGGGACACAGCCTCTGGTTGTCTGATGCACCGGCCGCTCCATCCCTGGCCCTCTGCCCAAGCAGGGAGGGATTGCTAATCCCCACCAGGGCGGCTGGCCCATCTTCCCTTCATGCTGGGGCTTTCCTGGCTGCTGAGTCTCTAGCCCCGAGAGAAAGTGGAGGAGAAGGAGGGCAGTGACAAGTGAGGACAAGTGGGCTCCAATCTGGGTTCCACTGACCCATAAGGGCCTGGCCTTTGACAAGCCGCTCAACCTCACTGGGCCTCACGTTCCTCCTCTGGAGGATGCGATTGACTTGCAGCTGTCCAAGCCCTTCTTCGGAGGAGACTTGGAGGTGTGTGTCTGCCCACCCCGGTGGGGCTCCTGCCAAAGAGCCCGCCCACCCCTTAGCTCAGGCTTGGCCTTTCCAGTGGGCAGCCACATCACACCAAGACTGAAGCCCCCCGCCTCTTAGACCCTGTCCTCTGTCTTCCCTTACAGATTGGTTATATACTCCGGGTCTTCTAGGGAGAGAGAGAGAGGACAAACCAACAAGAGACCCTCCTGACTCCATCCACCCCCAACCACAGGCCAGAGGTGGGGACCAGCTGAATTTCAGGGTCAGTACTTCCCAGCTGGGTGGCCCAGGGACTCCCCAGAGCCCTCTACCTCCCTCCTCCTGCCCCGGGGCCCCATCAACGCGTCTGTAAGTCTCTGAGAGAGCAGAGACACGGGCTGGCTGGCAGCCAGGGGTGGTGTTCTGGCTCCTGCGCCAGCCAGATGGGGTGGCAGGAAGGCCCTGTTAATCCCCAGGGAGAAAGCTCCTTGGCAAATAGAAAAAAGTGGCTGCCGGCACTGTGCCCCTACGCTGGGGCCACGGAACAGCACGCCCAAAGGCTTCGGGGCAGACTTTGCACCTTCATATTCTACCCACACTCCTCGGGGTGCCTGGGCCAGGGTCCCAGAGAGGCCTGTGGGGTAGAGAAGGGAGTGGGTTCCTCCTTCTCAGGTTAAGGCTCTTACATGACGCATAGTTTACCCTTGCGTCTCTCAAAAACCCTGGGGGACTATGAAGAACGAGAACAGGCAGGCACTTTGCCCTTCTCTGGGCTGCAGCCTCCTCTAGTTCTTATTAGCTCTTGAGCTTTCCCGGCAACGTTTGGAGAAGCAACCAGGACCGCCTGGGTCCGGCCCCTACCCCCACCCCTTACCCTACCACCCACCTCTGCCCCACCACACACACTCACACACTCACATACACACACACTCACACTCACACTCACATACACACACTCACACACACTCACATACACACTCACACACACACACACTCACATACACACTCACACTCACACACACACACTCACATACACACTCACACACAGCAGTCTTCTGCCACTGAGGCTGCTGTTCTGCTCGTGCCCCACAGAACCAGATGAAGCATTGGAAAAAGTCACCCCAGGGCCAAAAAGAATCAGCGTGGAAAAATCTGGGGGAGAGAGTGAAAGCAAATCCAGAGAAGGCAGCCGGCTGGGGAGGGGTGGGTGGTGTTCTGCCCAGAGACCTCCCGCGGTCCTCCCGTGGAACCAGGGCTGGCTGGGGGCCTGGGCACAGCCTCCGTCTGCCTTTTCCCGGCATGCCCAGCTGGCCTGCCACCTGCCAGGGGCTGACAGCTCCCTGCTCCTCCAGTGGTCCTGCCCCGGTCCCGGGTCCAGGAAACCGATTCCCCAAGCCGGCCCCTCACCACGCTTGGCTGTACAGGCGAGTTAGGCACCGAGGGCTGAGCCGTTTCTCATGCTCCCGTACTTGTCCCTGCCTCACCTCCACCCACATCCCTCGCAGCACGGTACCAAAATGTGGCTCTGAACTTGGGACGAGTGGGGTGAATTTCACTCTTCCCAACAGCAAAAGATGAAGCAAATCTGGTCTGTTTGTGAGACCTCTGCATTCCCACGGGAGCTTGGAACCATGAACCTCGCTTGGCCTAGAAGGTCATTTAAGGGTCGCTTCCAGGCCTGGCTCATGCTCCTGGAGCAGGAAGGGCTGGTGTTACGGCCACTGAAGAGGGTCGGGTACGAGGATCAGCAAGTGGGACGGCTCCCGTGGTCCCCCCGGGCCGCAAACCAAGCAAGGTCCTCTGTGTCCAGGTGGACCATTTCAAACCCATTTCTGTCGTCGATGATTTTCCAGAAACCTTCCGAGATGGGAAATCACAACTGAGGCTGGTCATGTAGATCAGAAAATCTGGGTGTAATGTCATTAGAAAAACCAGAGTCTCCTCGCATGAACCTTTGCCTGAAACCTCTCCCTGCCCCTGGGCCCGCGCGCTCCCCTCTGCCCGAGTCACAGCCGCCATCGACAGCTTGGACGGAGCTGTCCGACGCGCCAAGCGCTCCCATGTGAGCCCTGAGAGATGAGTTGTTGTCAGCTCCACCCAGCGGAGGCCAGACAGAGGCCCTGGGAGGCCGTGGGGGCTGACCAAGCCTGTGCGAGCGGTAGGCGGCAGGACCTCTGACTTGGAATCTTGTGTTCTTTCCCCAGAATCTTTTCTGCCAGCAACCCGGAGACGCGCAGCGGGAATCCAAGCACCCCCATCACCTGGCGGGTCAGTCCCTTCCTGACTCGACTGGCTCCCAGCTGGGCCTTTTGTGGTGGCCTTGGTCCTCCCAGATCCTTAGGAGCTGAGAGTGCTGGTGGGGAGCTTTCTGGGGGGCTCTGCTCCCTCCTGACACTCCCCCTTCCTTCCTTCCTCTCCCCAGGTGTGGGAGTCACCTTCCTGTGCGAATGCCAGGCCAAAACTTGCCCTTTTCTTCTTTCTCTCAGGGTCACTGGCCCGAGAGAGCCCCTGTTCCTCCCTCCCTTCTCTACTCTGCCCCCGCATACTCCTGCCTTTGCTCTGGAGCCGGGGCAGGGGTCACCCAGCAGGGACGCCAGCAGCCCCGGGCCCTTGGCTCATGTGCTCTCTCAGCTTTGGCTTCGCCGTGGATCCCGAGCATCCCTGGGATACTTCGTGATCTCTTAGAGGCCTCCCGGCGCCTTCCCTTGCCCCCAGACCTGCCCTGTGGCCGTGACCAGGAGCTCAGACTCATGCCAGCCCTGGTGTTCTGGGACAGAAGGATACGGTACCTGAATCCAGACTGAGGGTGCAGTGAGGGGCAGCAGGGAAGTGAGAGGCATGAAATGTACCTTTTTCTTCTGGGCAAAAATCTGCCCCAGGTCCACCCGGCTCCCCCGGGCAGCTGTGTCTTTTACCCGAGCTGACACGCTGGGAGCCCAGCCCCCGCCTCGCAGGGAAGGCAGCTGTGCAGAAGCCAAGTGTGTCCCAAGTCAGGCACTGGGGGATGGCGCGGAGGAAGGTTTTATCCAAAACACATGTTATTGCCACTATTCTAGTTATCTTGGAGAGTTCCTGCTTGTTTGTCACCATGGCAACTGACTCAGCACGCAGCCTGTTTGCTGGGCCCTGGGGTCCGGCATAGCAGCCATGTGGTGTCAATTTGGGCCTCTCTGTCTCCCCGAGCCTGCGTCTCTCTGCATGCTGCCTTTGGTCTTTGTCTCCATCTCTCCCCAGCCTGTTTCTCTGAGCCTCTTTTTTCTTCTTCCAGGAAATGGTGGCTCTTGCATCCCTGGGTGACGTAGGTATAGACAGTGTCCTGCATGGCCCATCCCAAGGCTCCCCTCAGCCCCTTTTCGTGTCCCTCCCTAAAGATGTTCCAGAATGCATGGGAGAGCTGCACGGCAAAGAAAATGCAAGAGTTTGGCGTTCCGTGGAGCTTGGCTCATCTTGGCTCTGGGCTCATTGTTTGAAATAGGCCTGTGCTACCTACCTGCTAGGTTGAGAGCTAAAGGCCCCTCACGAAGGGTGGGCTTCTCATCCCAACCTTCCCTGTGTGTGGGAGGGAGGGTCTCTACCTCTCAGAGGCTTCGCTTCCTGGATTTGGAGAAGACATAGGTAGAATGGCTGAGAGGGGCTCAGACTCACAGGAGAGGAGCTGAGGAGGGAGAGGCTTGGCAGCAAATGGGCTGTGAGGTCTGTCGGTACCTGCCGGGGCCACGCCATTCCCAGTCTTTTCTCGAAGACGTGGCAAGACATGGCAGACAGCAGTGTCCCTCCATGGGTACGGCAGGGAACAGGGAGGGTGTTGACAATTACGGTGTGGGAGAAGATGGGCCAGCAGGCTGGAGAAGGCATCGTGGGCAGAGGGAATGCAAATGGCAGCTCCATGGTGGGGGAGGGTGTCTCCTGGCCCTCTCTACCCCAGCTCTGCTTCTCTTCATGCCCGGGGAGCCCAAAACAGGACAGCTCTTGCCGTCTGCTCTCTACCAAGTTTCCTGCATCCTCACCCTTTCGGAAAGGCCTTTCCAGACCACCTTCCCAACCTCCACACTCATCCTCAGCTGTTCTTTTCATGCCTGTCCCCCACTTCCCAAGCAAGGTAGGCCTGGAGATTGCAATGGCCCCAGATCCCCAGGCAGGCCTGGTACCCACGATGGAGGAGAGAGGAGGAGCCAGAGAAGCAGAACAGGGCCAGGAGCCGGGACTGAGTCAGAAACCACCCTCTCCGTAGCTCCTGTAGGCTCTACGGAGCCTGGAGTGAGCGGGGAGCGGCCAGGGCCAGGCAGCCATGGGCGGGGTGGGCCCTGGATCCCTGTTCTATGGCCCCACGGCAGCGCCCAAAGGGTGCAGCAAATCAGCCTTCTTTGGGGCCAGTGTCAGTCCCAGGAGGTCCAAGCCCACGGAGGGGACAGAGCAGAGGGAGGCAGTCAGCAAGGGCCGCAGCAGCACGGTTCCGGGGCCGGTCCAGGGCGTGCAGGGGTCCCGTGGGCTCTGGGTGGCTGGGGGCAGCCCAGTCCTATTGGAAGTGCTATAGTCTGAATGTTTGTGTCCACCCAAATTCATAGATTGAAAACCTCATCCCCAGTGTGATGCTATTAGGAGGTGAAGGTGGAGGCCTCATGAATGGGACGAGGGCCCTTTCGAAAGGGGCCTCAGAGAGCTCCCTCGCCCTCCCCCCGTGCAGACAGCAAGAAGACGCCGTCTAGGAACCAGGAAGCGGCCCTCACCAGACACTGAATCTGCCGGCCCTCGATCTTGGACGTCCACAACCTCTAGAACTGTGAGATTAAATTCTGTTGTTTATGAGCCACCCAGGTTATGGTGTTTTGTTACAGCAGCGCAAAGGAACTAAGACAGAAGAGATTCAGGAAGAACTCTAGTTTCTGTGCAGAACTGAAAGGCCAAGTGGGAAACAGGCGGGTCCACAAGGACAGAGGCTCGGGGGAGACAGTGTGTTGGCAGGGCCTGTGGGAGCCAGATAGACATGGCTCTAATTCCAGCTCCACTGCTCAGCCTCGAACAAGCTAGAAAACTCTCTGGATGTTGTGTACTTACTAGTAAAATGGAGACAGTCCTGATTTTGCAGGGTTCTTGTAAGGAGTAAAGAAGATATTCTATGGGAAGTTTCCAGAACGGTATCCAAGATCACAGGTCTCCTTTCCTGGGGAAGGAGGGTACCCAGACCTTTCCCTAAGATGAACATGCTCCTTGTTTTGCTCAGGGTTGGTCCACATCCACTGTGGGACTGCGGTGGGAGGGGTTGGTGCCGATAGCTGAGAGGAGACGTCAGGACTGTGAGCCCTGAAATTCGGTGAAGCGGCGGGAGGGCTGGCCCTGCGTGGCCACACAGGAGGGCAGCTGTCAGCAGAAGCGGTTCGGTGGGGTCCTACCAGCCCTTCCGGGTCTACACAAGCCCGACTTGGGCTGTCAACAGAAAGGGAGCTTCCTCTGCTGAAGCTCTGGAGGATACTGAAATCCAGGCAAAGAGACAACTGAGACTACTGTGTTAGAGAAAGAGAGTCCCGGAGGATCACGGGGCCCAGCATGTGAGGGGGAGACGCAGGAGGCAGGTAGCGAGAGCCGGTGTGAAGCCCAGGGCGGTGTGACAGTGGCCTGCACGCGGGACAGATAGCTGAGAGAGGCAGCAGGAGTTTGGGGCAGTGCCAGGCAGGCCTCGCCGACAGGGTTTCGCTTTTCCTCCTTGCACCTCCGGACCTGGGTGTGGAGCCGCCCAGGGACCAGGCTGGGCAGGCTCAGGCCAGGTCCTCCCAGCCCCAGGGACAGTCCCTCTCTCCAGTGCAAAGGGCGCAGCCAGCGTCACCAGCTCAACTCGAAAGCGAGGCAGTGGACTTTGGTCCTCGCGCTGCTGCCCTGTTCCCTGGGGTGCATCAGCGGCCCTCCGTGGGCCTCTGCTTTCCTGTGTGACTCTCGAGGCTGGGGCGAGAGGAGACAGCTGCACGGAGGAGGGCGGGGGGCTGCCGACGGCTGGCTCCGCAGCTCCAGCGGACACAGGCCTCCTGCTCACCCACGGCAGGGCCCTGAGGGATTCCGGAAGGGAGGGGCCTTTCCAGCCCCCCACCCTCTCTGTCCTCCCCACGGAGACCACGGCCCACGCCCCACCCAGTGACTCAGGCTCCGGCTGCCCTCCTGCCCACACGCAGGCCTGTCCAGTGCCCCATAACAGGAAGGGCTGCGGTGGGTGTGGGGGGCCTCTGTGTCCGCAGAGTGGGTTAGGCGGAGAATCCTCTGCACCCGCCTGGCCGTGTCGCCCTGCGCCGCCTCAGGAATGTAGGTTTGGGCTGTGGCGGGGATCTGAGCATGGCAGGCCACTTGTTTCTCATTAGCAAACTGTGGGACGTCCCCACCATAGGGTGGATATGCATTTTTGGTGGAACAGTGGGCAGACAGTGGTCGGGCATGTGGGCTGAGCCCGGGACAGGGCAGAGGAGGTCGGAAGAGATGGCCAGGGCTTTGTGGGACCTGGGGCAGGGCTGTACGGCCATAGGGGGCTAAGCCATTTGAAGGCTATAGGACACCACTGTCCCTGCCAGAGCCCAAGGGCAGCTATGCTAAGATTTGGGGAAAAGGGAATGGAGGAGCTGATGACATTGTGGTTGTGATTATTGGTAATAACTGTGGTTATTAATAATAGTAACTAGCATCCATTTACTGAGGACCAGCCTGTGCTAGGTAGCTTGTATATATTATCTCTTTAATTTTCCCAATAACTCTATATTACAGATAAGGAAACTGAGGCTCAGAACGGGTAAATAAATGACCTCACTTCACAGCAATTAAGCTTTCAAGCCAAGACATTCGAGACTTCTTCCCCTTATGCCGCATTGCCTCCAGCCTGGCTCTGCATCTCCTTGTGCCGCGGACATATCTGGTGAAGCTGAGGGGCCTCTTGTCAGACAGAAAAATTATGTGTTGTTTCTCCAAAATGCAAATTGCCTGGGAGTCCCTGAGGCTCCCGGGCAGCCCTCCTGGGGGAGACTGCCTATGGCCCTGGCCTCGTGACCGGGGCTGGCTCTTTCTCTTTTCAACCTCAGTTCCTGCCCGAGAGAAGTCAATTTAATTCTTTAAAATCCATGTGTGTGAACTGGGCACCAGCCACCCTGGGGCACAGCATGGACAAGCCCCTCTCGCTGCCCGTAGGGCCTCGTAGTCTAAAGGTGGAGGCCGAAATACACGTAAGTAAAAGGCTAAGAAAGGCGGCAAAATGGCAGAAGGGGGTGCGGGGGCAGACAGAGACGGGAGGGCACACGGCGGTGTGACTAGAGCAGGGCCTCAAGGACGGGAGAGGCGAACACTGGGAGGACCTCCTGGGGGCAGGGACAGCACGAGCCTGGCCCCGTGCGGAGGGTCCTGGTTCACCCCGGGAGTGGCCCGTGCAGCTGGAGGGCAGGGCACCGGGCTTGGGGACATGCAGAGGCAGGGAGAAGGGGATGTGGCATGCGAGGGAGGCAGAGGTCAGCCTGGAGGCCTCGACGGCTCCATTAGCAGGCGTGGCAGACTCCACCGGCCACCACCGGGGCTCCGGGGGGACAGAGCCGCCATGCAGAGACGCTGCTGCCTCAGCCGTGGGAGGAAGAGAGCAGCCTCGCGAGGGAGACAGAGCCGGAGACAGGAGTCCTGGGTGGCTTCGCCAGTGACTCACAGCTGGACTCCGGGCCATGCTTGGCACATGCGAGGAACAGCCCAGAGCCAGCGTGGCCGGAGCAGAGCGCGTGTGGGGGCAGGTCGCGCAGGGCCTGTGGCTCCTGCAGGACTCCAGCCCATATCCTGAAGGTTCGTCATTTGAGCAGAGCCTCGATACGCTTGCTTTAAGCACTAAATGGACAACTGTCGCTGCTCGGCGAGGAGAACAGATTCGGGGGCAGAGTCTGTGCCCGGCCTTGCCAGGCAGCACGCGTGGAACACGAGAGTCCCGCGCCGGAAGGTCACAGCACTGGCAGCGCGTGGGAGAAAAGACAAGGCAGTGTGGGCAGCAGTTGGGGGCAGAGGAACCTGGGCTCGAGTTTCCCACCACTGCCTCCCAGCCTAGAAAGTTCCGTAAGTTCTCAGTGACCTCAACAGTCACACGGTAATGGCAGCGCTCACCTGGGGGGTCACGGTGGGGCGCCCAGCACACGTGCACTCTGCCCCTGCCCACAGTGCCTGGCACAGATAGGCACTGGAAAAACACCAGACAGGGGTGCAGGTGGGGGCTGGTGGTGGTGCAGGGAGACAGGCTAACCCGGACCTGGGAGCTGGAGGAGGCCGCAGGCTCAGGGAGACGGGAAGGGAGGCAGGAGGAAGCGCGGTGTGCTCTTCACAAAGACAGGAGGATGAGGTCAGCGGGAACCTCAGACAGAAGCCCCAGGAGCTGGGGGAGGGGAGGGCATGGCGGGTGCTGGACTGGGCTGGTGGGAAGGCCAGATTCTGAAAAGCCTGGATGTGAATTGTCTAACTGGAGGTGACAGGAAGCGGGGAGGGACGGTGGGCGGGAAGAGCGGGACAGACCCACAACCCACAGCCTGGCTCAGGCCTCGGCAGGTGTCCCGGTGCCCGGGAGGGCAGGATTGCTGTGCCAGGAGGTCGGCCTTTGTTCCCTGAAACCTGATCTTTCAGGCAGCTGTCCCCCTCAGCCTGGAGGACCCGGTGCACTCCTCCCAGGACATCGTTCTCACCAGCCTCCTGCCAGGCTGGCCCCGGGAGAGGACGGGAGAGGGGTTGGGGACGGGGGTGCAAATGGCAAGGCCCTCACCAGTGTCCCAAGAGAGCCCTTGAGGGGAAGGAACAGGTTACTGCCTCCGGGGGGGCAGCCCCTGACTTCTCCCTTCTCCCTTAGGGTGTGGCTGAGAGGACAGAGCCTAGGCCCCCGCATTCGGGTCTGTGTAGCCCCTTCAGGCTCTAGGCCAGTGATTCCCAGCCCCTAAGTGTCCCTGGAGGTGGCGAGGAGGTCAGGGAGCTATTTCAATGTTTATTAAAAAATCTCGGGGGGGGGGAAGGGCAACATACATAACCTAAACACCTGTACCCCCATAATATGCTGAAATAAAAAAAAAAATCTCATAGAAAATGTCTTTTCTGCAATAGGGCCAACTCCTACTCATCCCTCAGACATCAACGTCAATGTCAGCCCTTTGGGAAGCTCTGCTCGACTCTCGGGGAGGTCAGGTTCCCAGCAGGAGCAGAGCGTTCATTAAGCAAGGTCGTCGGGGAGGGTTTAGGAGGGGACCCTTGACACCGCCATGGGCAGAGCTGATGGCGCAGCAACCACGGCTCAAGTCCACGTCCACCTTCTGCCTAGAGGGGCAAGGGAAGGCGGAAGTTACCAGAAACCCATGGGCCCTACCGTGGTGCGCAGGGGCAGCCTTCGGTGCGGGTCACAGCCGCGGCAGACCCGGACCAGGGAGGCAGCTGACGCAGCCTCCTCCTGCCAGGGAATCCCGCCGGCAGCAGCCCGCCTGGAAGCCAGAGGGCAGAGGCAGGCCTGGGGCGCAGAGCAGGGTGGAGGCAGGGGCAGGGCGCATCTGGCAGGAAGGAGGGAGAACATCCAGCACCCTCCCAAGGCTGCGCTGGGGGCCTCCCGGTGCGCCCGGCCATCTCTGCTTGCCTAGAACCTGCCGCTGCCACCGCGGACTGCGAATGGCTGTTTCTGGTCTGTTTCTCCCACAAGACTCAAACCTCCTCGCGGGCAGGGGCCGTGGTTTGTTCACAGCTGCTGAATAAACGCCACTGGGGAAAACGAACACCGAAGCCACGCAGATGAACGGCGACACCGTATTTGTTTGCTTGGGCTGGGGTTGAATCTGGCATCTCCTGCCGTCGGCGGCTCCGATTACCAGTTCTGTAGGCCTGACTAGCAAAACACGAGTCAACAAAGCTAATTCGCGGTGTAAGGAATTCAGTTTGTTTAGTGGATAACAATCCTTCCACGCAACTCTCGGGGTCAGAGTGAGAACAGTAGAAGGAGTCCTCCGTGCCGGAAATCTCCGAAAACACCCCTCAGGGCTGCGGGGTGGGCCGTCCTGAGAGTGCTCGCGTTTCCTGCGCGACTCGGAGCAGGCCGGCGCGCGGTCCTCCTGGGCCGCCAGCCCCCGGCCGTCTGTGGAACGGCCCCACGGGCCTGCCGACCTCTCTGCGTCTCTGCTGCCCCACAAAGCCCAAGCCACCGTTGACACGTCCAGCCCGACTCTGCCCGAGACGGGCCACAAGCCTCACCACCATCTGTTCCCGACCACCTCCGCCTCCGTTCTGTCTGCCCAGCAAACGGGTTCAGGCCGTGCTTCTGCTCACTGGCTCGCAGCACCTTCCAGTCTCACGCAGGCCGCGGCCCGGCTCCGAGCCAGGCTGCGCATCCCCGCGGCGCACTCGGGCTCTCGGCCACGCCTGTTTCTCTCCCACTGCTCCCCTCGGTACTTAGGGTCTCAGCTTAAACGTCGTTTACTCAGAGGAGCCTTCCCAGAGCCCCGGCGTGTTCTCACGGTGGTCTTGTGCTGTATCGCAGCTCTCTTTGCGACTGGGAACAACCCGCCACCACGCGTGTGATGAAATCGGGCCCATCCGTGCGCCCCTCCGGGAGCTTTGTGAAGCAGGTCCCCTGACCGCCTTCCCTGGTGGCCTGCACGGCTCCCTTCGTACGTGTTTGCTGAGTGAAAAACAAAGTGAAAGGTCGTTCCTGGAATGCCAACAAGCTCATTGGGGAGGCAAAGACTGACACACAGAACTATTCAGAACAACACAGGATGGTCTGTGTACAGCTGTCTCCGGACTCCGTGGGCCTCTCCTTGGAACTTTAGGAAATCAGAGAAAGGAGGAGAGGACATTAACAATCTAACGCAGATCTGCTCGGGGCCCTCCTCCCTGGGGGAACGGTAGGGGCAGGAAAGGTCACCTTTGTCACGTACTTACAACAGGCCAGAAACCTAAGGTACAACACGTTATTTCATCTTCATGGTTATTGTAGTTTTGCAAATGAGGAATCTGGGGCCCAGAGAAGTAACGTGAGTCACCCAAGGTCACACAGCAAGTCAGTGGCAGAGCCAAGAGTCCACCCGGGCAGGTCAGATGTCCAGCTCGCATTCGCATCACCAAGCACAGGAAAGAAAGGGGAGCAGAAAGACGTCACTCCCAGGCCAAGCAGGCAGTGGTTTAAATGGGGCTCAGGGCAGAAAAGCGTCTTATCTCTGGTAACGCTGAAAGCCAGCCTTGTGCTGGTACTGAACTCAGGTCTGAGGTGCAATGTAGGTATATTTTATGTGGGTTCTGAGGGGTCCAGCAGCAAGCAGGGCAGTTCGGCCCACTCCAGAGCAGCTGCAAGCCCTTGGAGACGGCCCAAATTGGACAAGCTCCGGAATGAGAGTCTGGGCGCTGCTCCCAGCATCCGACTTTGGAAGGAGGCGGCAGAGCTGTGGCTGAGAGATTGTCCTTCCTTGATGTGAAGGACCCAGCACAGGTAAGGAGAGCAAAGGGTGGGGTGGTGGCTCTGTCTTGGTGAGATGGGGAGGACAGGAGGGGCCGCTCCTGCCAAGCTGACCTCAGCTGAGTAATGTGATCGGCCTGTCATGGTTCTGAGCCCTGATTTGGGAAGAACAAAGCAGCCAGGCCCCTCTGCCTCCTCTAGCCCAGGAATGCAGCTGGGGGCCAGGCCGTGACCAATTGGGAATGCAGGTTGGGGGCGCAGCGAATGCGGTTTGTAGAGCAAGGCTTTCATGCATTGATGGGCGCTGAGCTCACAAAGCCCGGCTGACATGCCTCCGCACTTCCAACTTTGATATCCCGGCCCCACCCTGGGGGAGCCGCGCATCCCCAAGCTGTCTGGCCCTGAGGGCCCTGCTGTGGCCCTTGAGGTGGTGGGAGGAGAGAGCTCAAGTCCATACCCCCCTCACCTCAGCAAGGTTGCTAGGTGCCAGCGTCTCCTTGTCCAACTCTCTGCATCTCAGGAAGTCTGAGACACAGGCAGGAGGAAGGAGGAGGGCTGCAGCTGCTCCTCCCTGCTTTTTAGGGCTGGGGAGAGATGGATGGACAGACAGACAGCTGTGCCATGGGAGAGGCAGCCGGGCTGCAGGCAGCCACTGCTCTGAGCAGGTCACGGAAACTTCTTGGGGCCACCCCCTCCAGGGAGATGAATAATGTCAGGGACAGGGCCTCTGACCCTGGCTCGGACATCTGAATGCTTTCTGCATTCCAGAGCGCCTGACTGCCCTGCCCAGCCCCATCCTCTCTTCCCACTGGCCGGTTCACTCAGTGTGGGGTCCCCCAGGCCTGCCCTCGGCTGCCTTCCCAATTATCCACCTCCCGCTCCGTCCTGCTCCTCGTGCTCCCTGCCCTTCCTCTCCTCCCGGGTGTTAATAATGACGGTGCTTTACAGTTTGCAGGGCACGATTATACACATCAACTCATTTGACGCTTGCAGCAGCTGTGTGCAGGAAGGGAAGGGGGGTGTGGGTGGCACACTCGCATGGGTGCTGGCAGGAGTGGGGGTGGGGAGAACGTCAGTGATCCAGGGGCTGGAGCCGTCCATGGCGTGGCGGCCAGGAGCTTGGAGGATGCTTTGCTCATTCTCCATCCTCGGAGTCCCGGGCACACGTGGCGCCTGGGAAAGCAGAGGCATCTCACGGACGCTTGCTGGCGACGTGACTGTGCCCTGTGTCTGCCCGCTGTATGCCCCGCCCTTAGGGAAGTTTGTTCTCGAGAAAAGACCCGAAAACCACACCGAAATATAAATGAACAGGAACAGCTTTCAAATGACACCTCCCAAGGAAGTCAGTCCTTGCGTTACAGATGCAACCCCAGTGAGCAGATGCTGGAGAATCTCTGCCGTTGGAAGAGCCAAGACAGCAGGAGAGGAAAGAGCTTCCCAGAGAGGTCCCCGGTCCTGGCCAGGATTCACAGGGAGGGGATCATGATGTGTAGAAAGCCCTGGGGTCGCTCTCTGGTCTCCTTTCCCAGAGTCTTAGAACGTTAGCAGCAGAGGCACCTTAGAAATGATCTAGACCGTTGATTCAGAAAAGAGATTCTCCTTTGTCTCTGCGGCTTTTTGTGTGTGCTTCATTCTCTCTGGCCCTCTGGCAGCTCCAGGGTCTTTGTTATCCCTGCTTCCTAACCAGGAAGAGAACAGGGCCCCCTCTCTCCTGGATCCAGCAGGACAGTCTCTAGGAAAGGATTCTGTACTGGCCCAGCTTGAGGGGTGCCCACCACCCCAGGACTCATCATGGTAGCCTTGGAAACAGGATGACCCAGTGGACATTTGAACCACAGGTTAAAGGATCCTGAGGGAGGGAAGAGTTCCCCAAGAGAAGGGAATATCACAGGCACTGCAAGTTCGTTCAGCATTGTTTGTAATCAGGAAATTCTAGCCTGCAATCCCAGCACTTCTGGAAGGCCAAGGCATAAGGATTGCTTGAGTCCAGGAGTTTGACACTAGCCCGAGCAACATAGCGAGGCCCCATCTCCATAAAAACTAGAAAAATTATTAAATAGCCGGGCGTGGTGATCACACGCACATGCAGTTCCAGCTGCTCCACAGGCCGAGGCAGGAGGACCGCGTGAGCCCAGGAGTTGGAAGATGCAGTGAGCTATGATGAGGTCACTGCACTCTAGCCCAGCCAACAGAGCAAGACCTTGTCTCAAAAAGAAAAAAAAAGAAATTTTAGAAACGACCCAAAGGTGTTTATCAATAGGGAGACAGGTGAGTAAGTTCGGGTACCTCTTAGGGAATCCTATTCAGCTCAGTCAAAAAGATTAAGTTAATTCTGTCTCTTGCTGATGCCATGCACTCGTCCCATCGCTCTCCTCTCGGCAAAGACAGGCCAGAGGACCCAGACATGTGACGTCCGAGGCCAGGACTGGGTTAAGCCAGAGCCTCTGTGCAAAGGGGGCGGCTTGGCCTCTCCTGGGGGCGATGAGGTGGAAGAGGCTCAGGTCTGGAGCCAGTTAGAGTCCAGCTGAAATGTAAAGCAGCTTCCTAACCGGACACCCCCTTCCCTCATCCAGTCCTGGAGCCTCGGAGGAAGAAAGAGAGAGCAACTCCCCCTTTGGAGCTCCTGCCTCTTGGAGGCCACAGCCACTGGCTCTGTGGGGACCCTGGGTCACGGGGGCAGCGCTGGCAGCTCAGCCAGGCCTCTTCCTCATTCTCGGGTTCCGATTACACAGCCCCTCGGCAGCCCGATGGCCGTGTTTGCTCCTGGCTGCACAGCCACCGCCAGCACCCCGGGGCGAGGCGCAGAGAGCTCGGAGCTCTAGCGGAGTCACTGTGGCAGTAGAAGCCACCAGCGCCCATCCCAGGTGCCCGAGACGCCTCGCCCCGGCCGTGCTTCCACGGTTCAGGGTACTCAGATTGGCAGTGTCCATCCAGCCCCAGAGGGTTTTGACTCTGCTGCCTTCTCCACGATTCCACTTTGTCCGGGTACCCTCTGGGTCTCCTTGTCGTTAACTTCCCTCCTGATTAGTCCCTGGGCTCCCGGCTCCCTGTGCTGTCTCCCTCGCTCCGAAATCTGAAGTGGAGGTAACTCCACTCCCAGCACGTTCTGGCTCTGTGACCTTATGGCACTTATGGCAAATTTATTTTTTAATTTTATGTTTAATTAATAAACAACAATCGTATATGTTCATTAATAATCCCTTATGGTGTCAGTTTCTCGTAAGATGGGGTTAGAGTGAGGGCGGCTGACACAGCGCAGGGAGAGCTCCGCCCGTCTGGCCGCCCGGTGCCGGGTCCCTTCCCCGGGCCCCTCCCCGCCTGGGATCCAACCGATGAAGGGCAAGGGAGGGGCTGAGGAGAGGAGCCCCCGCGGGTGAGCTGCCTGCCGGGTGGTGGGACACGAGGCCACTAGGGGAACAGGCGCGTGTGGGTTCCCTAAGACGTGAGCAAGGCGAGCGCTCGTCGAACCTGATTGTAGCTGACGGTGGCCAAGTCATGAGCTCTGTGGTTAGGACACCTTAGGCCGAAAGGTGAAGCTGTGAGTCTTTGGCTCATGGTGGACCCGGGCTGGGGGAGCAGCAGGAGACCAGGGCTCTACCAGCACCACTGTGTGGCCTGGAGCAAGACCGGCCCAGTTTTCCCCTCTGGAAGGGGGCAGGAGATGGAGACTCCAGGGCGAAGTTTCCAAGGAAAACGTCCTGAAACCGAGTCGGGGCTTCGTTTCTACACGTTAGGCTTCTGGGCCCAAAATGTGTTTGAAAACCCCACTGGGAGCAAGGAACAAGGCCAAGTGACGTGGCGTGAGGTCTGTGCATGAGAGGGGCTCAAGGAGAAGAAAACACACGTAGTGAGAACGAAAACGAAACAGTCCTTCGGATCGGAGGTGGAAGACAGAATGACACCAAAGACAGGTGACCAAGACGCCGGAGGAAAATCAGGCCGAGCTGGGCAAAGAGCACAGGCCCTGGGTCAGATCCGACTTGAGTCCTGGTTGCAACTATGAGACTTTGGGATGGTTCCACTCTATGCCTCAGTTTCCTCATTTGCAAAGAGAGATAAAAACGCTGTGCTTATTGGGCTCCGTGTGGGTTGAATTAGCAAATGCACATAGAGACAGAGACCCTGAGAGATTAACAGATGGGTTGGACACAGAAAAGTTAGTCAGGAAGAAAGGCGGATCAGAGAGAAACATGGAGAAATGTCAAGTCCCGGGGCCAGGGGATGCACGTGCCAATGCGCTCATCTCTGGGGCTTCCGCTCATCGCAGCTCTGTCTCCAGGACAGTGTTGCCAAAGTCACACTTACCCCAGGACACGCACGTGACTTCTTGTGGGGAAGGTCCTTCTGTTCTCTCTGTCCTAGTGCATTGTCTTGTTTTTCTGAATGCTTACTATTCGCTAAACACTGTGCTGAGAGCTTTGCACACACTGTATTGCATAATCTGCACAGTAGCCCTGGAAGGCAGGTAGGTGTGATTCAGTAACTGCGTTTTACAGACGCAGACACTGAGGCAGGGAAAAATCGGTTATCCAGCTCGTGGAAGTGAAGCTAAAATTCGAACCCAAGTCCCTCCAGCACCTAGTATGGTTACCACCAAACAGGTCTGCAAGGCCTCATTCAGGCTTCCCCGAGGCAGGGGAAGGCAGTGAAGGGGACCACCAGGTTTTCACAGTGACCCCACCAGTGCACCCAGCTTCCACCCTACAGCGAAACCCATGTTTGACAAGCCCTGCCCACGAACTGACAGCTCTTCAGTGCCCTGTTCGCACGTGGTCAGCTGAGAAGCACCAGGCCTTTGAAAGAAGCTTCTAACATAAAAAGCATGTTCAAACAAACAAACAGAAAATTAAAAAATCTCGGAGGAAACAGAGACTATGCATGGAGAAGAAAACTCTTACATACTTAGAAAGATACGATATTGCATCTAAAAATCAAGAATGAGATAGTATTAAAAAAGGAATTCTCGGGGGAAAAAAGAGCTCTTAGAAATTAAATGTGACAGGATGAATTTGTAAAAATCAATAGATGATTGAAAAATAAGTTGAGGAGATTACTCAGAAAGCAGAAGGAAGAGTTAAGAGAGAAGGAAAAAAAGAATAAGAAAATTAAAAGATGCATCCAAGAAAGCATTCAAATTATAGAAATTCCAAAAACAGAGGTTAAAAAAATAGATCAAAGGTTTAATTGAAGAAAATTTCCCCAGTCTTAAAAACATGAGTTTCCACACTGAAAGAGCCCACCGAATGTCCAGAATAATCAATGAAGACAAACAAACCCAAAGAAAGTAAATCTTAATGACATTTCAGCATATTAGCAACAGAGAAGATCCTACAAGGTTCCAGAGAAAACGAACAGGTTCTATACAAAGGAGTCAGAATAGCGGCAGACTTTCCAACAATGCGGAAGCTGGAGGACAATGAGAAAGGCCAACTGCTTCCAATGTAGGATTTCCTACTCACCCAAACTCACCATCAAGTGTCAGGGTGGAATGGAGACATTTTCAGATATGCGAGTCTCCGAATTTTGTCTCCCATGCACCGTCTCAGGAAGCTACCGTGAAGGACATGCGCCCAGGAAACGGAGGACCACCCCGGGAGAGACGGGAAGCTCCAGGAAGGCAGTAGAGGGAGATCCAAGCCAACCCTTTGCAGCAAGCCTCGGGAACAACCAGGGCAGCCTGGCCCAGCCGGAAGATCCGGAAAGACGAAGAGATGGGTGGAATACCTGATACACCTCAGCAAGTGAGAGGATTGAGGAGATTATTCAGTTTGGAGAGAGTGTGGGAATAAATTAGTGACAATTACATAGAAAACTAAACAAATAAAACCAAAACGTTTTTTAAGTCTAGAGGGAAAATTTAGCAGAAAAAGGAAAATAATCTTCCTATGCTCATGACTGGGCTGTGAGTAGTGTTTACATACTCATGATGAGGTAAATATTGAAAGTCGATCTAATGAAATTGCAATCTAATTACACGGGGTAAGTGGCCGGCGGAGTTGGGGGCGAGATGTGTGTAGGCGTGCGGCACGGCCAGAGTCTTGGTGGGAGAGAAATAAATCCTTTCCTTCCATAACAGAAAATATACCTAAATAAAGAAAATCTAAGAAATGGCGGGCATTGGAAAATTAGGGAGCAGTAATGTCAGCTTGCTATTTAGCAATGAAGGCAAAGACTCTGCTAAAAAGAGTGGGGAAGTTTGCGCCTGAGAATTAGGAATCGGCAGGGGTGTGGTGGAGGGGCAGGGGCCGCTGTATTTCTTATCAAGCCTGCAGAACTCTCGATGCCTTTAAACTACACAAAAATTTGTGGTTTAAAAAAATGTGATAAACAACAGAAAGAGGAACAGGGTGGGGGAAAGAAAAAAAGAAGGGGAAGAACTTAGAAGAGTCCAGTAGATTCTGCTGTATGTTGGGCAAATTATTTAAATTACTTAATGTCTCTGATTTACTTCTGCAAAAATTGGGATAATGATATATAACTCACAGAGTTCTTTTTGTCTCTGACATGCAGTAACCATGTATCACTATTGGTTATTGGAACCACAGACCAATCTATCGAAGGATCTACTTTCCTCATTTCCACCTGCCTCGTTAAACGGTTGGGAGATTCAGTAAAGTAACTAAGTTAAACCTCAAATCCATGTGGAACTAGGCAAAATACGACTTCGGTAACATACCCAGCAGAATGCTCAGTGATGCTGTTCATATGTATGGGAGTTTACTCGATGCAGGTCTCTGTGCTGAATGCGTGGGATCGTCCTCCGTCAGACCCGGCACACTGTTCTTACCGCCAGGACAGCTCCGTGTACCGGGGAAAGCACCAAACAAAGCCAACCAGCACGATGCATGTGAGTGATCACGTCTGGGCAGGGTGTAAAAGACCACAACAGAGGAACACTTTCTCTCTTACACTATGCAAAGCATTTATTATTTATATCTCGTCCACTTTCAGAAAAGAATACTGTTGGCGTAGCAAGAGTAACCCAGGATTTAGAGACAGAAAATCTGGCTTCAGATCCCTTCTTCACCTATTGGGCAAGTAATTTCTTGAAACTCTGTTTCCTTACTGGTAGGTTGAAGTTGAAAAAAGAATATTGACTTTATTATATTGTCATAATGAAACTTAACTCACTTTATACACACACACATAAAATTTACCATACAAAGAGTAGCTTTA
>NW_012154796.1:32129-51544 GCF_000956105.1 Propithecus coquereli
TGTTCTCAGGAAGGGCTCAGGCTGACGGCGGCCATGTTCAGGGGCCTTGAAAAAGAGACTCTTAACCGAAGTTTGGTTAGCAAGTGTTTTGTCCCAATCGATCGGTGACAAGAAGCTCAGCTAATCATTTATGAGTCAAAGCACTATGTAAAGGCAAAGCAAGGGGCTTTGGACAGTCCACGACTGGCCTTGTTGTAGGTGAACGAGGACGTCCATGAGTCTTATTTAAATCATTTGGGGAAGAGTGTTTCTTGCACTAAGTAACTTATTTTACATATTTTGGAGGTTTAATTTGCAATATAAAATTAATCCACACTCCCCTCCCCACTATTTACTATGAAATATTTGGCCCCATTCTGAGTGGACTGACTTTAAATGCCCATTTCTCCAAGACCGATCACCCTCCAACAGTGAGAACCTTTCTCTGTCCTGAAGAGTCTGAGACTCGTGCCTGACGTAGCTTGACATTAGCACGGAAGTCCTTCAAAGTCTCACATTTATCTTAAAACGTCATGAGAATACACCCTATAACACACCTCTGATAAATTATGTATCTGTTAAGTTACTCACACTTTTCCCTACAAGTTTTTAGTAAAAAGGATCCTCTTAGAAAATGAGCCATTTTTACATACCTGTGTGGCACGTTGCATGTTCCCTCAGGATCTATGAGCTCCATTTGGAAATCTGGGCCATAATGGTGATGAAAATTATTTGGGCCCTGACAGTGTCTAGAGGGGAATGTTGCCAGTCAACTACTGTACACAGCCATAGAAAAATCTCAAAAATGCTCTCTTAGAATATCTAGATATCTAGCTTAGAGCAATGCCCTGATGACACTACAAGGAAAATTAATTGTAAACATACTCTTCAATTGCTAGATTAATTAATAACTTTAAGTCTTTCTGAGCATGGTTAGATACCAGGACCCAAGTTCTCCGAGTATACTTCTATAGGGCCGCGTCCAACAGAAGATGTAGCCCATCTTCCTTTAAAGAATTCCTCCTTTGGTAATGAAAATTATAGTTCTTTTAACTGTGCTCTTACTATGTATCAGAAACAGGTCCAGCATTTTTGCATGCATTATCTCTAACCCTCACAATGGCCTGCAACGTAGTGTATTATCTTCTTTTTACGAAAGAGAGAACAGAAAGTTTAAATCATTATGCCGCAGCCAGAAGGTGGTGGGACCACCAAAAACCTCATACCCCTTCCGTTAAACTAGACTAGCCTCATCATGCCTGGATGAGGTTCACAACATGAGTGATTAGCACGCCCCTCGGCCCATCTTCCTCATATACCAGTGGTCCCAGCCAGGCTTTGGGGAGCAACAAGGCAGCAGGTAGGTCAAGGTTCAGTCCCCACGTGAGTGCCTGGGGCTGGGAAACTCTCCTTTAACTGAAGAAAGACCCTATGACTTCTAAGCTTTCATCTTGATCAACTTTTGGGGGGCAGCATCTGATGATATAGAATATATAGAGAATATCATTTCCATTAAAGAAATAAAATGAAGTAAATTGTGCTTAATAAAATTGTGCACACTTTCTTTTGACACACTGCAGAGTTGTGTTTTCCTAGGCTAGTATTTTCACATGGGAGCAATTGGGGTTTTTAATCACGGCCACTCTACTGTTGACTCCCGATTTCCTCTCTGTGGTTGTGAAGGAACCTGCCCAAGCAATATAAGACTGTTGGAGGTTTTTACTGGCCTTTCATTGGCCTTGACTCAGTGGACAGGAAGTGGACCATATGAAAAGAGTATAGATCCTTAGCTGCTGATGTTCACGTAGAACCTGCATTTTGATACCACCAGGAAAATCAAAGTCCTCAGGGACCTCCTAACAGAGGTGTCATTATAAACACTAAAAAATCTTTTTATCATAAAGGTATTATAAAAATGACAATTTAGGACATTCTAAACCAGAATGACATTCTGGTAACTTTTCTTTTTCCTCATGTGCTCTGCCCTTGCTCTTTTAAATATTTTTTAAAAAGTATACCCTAATAACCTGCTCTAGGGTTATCTATAGATGGACACTCTTACTTTAGAATATATAAAAAAAATCAATTTCTTAGGAAAAATTCTGTCTTTACCTGTGGGCACCCACCCAGGCTTCTCTGTGCCGAAGTGGTATGATCCTGCACACAAGGTAGAAGTCCTGCTTAGACACCTTAAAAACAATATCAAAATTACCACCTGTTTAACTGGTTTCCAAACATAAGGATCTATTCTCTTTTATCAACAAAGAACATCAGTATTCCAGAGTCTTTTATAGAGACCTGTAATATTCATCTGTCTGCCATCCAGCACCTATCAAAAATGATGTTTATGAAAAATTATCTGAAGAATGTGGAATTTATCCACTTCTCTAAATTTAAAAATTTCAATCTTTTCACAGTAGGACTCCCAGTTCTGGTCCAAGCTGCATCCACTCCTGCAATCTGAGACATGTCAAAGAAAATTTGGCACACTGGTGGGCCAAGCACCCTAGATGTCTATTTGCATGAAGGACCAAGTTTCCTCCCAGGAAATAATCCCAAGAGAAGAGGGGGAGGCAAGTTTGATCCAGTAACAAAGCCTGGTATTGAAAGGGAGGAGAGAGTGTTTCTGAATGTAGCCTGTTGGAGGGAAGAAAAGTCTGTGTATAGCATCCTCTGAACCTGTCCCCTGCCTTGGCTGGGACTAAAGAAGGAAGAGTGGAGTTTCCTGTAGAAATCAAAAGAGTTGTTTTCATTAAAATCTTGATCACTATCAGGACATGGGACTGCCTTGCCTTGGTGAACCTCTAATAGAACACAACGTAAGCGGAGAGGAAGGCATTTTCTCTTTCGCAGTTGAGAACACAGTGTGAGATTCTGAGGGCTTCTGAGCGCCCCATCTCACTCTGAACTCTGAGGGAAAGGGTATCGGCGACGCTGAAGAGACCTGCCGCCGCCCTGGCCTGTTGTCACTGCCCAGCAGAAAAGGCAGCTGACCTGGCAGTTGGTATGAGCTGTTCCCAGCAGAAGTGGAATGCCCAGTGGATGCCCCAGGAGAGCTGACTGGACTGGTTTGTGAGTACAGGTACCCTGTAGCGTCCTAGGTACAATTATGGGAGACTTTGCAGAGAACTAGTAGTCCTGCGTCAGCAGGTCTGGGCAAGAGCCAGGAGAGTGTGGACTGTTCCCCAGACCGATGTGGCCAGAGCAGGCTGGCGTAGCAGATGCTGTCAGCATCCTGCCCGTGCCTCCCTTGCCTGTCCCATTCCAGGGCTTGCTGAGTGACATCTCAACTGCCAGCGCCTGTGTCTCGTTGCCTGAGGGCTACCTCTGCCTGCTGGGGCCTGCTCTGCCCACATACACGGCAGGCTAGAAGTGCCAGGGAATTAACGCTTCCCAGAAGCAGCCCTCAACCAACGACTGATGGGAGTTGGTGTATAAATACCCCAGCTCCCTCCCCGCCTCAGGTGGGATGCCTCTGAGAGGGTGTTCACACTCCCAGAATTCCCCAATGAGGGTGATCTCCAACTTCCCTTAGGAGGAACTAGCTTAATAACGCGCCTTTTTGGGAGCTTCTCTTCCTTTTTTGTCTCCCTTGCCCACTCTCCTACCAGTGTTTACTGGAAGAAATCAAACGGCTTGCACATGAATCCCTTTCCCAAGGTCTGCTTCTGGGGGACCCAAACTGAGACAGGTGGGTTTGCTTTGATCAGACTAAAGCAACACAAGGCCACTCTTGGGCATTTTACCTTGTTCCCTCATCAACCTGTTTCTAGGGTTAATGCCTTTAGTTTGTTTAACCAACGCTAGAATCAGCCACAGGAGTCTCACTGCCATAGGGAGGCAGCTAAGGACATTGTCCATCCTGTTACTCAGTACTTCCTACATGAAGTTCATTGTGAGAAATTTTTTTCTAAAATTTGCAGCTGGAAAAAATTTTGCTTAGCCCGAGAAGCTGGTATAGTTCCCCCATCTGTAAAGAGAATCAGATACCAGATGCCTGTCTCTCTGTCTGTCTTTCTCTCTCTCTCTTTCCTTCCCAGATTTGCCTTCAGGGAAGCTCAGAAGCCAATCTGGAGTCCAATAACAGTAAATTGATAGAGAACTTTATCCTCTGCATATGTGTGCTTCTCTTCTCTAGTCTTAATTTTTTTGGGACTCAGAAAACAATGCCCCAAAATGAAGGCCTTGAAAGCAGCCTGAGAAGCCAAAGTTTTTGTCTGAACTTCTCCTGTCCCCTGTGCCTCAATTCCATCCTCCCCTGAGGCTGGCCATAGAAACTGGACTCCCTCCCTTGGGGTAGGTAGAAACCTACCCCAAGGTGGGTCAAGAAACCAGAACCTCTTTTCCTCAAAGCCAGCCATAAAAACCTAAAGATATTACTCTAACTTTCCCTCCACCTTTCTTTGTAAAAATTCGCCATAAAGAAATTATCTGACCTAACTTGTTTGACTGTAGGTCATGAGATTCTTATTCTAGAAAGGGTCCTGTCCTACCCAGAAGGAAGGAGTCTGCTCAGAGAGGCCAAGAAGAATCCAGACAGACAGGCCTTGCCGGGCGTCCACACTCAGCCCATTAGCATTAGACGGTGCCCTCTTGTCCAGCTGTGTCTCCGCGCGGCTGCCAGTGCTGCGCTGACCCTGAACATAGCAACGGACGGTCTCCCCGCATCTCAGGGTCTTCATTCTGAAGGCCCCGTGTCACGTAAAACTTGATCAAATACATTTCTGTGCCTTTTCTCCTGCTAATCTGCCTCCTGACAGTGATTTTCAGCTAAACTTCAGAGTGCGAGGAGGCAGCTCTCCCTCGGCCCCAACAATTTCGTTTCATGCGTGCTTTTCTGTTTATCCCTCTTTCTTGTGTGCATCTTTGTAATCTGTCTCAGCTCTTCTGTGGAAATCATGGGCATACGAATAAGATTTTAATAAGCATCCATTTAATGACTCACTGGATGCCGATCCAGTCTCCCCTCAGAGCATCTGCTCGTCCTGCAGGGCGGTGCCTTCCGAGCTCTCCGAGCTCTGCAATTGCTTCCCGGAACGAAATCTTACTTGGAAGATACAGCAAGTAAATGGAAAGGAGCTGCTCTGGCTGAAATGTGTGGGTGAGGGGACAGGGGCCCCTTCTCTGGCTGATCTGAAGGTATGAGTCGTCTCAATTGATTGTTCACGGTCAGCTACGGCTCCCACTCCCTGTTCTACACTGTCCCCCATTCTCACCACTGCACTTGACTAGTCTTTTTAAAAAAATTTAGAAAAAGAAAAAAAGGGGACCCCCTCACTCAACTTGGGCATCCCCTTCCCCTTCTCCTTGGCCCCCAGGAACCAGCTCTGCGGAGCACAGGTTGACCAACAGCATTAGGGACAGCCACCAGGGTGGGCCTTAGCCACCAGGGCACTGCCGGGCCACAGCAGCCGCACAGGGAACGGTTCTGCCACCACCCAGGAAAGAGGGCCGCTCGCTGCTGCAGCCTGTCTGCCCTCCCTGAGTTTGCCCTATCCCAGGCGCCAACCTGCAGGTCAGGAAGCAGCCTCGAGGCCGGCTCCTCCAAGCCAGCTGTTTGTCACTCGGTATCTGTCTGGGCCTCCTCTGGCCCACTCGACACTTCCCCAAGTGCCCCTCCAAGCTGTCGTAAGGATGGGCAGGTGCACGCTGGGACCGAGGAGAAGGGCTCAGGGCCGGGCGGTGGGGGCTGAGTGTGTAAGGAGACACAGACCTCTGGCTCTGCCTCTTTTCTGGAAGCTCCCAGCCCCAAGCTCAGACACAACTGCACCCCACGCCAGCCCACACTGTTTGTCTAATAAGGACCCCTTTTTGACCTAGCTAGTTAAAAGTCCTGGCCCTTCGCCTCATTACTGCCAAGCCCAGAACTAAAGAAGTGAAAGCTGGCAGCCTCGGTCTGCCTTCGACTTGGCAACTGTCCCTCCGGGTCTGTGTCTCAAAGTCCCAGCCTCTCAATAGGACTGTGTTTTCAGTCCTGGTCAAACAAAGCCCAGCGCTCTCCCTCCGGGGCCCAAGCGCCCCATTCTCATCTTTCTATGGAGGATTAAGAGCTGCTCTCTTGTTTGGGTGTCACTCTGCCTTTGAACTGCTGTGGCTTCATCTGGTTTCAAGCTCAGCTTCCTGCCAGGAAGTGGATTTACCTCTGATTTGTTGTTACTCTCTCCGCAGGGCGGTGCAGATGGAGGGACTAGTCCCTTTCTCCCCAGACACCACCTCGCTCTCCCCCGCCCCTCCCCTCCATCTCTCCCCAGCCCCAAAGTAGCTTCCAGCTACCTCCTCCCCACCGAACTCTTCTCCCACCCAGACGGAAGCAGGGACTCCGAGGGTAGGGGAGCCCCGCGCTGGCTCACTGGGGGAGCTGCAGACGCCTCAGGACTGGATGTGCACCTGTCAGGACACGGGGGGAAGGGGTCCCGCAGGGAGCGTGGGGCTGCTGAGTCTGTTGGGGAGGGGGGAGCCCTGGAGCTGTTCACACTTTCTTCCAGAAAACTCCAGAAAAATGGATGAAGAGATATTTCTGCCCCAGATGCTAAGCTCAGACCGGAAGCCAGATCTCTTGAGTGCAAATCTAGGGCCATTTCTACGTTGCCACTTTGTAAATATGTGCTGCTACGTTTATCTGTAACAGAATCATAGATGGAGGCCCGGGTTGCATGTGCACGCGTGCGTGTGACTGACGCGGGAAGGAGGATGAGGGTCAGGTGATTTTAGGGCCGTGGACATCCCGGCAGAAGAGAGAAGATTCTTCCAGAGGGGAGGCTGTGGCCCTATGCTGGGAGAGATCGAGAGACGTCAGAGCATAATCAGGGTAACACCAGGGTACGGAGCGTGGCTGGGCACGGCCCACAAAGTAACTGATGTTTCATTAACAATCAGGGGAGAGTGAGTCGTGACGGGGAGAGTGAGTCGTGACGGTGAGAGCCCCCAGCAGCCCGTATTTCTGGAAATCCTGCTCAGTGGCCTGCAGGCACAGAGTGGTTCCTGGACACTTTCTAGGTCTCAGGGAAGAGAAGCTAAGGACAGGTGGTTATCTTGCCCTGGGAGAGAAACACCATCTCTGGGTCAGGACAGGTGTTCTTTCTTGTTTGTTTGTTTTGCTTTTGCTTGTCGTATGTGCCATGCTCACACACTACGAGTTAGAAAATCGCACCCCGAAACTGAGAGTGAGGTGCACTGAGATTAAACCAGACTCGGGTGTGGCGGGGAGGGGGTTGGGATGATAGAAAGAAGCTCAGAACGTTTTTATGGGAGGAGGCTGATGGTGTCAGGTGGCTAAATGCCAGCTCAAGTGGATAGACAGAAGCAAAGAGAAAGTCCTTGGCCGGGGGCGGCAGGCGCACCCTGCAGGGCCTGGCCCTCCTGGTGGGCCAGGGACCCCCAAAGGGTACTGGCCCAGGCCCTGCCAGCCATTCCCCTCACAAAGCCTGGTTTGTGCTCTTGGCAGGGCTGGGCCTCCTGGCCACTGAGGTCCCGGTTGGGCCGCCTGCCCTGGGAGCCTCCCTTCCCAGCCGGAGGCCCAGGTCTGTCCAAGTGCCAACACCTAATGAGGAGCTCGTTTGAATCCATGCAAAGTACCAGGGAGCAAGGAGACATGCTAATTAAAGTGATTGCTGTTCTTTAATTAAGCAATAATTCCCCCAAAGAGGACATTATCATGCAAATAAAGCCCTCTTGGGTGAGGTAGGGGCTTTGGGCAACAGCTGAGGTCTGTTAATAAGGCCCCTGAGCATTGGAGGGCAGGGGTCCAGAATGCCCCATTGAGCTGGGTGATAGAGCAAGGGAAATAATCACCATGCACGAGGCTGCCTTTTGTCTCTGCAGGCTTTGGCGCAGAGCTGTGGGAGGCAGGCACCCTGCACCCCCTGCCGCTCCTTTCCCCGCCTCTCCTCCCTTTGCCTTCTCTCCAAGAGACATTTTCAGAGCCATGTGGGGTGGAGAGGTTTGTAGGACAACGTCTACTTTGGCCCTTCATACAATTGATGCCCCAATTATCAGAACAGCAGCACAGAAAGATAGGAGCAGGGCCTCCTGGATGTTCGTAAACACGGAAAATATGGCAAGAGGCTGAGCTCCAACGGGCCTCTGTAATATCACGGAAAGAGCGCTGAAATTAGTCATCCACCCCGGTGACGTGGCAGGACCCAGTGTCCTCGTTACTACAACGGACTCCCTGGCACAGCCACCATGGGAGTGATGTCTGTGACTGCGTCAGCCCTTAGACCAGTGGTTCTCAATCTGGGGTGATTTCTCCCCCAAAGAAGGGCTGACAGATAAAGTATATTTGCTAAATCTCACAACCTTATCCTGGGGGACATTAGCAATTTCTAGAGATATTTTGTCACAGCCGGGGGAGCGGGTGCTACTGGCATCCAGTGGGTAGAGTTCAGGGACACTGCTGACGCCCTGTGGGGCACGGCACAGCCCCTCACAGCACAGAATCCTCTGGCCCAAGATGGCAGTACTGCAGGTTGAAAACTCTGACTAAACATTGCACAACAGACCTGAGTTAACTGCTCATGAGCCCCAGGAGCTTCAGACAAAGCCAGCCCGATGGGACAGGAGGGCCACAGGCGACGGGAAGAGAGCACTGGCAGAGGCACCAGGGCCCGGCCTGCGGGCGCAGCGAGGCAGTTGAGAGCAGGTGTCGGTGGCTCTAGGACTGTGAAGCTGAGAGTCTAAGAGGAAACTATACCTGCCTGACCTTCCCCAGTGACGCACCCACGTAGCTAACTCTTACATTGAGCACACTCTTCTCACTGTTCCGACAGCCTAGGAAGAAAGTGCTGTTATTATCCCCATTTTGCAGATAAGGAAATGGAGACATAGGAAAGTTAAAAAATTTGCCCGCGGCCACACACCTAGTGAGAGCCAGGATTTCACCCGAGGCAGTATCTGCAGGTGGTCTAGCCGGGAACCAAGTTTGGGAAACTGTGATTTTCTCAGTGGCCACATCTTGACATGCAGTTGTCTTGCAGCGTGGGAGCTAGGCCCTCAGCGAAGTGCCCCCGTGTCTGCCTCGCTGCCGCGTGAGCCACACCTGCACTTTGGACGCCCGTCACTCAGCTTCGGGTCGCTGGACAGAGAGCTAAAGGGCAAAGGCAGCACGTCAGAAAGGGAGTCACCAAGCCTGGTTTTGCCGTTCGGAGCTGATCTCACTTGCTGAGTGTTGGCTCATCCTCCCCACTGCCTTGGCAGTTTTTTAATTTCTGGAGCCGGGGTGGGGAGTGTTTGGTTCTTCTAGAACCGCCTTCATAGTGGCACATGTCTCAGGTGGGGCTGGTGCGCTGCTCACGGGGTGGCAAAGGCAGAAAGTCAACAAACCAGGCAGTCCGACTCGGAGGAAAACCAAGCCTCTTGCTCCCAGAAATCTCGGACCCCTTTCAATTTTTTGCTCACTCCCTGCAAAATAAATGTTTTGCGTTACAAGGAGACAGAGATAGCATCTCATCAGCCCTGCTAGTTCAGCACTGCCTCTGCCAACCTCTCACTCCGCATTTGGCGGGGGAAGGAGTGTGGAGAAAAACAGGACCAGGTTCTGTTTGCGAAACATTTTCATCAGTCAAAAAACTGCTGGGGCTGTGGCTATTAAATAAACCCTGACTCATGAAGACATATACCTCGCTTTGCCTTGCTGATTGGTGGGGTAGCAGACAGAGTTACATTACTTTGGGAGTGACAGCTCTAACATTCTGCAGACTTCTCAGAACTGCTCTGGCTTTTTCTGAACAAAGAACAATCCACAAAAACGCCCATAGTTTGCAGCGCATAGCAGTCTGTTTACAGGATCACAGACTCAGGCCCCCTCGAAAGGGACTGGGTGAGATCATCCATTTAATCGCCTTCCCCTCCAGGTGGGGCTGGGTGGCCCGAAGGTCTCCTGCCAGAGGGTTAGTGAGAGTGTGGCCCGAGTCTCAGGCCCTTACAGCGAGTTCCCTAAGGGCCAGCCCATGTTTTCCACTGCAGAATTTATAAGTGGGATTGAAACGAGAGCATAGTGTTGCTTTGCCAGGAACAAAGATTGTCAGTGTGTTTCAGTCGCTAACCTAAGACACCATAACGCAAGCGAGGCTCCCCTCTCCCCAACTCCAGCCAGTCCTGAAGTAAAACAGTTCACCTAAGAGCAAAAACAGTAGTAGCGTTGCCAACACCAACACTGAGCTTACTACATGCAGGACATATTCCAATCACAGCTGTGAGGAAGGTGTCACTGTTCCCATCATTTTGCAGAGAGGAATTTTCCTAGTTTCCATATTCTTAGGTCAGGTGGAGCTCCCACCCCATCCCTGAGCTTCCCTTTGGATCTCCAGGTGGTCTGTTGTCCTCCCCACTCTGCACGTGAGCAGCGTCTTCTCTTAGCCTTGAAACAGCCTTGATCAGCTCTTTTTGTATTTCCTTTTATCCCCCAAGAACCATTTCCTTCTTGCTCTTTAAATGTGTAGTCCTAGTCCATACCATAACAAATCCGTGTTTATTTACACGGCTTTCCAGTTGTCCCGGAGATACGTCCGAAAGGCTGTGTGCACAGCAGTCTCAAGGGCAGGGGTGCCCCGTGTCCTCCCGCAGGAGCAAAGCCAGTGAAGAACAAATAGCAGCAGCCTGATAAACTGCTATGAGACGATATCTCGGGCCATTCAGGCTGCTACAACCAAGCACCTTAGACTGCACATTTACAAACGACAGAAATCTGTTTCTCACAGCTCTGGAGTCTGGGAAGTGCGAGATCGAGGCGCCAGCAGACCGGGGGGCTGCTCAGGGCTTCCTCTCTGCTTCAGAGATGTGCCTCTCGCCGTGTCCTCACGTGGCAGCAGGGCGAGGGCGGCTAACTCGGCCTCTCTCACAAGGGCACTGCGCCCGTTCGTGAGGGGAGAGCCGGACTCTCTCTAGCCCCCGGGGAAGTGACACCTCCGAGACGGAGGTGGGGAGTCAGTGGCGCAGTTTCCATTTCTCCCAGCAAATTTGTTTCCAAGAACCCCCCGAACTGGGCAGACAGAAACTGGGGAGCAGGCAGGTAGTAAGTAAGTTGGTCAAGGATCCGGCCAAGGGGGGACGAGGGGACACAGAAGAGGAAGGTTGGGAAGCATGGGGCTCGCATGTGGACACAACGCTGGGGGAGGTAACAGGAGGCTGCCTGCTGGAGGGCTCGGTTCAGAGCCGTGGCCTTTCAAGGGTGGTCAGCACTGGTGTCATTTACAGGTGCTTCTAACCAACCAGGAGAAGAGGAGATACGTGGCGAGGTAATGCAAAAGCAAAACTAGTGCTGGAAGTCCCCGTGACGTCCTCGTCTCTCCACGTATGTGTACATGCGTTTACCTTGCTGACCAGCACTTGTATGATGCTCACCATGTGCCACGCTTACCTAATCCTCACGACAGTCTTCTAGATGCATGCCGTTTATGGATAAATATCAGTGTGTAGATAAAATATCATCCGTATTACTAACATGGAAAAGATCATGCTACACACTCATAACTCACGTGTGCTTGAACTTTCATTGCTTGTGTAGAATAAGAGTTGCTCACAACTGAAAAAATAAGAGAAAACTTTGGTCTGTAGGAAGAGAATCTGCGTGAGTTTTACCACAATGATGATGACGGTGATGCTAAAAACAATAATGCTCGTTAATTTTTATTATTGATCATGTTCTTGTTTTATATATCACAAATAATGAAAATTAATTATTTTATTGTTGACTATGTCGGCCCAAGTGCTTCATATATATCATTTCATCCTCACAACAGCTATAGAAAACAGGTGCTATTACTGTTCCTTAGGTGAGAAAACGGATGCACAAAGCATGCTCGGTAATTTCTCTAAGATGCAAATTAGCTTTAATAGCATTCTTTGCTTTCGATATAAGAAGTTTCACAACTGATAAGGAACTGTGGTTGTCCAAGCCCAGCTGACGGGTGACAGGCGCAGCTCTGGATGGAGGGCCCGTGACATGCCAGGCGCTGTACAAGGCTCGCTACACACCTTGAGTCCTCAAAACAACCTGGCAACTCACAGCGTGTTTACACCTGTTTTGCTGATGAGGAAACTCGCCCAAGTCCGTACAGCGTTTCTGGACAACGGGACCAAACAGAAGACCTGGTGCCTCCGGGGACTCGTCTAGTCAGAGCTTCCTCGGGTGTCAGATGTCCTGAGGGGACTTAAAATCAAGTCCTTCACACAGGAGCTAAGGCATCATTTCAAAATCCTGTTGGTCCAACCTACCCTAGAGCTGTTCAAGTTGCCGGAATTTGACAACGCCAGCCCCTTAGAGACCTTCACATACTGTGGTTGTTCATTCATCCTCCTGGAGAGGAAGAAGGGAAATCCTGCCACAGAGACCGACTGGCCCAAGCCCACACAGCAGACGGGGGATACTGAGGGCACTGGACCCGTTTCCCAGTGCTCAGCTCGGTGCTTCTGCTGTGAGACCATCCAGCCTCCAATGGTGCCGGCGTCAGCTGCCCGCCCTGCGCAAATATCCCCAACTCCCCGCCCCTCTCTTCCAGGCCCTCCGCTTTCTTTCCTGTCCTGGACGGGGGCTCCGTTGCGTGTAGCTGCACGACAGGGAAGGTGGCATCGGATTCTGCTCAGTACTGGGCTTCTCTTTCCTGTAAAAGGATCTCCGCATTCTTCCATAGTGCCAAGAAGATGTGGAAAGTCATTTTCTCCTGGCCTGGTCTATGGGTAAATTAATCTAGCATCACAAACCCAGTAACAGAGTTAGGTGATCTGTGTGTAATAGGTTTAGGCAGTGAGTCTCCGGAGCTTAGCCTGCACAGCATAAAAGAGGCCATAGAAATCCCTCTCTCCGTGAAATCCTCTTGCACACAATTCAGGAAATTTACAAGACAGCAAGAATACAGTCAACCTATTGGAATTTCTTTTTGAAGAAAAAAATAGATTGCAGGGGAAAACTGTTGATTGCCAACCTTGTAGCTTTGCTAGGAGAGTTATCCTGCAGTCAGTCATTAGACGTGGAATTCTGAAGCCTTGGGGAAGGGCCAGGTCATTTAATGACATGTCAATATTAAATTACATCATAAATAATCAGAACTTCCTGCATATTTAATGGGAACTTTGTTGTATAAATTTGGAAATCATCCAAATGGAGACAAGTGGCTTCTGTTATTGTTTAGCCCTCTGGGTCCAACTAATTTTGGGTGTTTAGTTATTGTTTTGAACTTTGGTACTTTTAGCAGAGAGTAAGAAGAAAGGCTGTAAACCAATTGACTTTTAGATGGTCAGTTTCCTTTCCCTTTTTTAGTTTTAAATTGATTAATGCTTTTTTTCTTAAGTAAATAAGATCAAATAAAATCCAAAACCATGACCAAGAGCAAAACATGTGAAATTGCTGTTTCGTTTGCAAACCTTTAGCAGACTGAGTCAGCCTGGTGATGATTAACTCTGACCACTCTTGCCATTGCTAAACGGGACACTTTCCGACATTTGCCACGTCTATCAGATTAATCGATTCTAAGCCCACGCATATTCTAGGGTCACGTAATGTTAATTTAGGTTAAATGCCAGACAATAAGATTTGAGTTTCTACTAGATATGGGAATCTATGATTAAAGTTCCATAAACCATAAGATACAACACAAATTTAAAGATTAGTTATGATTATTGTGACACAAAGAATAAAGTCTGAAGTTCTTGTCTGCCATTAAAACCCTCTCCTGTGATCCGTAACCTATCTTAGTAACACTGTCTCCCACTGCTCCTGTACACCGAAAGCTTTGGTCCAATTGCACGGCCACTGGCCGCCCAAGCCTTCTGCCTGCATCCTGCCTTTACGCCTGGACCCCCATTGCCCCTCCCACACCCCCCAGGGAGGGTCCCCACTTCTCTACTTCACTCTGAGTCTCCCCCAGCCTCCAGACTTAGGCTAAGTTCGGTCGTCTTCCTTCATGAAGCCTTCCTTCCTCTGCTTCAGCTGGAAGTTATTTTTGAAGCTACCATTACTGAGACCCTACTCTGTGTCAGATACTATGCTGGAAATTTGATACGTAATCTCATTTAAACCTTGAAAGGCAGGTATTGTTTTATATTAAATTTTTGTATGTTTTGGATAAGTAACTCATTTCCATGGTTCACAAATCAAAATATTATAAAAAACTATAATGAAAAAAGTATCAATTGTATCCCTGTTCCTATCAATGCTATTATCTACCTTCCACCATAGGTAATCATTTTTAGAGACATCCTTTGTATCCTTCCAATGGTTCTTTACGCAAAAGATCAACAAATACAAATATATATTCTTAGTTTCTACCTCTTAGAAAATAGAGCACAATACTATGCACACTCTCCTGCATTCACACCTATCTCTGTCTTTTTCTTTTATTTGTCATTTAACAATGTATCCTAGAGTTCTTTCCACAGCAGTTTCTGAGAGCTTCCTTTTTCTTTTTTCAGCTGCTCAGTACTCCACTGTGTGGATGTAGCTCTTAATGGTGGACACTTGGATTGTTTCTAATCTGTTATAAACAATGTTGCCGTGGGCCTGGCGCGGTGGCTCACGCCTGTAATCCCAGCACTCTGGGAGGCCGAGGCGAGGCGGGATGATCGTTTGAGCCCAGCAGTTTGTGACCAGCCTGAGCAAGAGTGAGACCCCGTCTCTACTAAAAATATAAAGAAACTAGCTGGGCAACTAAAAATATATAGAGAAAAAATTAGCCGGGCATGGTGGCACATGCCTGTAGTCCCAGCTACTCTGGAGGCTGAGGCAGGAGGATCGCTTGAGCTCAGGAGTTTGAGGTTGCTGTGAGCTGGGTTGACGCCATGGCACTCTAGCTGGGGCAACAGAGTGAGACTCTGTCTCAAAAACAAAAAAACAATGCTGCTGTGAATGAGCTTTTCATACGAGTGCAAGAGTTTTCTGTAGAATAAATTTCCAAACTGGAACTGCGGGATTAAAGGGTAAAAACATGATAAAGTTTGACAAGTATTGTCAAATTTTCCTCCCTGGAAGTTATACCATTTTTATTCTCATCAACAACGTATGAAAGAGCAACATATGTATTGCTATCTGCGTTTTGTATTTGAGGAAACCAAGGCATGGAAAATACAAGATGATCATGCAGTTAATAATATTCAGGCTGGGACTCAAACTTGTGTTCTGCTGTATCTCACTCATTTGCTGTTTATCAAATAGGAATTTATACTATTATTTGTTTATTTATTTATTTATTTGAGGCCGGGTCTCGTTCTGTTATCTGGGCTAGAGTGCAGTGGCTTCATCATAGCTCACTGCAACCTCAGACTCCTGGGCTCAAGCGATCCTCCTGCCTCAGCCTCCCGAGTAGCTGGGATTGCAGGGACGTGCCACCACGCCTAGCTAATTTTTTTATTTTTTGTAGAGATGGGGTCTCACTCTTGCCCAGACTGGTCTCAAACTTCTGGCCTTGAGCCATCTTCCCGCCTCGGCCTCCCAAAGTGCTAGGATTACAAGCGTGAGCCACCGCACCTGGCCCTGTTACCAGTTGTATATCTACATAGGCCTAAACTTTCTAAAGCTTTGTTATAAACTCCTCATGTTTAGAGACTTTGCAATGACCAGAGACTGAAGCAAGACATCAACCCCAGGTGAGAGTAGGGGAAAAGGGCAATGCGATAGAGAAAATTGGGAAACAAACGCAAAGTGGTATGTTGCCATGCTAGTCAATGTTCCTGAAAGTCAAAGAGACACAGCTGACCACTCAGCACGTACTCCTGCTTGGCTATGAGGGCCGTCTCCAGACAAGCTGCCTGCACAAATCATGTCTTGGAACAGTCCATGGGTGGAGGAAGGAAGAAGGAATTGTTGCCCTCCTTTTCATATTCCACGGGGGAGATAACGTAACTGTACTTCTGAGTTGTTTTGCTTGACCCTCTTAGCAGATGCTGGGGAGGCCGGATTCCAAGCTCTGCAACATCTAGAAAAGGCGCGAGGAGCACCGAGGGGGCCACTGCAAGGTCTCAGAGACAGGGGAGGCCGAGGGAGTCTGAGGAGGCCCATAAGATGTGTTTGCTACAGGTGTTTCCTTCTATTTCTTCAGTCTGGTACTTTACACCTAAAAGATGCTCAATAAAAGTTTTTAAATTGATCAATTTATTTGAAGTGATATTAATAAGAATAAATATTTTTATTGTAGGAAGACATGAATGTATAGGAATCAAGAGTCCAGCCTCTAGATTAGCCGTGTGACCTAGTCAAGGGACTTCGTGTCTCTGTGCCTCAGTTTCCTCATTTGTAATATGGGACTGGTACTTAAAATAATACTTAGCACATAGCAAGAACTATATAAGCATTAAACATTATTATTATTATATATTTAGCTTTTATTCAGTGTGTGCTACGTGCCAAGTGCTGTACTGAGTGTTCTGTGTGCATTATTTCAATTAATCTTTCTAGCAACCCACTGAAGTAGGAGGTATTATCATTGTCCCTACTTTACAAGTGCTGAAATCAAGACTCCAGGAGTTTAAGTAATTCGACCAAGGTCAAATGAGGTACAGTCAGGGATTTAATACTGGACCGTTAACTTTAGTCATTCTATCATGCTACTCTTGAAGAGTCTGTTTTAACATTTATTATTAAAAGATAGTGCAATTCAGGCCTAAAGTGCGTTGAATGCACATCCCTGTCACGTATTATCATCTAACAACCCTCTCACCCTAGTCTCTGGGGACTTGGTACTTGGCTCAGCTGTTTCTCTTACCAGCCTCTCAGTCTCCTCAATGTCTGCTCATTTCTCAAGCCCCAGCGTCTCCTGTGGCATGAACCCCGATGACCTTGAACATTCACACTTCACCCAACGGCACCCGTGAGTACACCAGACCTGATCATCGCCAAAGACTTCTTGGTTTTTTTATGCTCAATGCCGTAACGACTGCTCTTTAACCTCACAGAAATCTTCTTTTCTTTAATCTGTCATTTCTTCCAGTCTACCATTCTTCTCGAATCTTCTCTGGCTCTCTGCCTGGATTCTATGATTCATGACTTAATTACTTTCTTACCAATACCATGTGTTAGTTTCGTTTTTACAAAACTCCAGTTTGGATTTGTGTTATGCTTTCCCCCATACCTGAGTGGCTAAATTCTGAGAGAGGAAATCACATAATCACGCAAACTCCACCACTGTAGATTCATGGTCTCCAATCCCAGCCAGGCCCTCAACATCACTCAGCGATCTGTGACTGATTTTCAACTTTCATTTGTCAACTCTTGTTTTTCCTAATGACCATTCCACACCTTCACCATCTTCTTCGAGCATCCTTTAGAAGTGAACGACCTTCCCTCACAATTAATTCATCAGGATAATTGGAGGCTTTAGTTACTGGGGTTTTAGGCTACAACTTTCTAGTGTTCCATATTCTTCCTGAGAGACCACTTCCACTTTCCTGGTGCAAATACTACTCTGTGCCGATGACTTTGAAGTTTACAGCTCCAGCGTGGAGTTATCGACCTTGTGGTGACCTGTGCTTGGAAGTTCCACAATGTCTTAGTCTGTTTCTGCTGCTGTAACAAAATACCTCAGACTGGGTAATTTATAAACGACAGAACTTTATTCCTCACAGTTCTAGAGGTTGAGAGGTCCAGGATCAAGGCGCCAGCAGGTTCAGTGTCTGGTGAGGGCCAGTTCCTCACAGATGGTGCCTCTCTGTGTCCTCACACGGCAGAAGGGATGGAAGGGGCTAGCTAGTTCCCTGAAACCCTTTCATAAGGTCACTAATCCCATTCATAAGGGCTCCATCCCCAAGATTTAGTCATGTGCTAAAGGCCCCACCTCTTAATACTATCATACTGACGATTAACTTTTAATATATGAATTTTGGGGAAATACATTCAGACCATAGCACACAGACACCTCAAATGCAAAAGGTTCAAAACTGAACACATTATTGTTTTTCTAAAACCTGTATCTTTTGCAGCACATTACTCTCTTCTCAGGTACCACGGGGTAGGGAGAGTGGCCACCTCCACCCCAGCTAAGAGGCTGGTATTAGCCTTGCGCCCTCTCTTTTCCGTACCTTCCACATGCCATCGGTTTTCAAGTCCTGCCAAAATTTCCTCTTGTTTCTGCAATTTATCCCCCTTTCTCTGTCCTTGTTACTATTTTCATAATTCACTCTCTTGATTGAATTAAACTGCTGGGACTGCTTCAGAAGCTTCTAATTTTTTTTTTCTTGAAATAGGATTTCACTTTGTTGCCTGGGCTGGAGTGCAGTGGCGTCATCATAGCTCACTGTAGCCTCCAATTCTGGGGCTCGAGTGATCCTCTTGCCTCAGCCTCTGGAATAGCTGGGACTATAGGCATGCACTACCATGCCTAGCTAATTTTTCTCATTTTTTTGGTAGAGACCAGGTCCCTCTAAGTTGTCCAGGCTGGTCTTGAACTCCTGGCTTCTGGCGATCCTCCCGCCTTGGCCTCCCAAAGTGCTGGGATTATAGACGTGAGCCACTGTGCCTAGCTCCAAATTTTTTGACTTTAGGCTTGGCTCTCTCAAATATATCCTTATCACTCCTGCTAGGCGATCCTTTGAAACACAGATCTGGACTATATCACATTCCCACTTAAAACCCTGCATTGGCTCCCCATTGCCTCTAGGATAAAGTCCCAGCTTCTTGGCATGGTATACATGGCCATCTGTCTGTGACCTGGCTTTGGTTTCTTTCTGCAGTGCCTTCACTAACCAATCCCTAGCTGGCCCTTATACTTTAGACACACAGAAAAGCTAACAGTTCCTTTGAGCTGCCTTGTTGTTTCTCGCCTTATGCCTTTATTAATAATGTCTCCTCTGCCCAGACCATTTTCCACTCCTTCACCTTCGCCTGGCCAACTCCTACTATCCTTTAAGACTTAGTTCATGGATCACATCTTTTGGTAAGACTTTCCTGGCAAGCCCCACTCCCAAACTCCAGATAGGGTAGGCAACATTGCCCTTGGGCTCCCACAGGTCCCTGTTCACTGCACTGAAGAAGTCTCAGTGTACTTACCCATTTATGTGTCTGTACCACAAATAAACTGTGAGCTCTCTGACGCTCGGGACTGTGCATTACTTCTCTATGTACCCCTGGGCCTAGCAATGGCACAGAGCTCAATAAATACTTTAAAAGTAAACACTGAACAAATGAACGAATCATTCATTAGTGAAAAATAATTTTGCACCTGAAGGGATTTCTCCACTTTATGAACGAGGCAGAAGAAGAGAATTAGTATCAACAAACACTGTGACTATTTCTCAATCTGATTATGAGTAACAGTAGGCACAGTGATACTCAAACGGCTCTGTGAGATCCAGGGGTGTCGAGAGTTAATCGGGTCACACGAGAAGAACCTGGAGTTGTTGGTAGCCACAAGAAACCTGCAAGACTTTTAATTCCATTCATACAAAACTCTCATTTCAGTCGAATCTTCTATGTTGATAGGAGGTCTTATTTCCTAAATTAAAAAGTATTTACT
>NW_012154796.1:52982-58474 GCF_000956105.1 Propithecus coquereli
GCGGGAGGCGGCGCGGGCCCCGGGCGCGCGGGGGTGCGGGCCGGACGCCGACGTGCCCTCCTCGGGACTCGGAGCCGCCTCGCGGCGGGGCCCGGCGGGGCAGGTGGGGCGCGCGGGGCGCCCGCGAGACGGCGACTCCGTGTGGCGAGTAGCGAGCGAAGCTCCCCGCGCGGCGCGTCCTTTTCTGCCCTCAGACTCGGTGCCTGCGCAGCCCGGGGAGCGAGTTTTTTCCTCCTCGTCCGCGAAGCCGTCTGCGGATCGCGTTATCATTCGCTAAATGCACTGCGGCTCGCTCTCTCTTCCGGTCGCAGCCTGCAGACCTTTCTCCCCTTCTCTCCGCACCTCGGAATTTCGGTCATCGGTCACCGAGGGGGATGGACGGACTGTCTCGCCCTTCCCTTCGTTGTCCTCCCTGACCCCACCGAATCAGGCGGGGGCTCTGCCAAGCGCCTCCTCTCCGCGTGCCGCTCCTCCCGGGCAGGACGACAGGGTGGCAGGTGCTTTCCAGCTGAGATCCAGAACTTAGAATCCCATTAACAGAAAGTCGGCCTTTGTGTCCCCAGTCAGACACCTCGGAAAACAGGAGTTTGTGCTGAAAGGTGGCACGAGATGCATTCTGAGGCCTGTGCCAGTAAAGATGAAAGAGAGCAAATCAGTTCTGATTCCAAGCCTCGCTGATGCCATGAGCCTCAGGTTCCCAGCTGACCCTTGCCAAACTAAAGGAGTCTGTCTCCGAGGAGAAGGTGGGGCTTGGAGAAGGAAATAAGCTTGTTCTCAGTATAATTCTAAACATTCTATTACATTTGATAGTTTTTTTTTCCTTCTGGAAGTCTATTTTTAGCTGAAAATGTGGGAATAGTTCAATGTGGGGATAGTTTAACGTTTAGGATACGAGGAAAGCAAACCTTCAGAAAATTTCTGGAAATTTTAAATTAGCGTTTAACTAGAAAGCATTCTTAGGAACCCAGGGAGACACCAAATCCTGTAGTCTCTGTTATGCACATGTTGGAATAAACTGCCTCATACTTGAAGTTATATGAGAAGGATGGAGAAAACCTGTTTCGCTTTGTAAAGACGTGCCCTGGGTGTGTGTGTTTGGCAGTGAGTGGAACAGAAACATTTATATTTCTATTAAGAAACACGCAAATGTATATTGTTTAACTTTCATGCAAAAACTCGGATATAGTGTTTGGGAAATCTGTCTTCGTTTGAGTAGTTTAGTCAACCAGGAAAATCGGTTCCTAGAGGTACTGTGCTGTTGTTTGTGTAGCAGCTCACTGGGGATGCTTTGATTGATTGCTGTGGTTCTCATCAGCCTCCTCTTCTGTGCAAAGCACTTAAACAGCTCTGACTCTCAAGCCTTCAAGTACAAAGAGCCCTTAGGACTTGGAGCGTACTGATCTAGCTTGTGTACCTTGGCTTCTAAATCGATCTTCTTGCCTTCTTTGCAGGTAGTTTAGGTAGTTTGACTTTGCATGAAAGGAATTAAGTTCACTTTGAGATTAGCACCCCCCCCCCCATCAGGAGGTGTGTGTGTGTGGAAAGATGAAGGTTGTACGTAGCAATAGGAACTTCTGTCATAGGGCTTTGCTCTAAAGAGGTTAGGTAAAATTTGTCACTTGGTTCTTGTGCTTTCCTCTTAGTTTTCCACTTTGCACGTATGCTTTCATGACTTTGTAGATGATTTCATCTATGGTTTTGTCAAAATGTAAGTTGAAGTAAAATTTTGTTCTCTAGAACTGTTTATTTTGCAGACATTTAGACTAAAAAATGAGTTTGTAAGAAACGAGATTGTTTCTAAGTAAAATGCTCGAGAAATGATTTCAGGAATTAAACATCGTCTTAGTGAAATCAGAGAGGAGATAGGAAATAAAAAAAGTAATGGATTGAAAAATTTGTTGTTTGAACGTATAATTACATCAGCTAAAACCTTGTGATTAGCACTGTTACTACGTAGAAGTATAGATGACACATTAGAAGTGTAGATGAGTTGCCTACCTGGTAGTCTTTCTTTAGATAAATGAACTTACTACTTAATACAAACTGATTAGATTAGAAACAATGTGGAATCTGGTTGCTAAATATATGGCTTTGAAGGACTTGCTTTTATAGTGTTTTTTGATTGATACTATGTTAACTTGGATTAGAGTATGTTTTGCTTTTATTTAAATTTTATATTGTATGTAAATAGTCCATGTGATAAGTTTCATTGTGTATTTGGCACTAATTCACTTTCAGAAGCATGGGGGGGAGGGCTTTTTATTTGAGACTTTCCTGTTAAAATTCAGGGATGGTGGCATATGGAATATACTCAATGTCACTTTAAAAATATTGGATTACAATTAAACGAAAAACTGGTTTGTGGTTTTTTTTTTTAATCCTTCAAGTTTTCCCTCATTGTTTGTGCTCTTTCCCCCATTGTCAGGCTTAAAACATACAGTATCATTGTCATCTGTCCCCTGAATAATGGTCCTGAGGTGATATTATTAATGTGGCTTTTTAAAATCAAACTAATTATACTTGCCTAAAAGAGCCACATGTGTGTGATTCTAGCTGCCTGGTGCCTTTTGAGAGCCCTGGAGACAAGCTAGTGAATAGAGCTGAAAATTCATTCTGTATTTGATTAAATGGAACAGACTCGCTGCTCCTTACCCCAGCAGGGGCTGTGAGATCTCTTGATCCCCGAAGCGGCTCCAAGACCCTGGGAATTCCATTAGCGAGCACCTGAGGAATTTCTGCCCTGCAGTGCCTTTTTTGTATGTGTGTGTGTGTGTGTCTGTGTGTGTGTGTGTGCGTGTGTGCGGGTGAGCGCGGGCGCAGAGGGAGGGAGCGGAGTGGGGTTGGGGGGTTATGGGGGCGGAGAGAAGGCTGCATTAGAAGACTCCATATGTTGGCAGATCTGAAATCAAGGCATGACTTAACAGCTTATCTTGTAAGAGAAAAGCCCAACCCAAAGGCACGTTGCTAGTCCGGACTTCATTACGAGCAGGACTGTGCTGATGTGTTTTTAACACTGAAGTGAACTCCAGGGTGAGTACAGAGAGTTGCTTCTCTGCTTTCCCTCTGAAGCACAGGCATACACACGTCGCGGACTTGGTGAGTTTTCTCTGAATGATCTTTTGATAAACATGTAAAATTGTCCTACAGTCTGCTCTTGCCTGTAAGAGCTGATGTGTTGTTTTTATAACTTACAACTGAGAGCAAAATTAGACTTTTATGTGGAGCAAATTGTTTTGCAGAGATGAAATGCTTGTGTGAATAGGCATATTTTACTCTCGATATGATTTTATTGTGTTTTTGTTACACTATTATTACAGAATTTAAATTCATTTAGAGTAGGTCTCTCTTTTTAAGAATTCTGATTTCTGGTATTTTTGAGATAGTCCTTTGCAGACTTGCTGGCAGCCCCCAGTAAATGAAAATATATCTGCCAAAAACAGTCTGTAAAATCTTGGGAGCAAAACTTTTGAGAAACATTTCTGTGTCTTCCTTTCCCTGTCTCTGCCCCAAATAATTTTTGGGTACAACCTTTTTCAGAATATTAGCCCAGTTTTTTTCTTGCATACTTTTCAAGGAAGACCAGTTCTGAATTGTGGATGGTGTAGTCGATCGGTTTTCATCTTCTGAGAATGAGAATTCTAGTGCTCATAGTTTTCCACCAATGCAGTAGCATGTTGGATGGGTTATTTGATGTATTTTGTCCCCGATTAAAATCGTGTTGTGTATAGAGCACAGCTCTTCCATCCTACTCGCATGTAGTCCTCTACCAAAGTCTCCTCACGGTACAGTGTGTTTAGAAAATAAAAAAGCCTTTTTGAGAGTGTGTTTAATTTTTTTCCACCTTAATCCTGGGCATGCCTCCTATTAGTATAACCAAATTGAAAGGACTCTTGAATGAATCGGAGTAAACACTGAAGTTAGCATTGTGCCCATCTTGGTTTACAGCTGTTTGGTTGCTTTACTGTGTGATATATTTTGATGGCCAGAGATAATGAAAAAACTACCCCAAAGAACATTTTCTTCTGCTGTGTATCAGTTGGAATGTGAGTAGGGACTTCAGTTCTTGAGAGCCAGTGATGTGGCTTTTAATCTTAATTGAGAGAAAAATATACACTAGTTATATCATCGAACTTAGGTTACATATTCTGCTTATGTTTTGTTGCTTGGCACTGTGTGGTTGATTTTATTTTTATATCACCCTAATACAGAGAATTGAGAAGTTGACATAGAGCTTGCTTTTCAGCTATTCTTGTTATAGACCAACTCACCTCTTACTATTTATGTGGGCTTGGGCAATGACCTGGACCTAAGCCTGGGGTTCTTTATCTGTAAAATGGGGATTAAAAACAGTAGTATCTCTTACCAGCGCTGTGGGGATTAAATGAGATAATGAAAGTAAAGTGCTTGGCATATAGTAAAACCTCTATAAATGTCAGCTGCTGTTGTTTTTATTAACTCCTCTTGTACATGTTAGTGTATTACTTTGATCTCAAAGTGATTTCTTTGAAGTACTCAATAATGAGGAATTCTTGGAAGTTAGTAGTAGTTTGGGCACATGTAACTGCTGTAGTTTTAGTATGCTAGTTTTCTTAAATTTACAATTGAAACTAAGGAGACGCTTGGAAACAATGTGTTACATTGATTTCCAGTTGAGATATAATATAATGTACACAAGTGTACAGCTAACATACTCTAATAGAACAGCTGGCTGAGTTATCCCGTGTGCACACACCTGCGGTAACCACCACCCAGATCAAGATACAGAAGATTTCCTTTGCCTTGGAAGGTCCCCTCGTGCCCTTCCAGGCAGCCCTCCTCTTCCTTGCAGGCAGGGACTATTCTGACTATCTCACCATGGGTCGGTTTTGCCTGTCCTTGAACTTTATAAAGGTGGGCTCATACAGTACATACTCGTATATCTAGTGTCTTGCACTGCTCATTGGGTCTGTGAGACTTATTTATGTTGTTCTATACAGTGCTAATTCATGCTTTTTAAATTGTAGAATCTTTTGTGCATTTTAAAATTCGTGGTAGTTCATTTTATTGGCACATTGGGTACATGGTCATTAGGGAGAAAAAGAAAATAACAACACTTCTTCCTAAATTATTAGAAAATCAGATCCCAGTGGCTATGTTAGAAAAATAATCATGACCTCATTTTTATACATAGAACTAGGTTGAAGGTAATGTGATTACCTTCAATCACAGTTCCATAAACCAAATCCTTTGATAACTGTATTCATTTTGGGATGTGTTTTTAGGAGAGAAAGAAGGGCCTCAAAATAGGGGAAAAGAACCATCTGAGGTAGTTCATATCCTTCATGCTTAGGGTTAAATGCCATCATCGATATTTAGAATTGCGTAGAAGTAACCACCAGCCCAGCGTTAGTGTAATATTCTTTGAGTTCAAAGTGAAACAATTACAATGTTACAAAAAGTCCACCAAAAAAGGAATAAAATGTAGCTAGGCTGCTATACCGCAGGAAGATTTT
>NW_012154796.1:60094-62518 GCF_000956105.1 Propithecus coquereli
ATTCAAGCATGATTGAAGGGACAGACTGTAGTATCTTGGATTTCCAAAATAGTGTTTTCTCCATTTTATAAAGCAGAAAACTACATTGAGTTTTTACAGTTTTATATTTATATATGTGCATCAGTACCATTTCTATCCCCCCTGTATCTCATAAACAGGTTTCTTTTGTCTCTTCTGTGTTACCATTCCTTACCCTTCCATCCTCCTTTTCAAACTTTGGAAGACAGACAAGAGGAGATTCAGAATGTGAGAAGAAAAGATGCCTTTGTAACTCCTGCTCAAACTGCCACTAACTCATCCTCCTGTCTCTAGTCTTACATCATCCATTTTTCCACATTTTGCCAGAGTAATGATCTTCCTAAAACATAAATCTGATCATGTGACTGCTGTCCTTAAAATCCTTCAAAGTCCTTGAATTGTTCACTTCTGAAAGCTCAAGTCTTTAATAGGGTTATTTATCTATCTACCCGGTGCTTCTGCCATCCCCGGCTACTTTGCATTCCATGAAGGTACCATACCTTCTTGCAGGCTGGGACTGTGTGTCTCTCAGGGCAAAACTGGTATGGTGTCATCATGCATACATGTCTGCCTCTCTCATCTTAGTCCTTAAGGACAGACAACGTGATTTTCCCCTGTATGTGGTCAGCGCACCCACCCCTTTCTTTGCACTCTGCCAAATAAGTACTGAACACTCAGATGTCCTGAATGGCATTAATGTGCATTTGAATTTCTTGTGGGTGGGGGCAGGGGCTGGGAGCGGGTATGTTAAAATGCACATTCTGATTCGGCAGGTCTCTGGTGGAGCCCAAGGTTCTGCCTTTCTAACAAGCTTCCAAATGACGTGATGAGGTGGGTGGAGCACCCTGAGTAGAAAAATGCTAAAGTATCTTCTTTAGGTCCATGAGTGATTTCAACACACAGTTTTGCTCTTGAAAATCCGATGAAATCAGTGACTCTCCGTGTCCAGTTTAGGGAGCAATACCACAGCTTCAAATAAGATTAAAGAAAGCTTTAAGTGAAGGAAGAAACAGTAAAATGTTGGATATACTAAGACATCTATTATCATATTATTATATTACTAGAATACTTGCCAAAATATTTTGGGTATTTTAACAATTTTATTAAAGTGTATGTATTCTGTGCAACATCATTCGGTGCCTAGAGAACTAATGTCGTGTTTTGTCTGTTTGTGTTTAAAATATTCAGTATTGCAGAGCTTCTCCTGGGTGTATAGGGACTAAAAAGTACCTTCTGGCTTCTGTCTCCTGCCAGGGAAATTTCTGACAGTTACTAGATTTTTGTGGTATCAGAATAAAAGTAATTAGTATTCTTTATTTTACTATAATTTGATATCTGTTCAGCGAGTAATCGTGCACACTGCCTGGCTGAAGGAAAATTGGGAAGAGGGACGAATGTTTAATGGATAAAATACTACTTTTATCAGGGCACGAAACTACTGTAGTGACATCAGAATTTGGCAGTCTCTTTTATTCCAATAAAAAGAAAAATAGCATCACAAGTTGGAGCGGAGACATTTTCCTTGCCAATTTAACTTGGCCTTTTCATGGTTTTGGCCTCAGGGCGGGTGTATAACAAAATAACACATTGAATAACAGATAGTAAGAATTAGGGAGAGAACGTCGTTTCAGTGGGGACGGACATACGTGTATCACTCACCTCGGTTTCGGTAATTCAAATTGTTCCTCTCGTGCTGGTGACTGAGAGTATGAGAGTGGGTATGAGGAATCCTTGCTTATGAAATGGGGCTAAACCTCGTAATTTGGCTTGGTATTACATAGCTTCCAATATGTTGAAAACATTTGACGATTGGCTTATAAGATGATCTTGTAAGGGTGAATGTCTGAGTGTAATTGTTGTGATAGTACAGTTTGGTAGGAAAGGTGTTGTTTATCCTCTGTATAAAAACATCAGCAAAATAACATCAGATCACCAATCAAAGCAGTTTGGATATGGTATTTCCTCCTCCCCATTTCATCCTGTATGCCCTCGTTGTGAAATTAGATTTTTAGATGTTACCATGATTTAATGGCAGCTCCTATCAGGATTTCAGCATGGTGTCCTAGCATCTGAGCTGTGGTGCCAGTAGACCTTGAGATTGCTAAATCCTGAGGAGATATTTTTATAGTTCCTTTTTTTTGAGACAGAGTCTCACCTTGTCACCCTGGGCTAGAGTGCTGTGGCATCAGCCTAGCTCACAGCAACCTCAGACTCCTGGGCTCAAGCGATCCTCCTGTCTCAACCTCCTGACTAGCCATGCCTGACTAGCATGTGCCACCACGCCTGGCTAACTTTTTATGGCAAGTTTTCTCCTACAGTAATAAGAATTATAGTGAGGTTCTGCCAAGTTGGTTCTGGTGGGTTAAAGTGTATTTTAAACCTAATTCTAAATACAGTTGTCCTTCT
>NW_012154796.1:63233-64361 GCF_000956105.1 Propithecus coquereli
CATGGCTAATGAAAGTCAATTTTGAGTCATTATAAGACTGGTTGCTAACTGTGGTCTCCTATTAGCTAGCAAACACAATTGTCATTATTTGTTATTTCTTTTGTGTTTGAGGATGCATTTTAAAAGACCTATTGTCACAGTAATTAGGTCTTACAATAATTTTACATTTGTTACTATGACAGCAGCCACAGTGGCGTTTTTAATTATATAATGCAGCTTGTGCAGAGATTTGGTATCAGTGTTTTATGGCATCAGATAAATTTTAGCTCAGGGATTTGACTGCATGCGTCTTACCAATGTTAATAGGAGCCCTGCAAGCTAACTGCAAAAGTGGGTTTCTCACTGTGAACCTTGGTAAATCCAGGCTAATGCATCCCCCCCAAAAAATAATATCAAAAATCGTTTTAAAGAAACACTGTCAGTGATTTACTTGTTACGTTGGGGTTTCTCTCCCAGATAGGTAGATTATTAGGGGAAAGATAATTTCTCCAGATAATCTGCCCTGTAGAGCAGAAACTATAAGTCAGATTCATGTTTTCTTAGCTAGTTGTGTGTGTGTATATACAGGACACTTAATTATTTGTGATTATAGATGTCATTTGGCCATGGAGTCAAATCGACAGGCACATCTCAGATGCTACAGGCCTTCTACAGCCAAGAATGAGAAACTGAGTTTTGAGTTTTCCATTTGTGCAATTAAGAATTCTTTTCTCTTTGTGTTGAAATGTGAGTTTTTTGGAAAAAAATTCTTTGACGTTTAGTAGGCAAAGTCCCCATTTGCTTGTAAGGGTTGTTCTCTCTAATTCACTGAGAAATACTAGCCTCTTTTGTTTCCAATTCACCTACAGTGATGTATGCTGCGTGTGTACTCGGGCAATTAACAATAAATAATACCGTGACAAAGGTGTGACGTATTGCTTTGCCGACCACTGCCCTTGTCTGGGTGCCCTGCAGACTTGTAAGAATGGTGCCTTCGGGGGACTGGGATAGAAGAGTCCAGGCCACGTCTGGGCGTCACATACACAGACGGGCTCCGGAGGGGCCGCAGCTCAGCCTGTCCACCGTGCTCCTGCTGAGGGGTTACTGTTTCAACAATTACAATTCTTATTTTGTGGTTCTTTTTGCTCC
>NW_012154796.1:73861-75325 GCF_000956105.1 Propithecus coquereli
TTTTTTTTTTTTCTATTTTTAGTTGTTTGGGTAATTTCTTTCTGTTTATAGTAGAGACGGGGTCTCGCTCTTGCTCAGGCTGGTCTTGAACTCCTAAGCTCAGGCAATCCTCCCGCCTCGGCCTCCCAGAGAGCTAGGATTACAGGCGTGAGCCACCGTGCCTGGCCCCCAATGTTGATTTTAATGGTTGAAAGATATTTTCACTTATTTTATATTTCACTTGTCTATTCGATTTGATTTTCTTTTTATGTTAATCATGATTGCCATTTAATTTCCTTTTTAACAATGAATTTCTTTTTAACTACCAATCCATTATGTTGTGGGCCAATCACTTTAAAAGTGTACCCCAATATATAATACCAAAAAATAAAAACATTCAATGAAAATGTTTTGTTATGTATTATATTTACGTATTGATGAACCACACGAATATGGGATCTGTGCGATATGTGTGTTCCTAGTGTGTGAGGCCATCTGCTGTGTCATGTGTGTTTCAGGTTTGCACGGCAGTGCCGCCTCGAACTAGAAGATAATTTTTACTTTTACTCTTTTCAGGCTTTCTTTGTACAGTATTCTCTGATGTTATTTGACCTTCACATATCATCGATACGATCCAAAAATACAAATGCAGATTGGCCACTGAAATCTCGTGGCGTGTCTTTGATGCTCCAGACTTTGCTGGATCAAATTCTCACAGTAATTTATCAGCAGTGCAGAAACAATTTTTTTCAGCAAATTTCGTATCTCCAGAAATCCATCTGCAAATTGGAATAGAGAAAAAGAACTAAAATCTGGTGGGTTTGAGAATCCTTCCAGAATGAGCAGTGGCTATGGATTCACACTGAAGTAAGTAGATATAAGAGCAGAGGTGTCCTCAAGGCCTTTTATTGAGGAAGCTGCCTGTAGAACGGGGAAAGCTTAGCCCTGGGGGGTTGCCCTGGGCTCAAATCTCGCCCCTGCCATTTATTAGCTGTGGACTCTTGGGAAGGACATTTGAGTTTTCTGCATTTCAGTTTCTTCATTTGTAGAATGGGAATAATACCCATCGTTAAGGTTCTTTGAGGATTGGTAATAATATATGTAAAATCTTTGACCAATAAACTTAATAAGTGGTAGCTATTTTTGGAATAGCTAATTAATCTTATAAGACAGATGTTTAGTAAGATGCATGTGTGTGTATATATATGCACACACACACACATATATATATATTTCCTCACAAGCCAATTATTCTCTGCCTCGTGGAAGCTAGAGGCAAGGGTGGAGTAGATAATCAGAATTTCTGGCAAGATTTTTCATCCTGCATATCTAGCCCCACTCTCTCAAGTCATTTATAAGTGACCCATAGTTACCCCTGGGAACGTATCATAACTCTCCTGTGCTGAGGCAGAAAAATGAGAACTTTTGACTAAAACTGTTGAGTCTTTCTCTGGTAGGTCTGATTTAAATACTTGTATAATATTT
>NW_012154796.1:75375-78162 GCF_000956105.1 Propithecus coquereli
TTATATTTAGGTTTTAATTAAATGGCTTAAAAATAACAATATTTTTAGGTCTGCAGGTCAACTTGGCTTTTAAGTAATTAAATTGTTGAAAATTTACAGAGCCTGCTTCCCATCTTAACATTTTTCTAAACATGGATTTCTTTGAAACTATGCATTCTTTATAGTCTAGTGGAATTTTCAACCTGTAAGAAAATTTTCTCTTTATTCTCTAATGTAATTGAATTATATGGGATGTCTTTGGCTTTAATTTGGCTTTAATTTAAGATATCTTCAACCCCTTACTTTCTAACTGAAAGAAAATGATTTGGGCAACCGTGATAGCATATCTGGGCCATTGAGATTAGTTGTTCCTTATCTCATTCTCATTACCGACAGATCGACACCGTGTGTGACGGGGGTGTGCCCGTGTTCTTGGCGATACTGTAAATCATCAGTCTACACAGTGCTGAGTCCAACTAGGGAACATTTCTTATTTTTTATGCTTACAGGAAATGGATATAGGACTGGAAGGCATCCCCACCCTGATTTTAAGTAAATTTAGTATGTAGAATTTCTAGATTAATTAAATGGTCGAATGTAGAGTGAATTAGTGTTATATAAATGAAAGCTTTACCCTGGGAATTTTCGGGCAGTCTGTCTTAGTGGTTTAGACTTGGATCGGCTCTGGAGTCAGAGGGCCTGGGCTCAAAGCCAGTCCTCCACTGTATTCTAGCAATGGGTGCAGCCTCTCCGAGCTTTGGTTTCCTCATCTCTGTGATTGAACGGTGGCTCCTAGGGCTGTCCCAGCATTGCGTTTAGTGCCCACAGGCAAAGAGGACTAAATCCTTGGGCTGGTGATGGCACTTGCGAGGTACTTACCGACTGTGGGCAGTTGGTGTTGCCATTCCTATCGTTGTTATTGTGTTTGCGACGGGGATGCTTATTGGAAAAATGTGGTATCCATATTATTGTCGTATAGCTTAGTTAGAGGCTGTCAAGACAAAATGAGTAGGATTATAATTTGGGGAGCTATTAATGTGGGAAAAACTAGGATAAATGATACGTTTTTGTTCTTGGGTTGGTTAGGACGTGGCCTCTCGCAAAGAGCAGTTGAGCGAGTGCTGTGATATCTAGTGGTGAAGTTTCGGATAAATTCCTAAACCCTCAAACAGCTGAACGTCATCTTGACTTTCTTGCCCCCAATTTTCAGTTTTGCTACTCTCCCTTCCCCTTTTCCATCTCTGCAAACTAAATATAAACATACTTTAATTTAATATCAGGAAAGTAAAATTTATTTTATAAGAGATGAACTTGATACCTAGCCTTGTTGACGTGTGCTTAAAAGCAAGGGATAACTATTGTTGGAATTGTTTGCTAACTTTTCTGTTAATAACTTCCCCCCCAAAAGTGCAAGTGTTGTCCTCTATGGGAAATCCCAGTGCTTTCTAGACTTTGTATATGTATACTTAAATACTGAGCACGATAGTGTGTCTGTTCTTTCAAATTTCCTACTTTTCTTTTGGACTCACATATGGTCAGAGCAAAAACACACCTGACTGGGACTGGCAGCATGAAAGACCACCGATGACGGGCTATCCGCAGAGTGTTTCAAAAAGAGAAAAAGAGGGAAGCGAGGTGTCAGAGGCAGGTACTTGACTGAGAAAGACCAGCATGCATGCTGTCAGCCCCACCCAGCCACCCCCTGTTTGGTTTCTGGCTGGCTAGGATAAATACAGGATGAGTCATCCTCAGCTAGTAATGCAGGGCATCCCAGACACTGGAGCCAAAAGGGTGTGGAATCAGAACATGCCCCGTCGGGGGCTATCATCCTGTCTTGAGCTGGGCATTCCCTTCGTGTTCAGCAGTGACGGTAATAATGCCTCAGGAAGGAGACGCTTGTCTTAAAATAGTTTTAAAAAATATTTTTTAGGTAAGTGTTGATAATCTCGTGCTTTTCTTCTACCCTACAGATTGGCCTAATTATTGAATTTTTGTCACTGGCCTCCAGGTTTGCAGGCAAGCAGAGTAATTTTGGCAGCCGTATGGAACATGCGTGCAAGAGAAAACATTGTATCACAGTTCTGCAAATGCGTAGACTTTTAAGATATTCCATCTGGGGCCTATGAAATAGAAGATCAAGCTTGGTTGTATTGCATTTATAGAGTTTTCTTAGGGTAGTGCTCTTGGTTGCTGTGGATTAGGGTAGCATTTACAAGATTCTTTTAACTTATTTGATTTTAGAGAATGTGAATCTTATATTTGAAACTACAATTCTTGTCCTACAATCCCAACCCCATTCTCAGCCCAGATTTGTGAGGATGTGTATGACCAAGGAAATAGCTACTTGTTTGATTAGTTATAATGCCATATTAGTGAACTTAATGTCTTAACTGAGATGATAATGCCCTGTATTTTGCTAAAAACTGGAACTTGAATAATATGTGACTTTTTCAAAAGGAAAAATTCTTAGAAAATCCTGACGTTGGCTGGGTGCAGTGGCTCACGCCTGTAATCCTGGCACTCTGGGAGGCTGAGGCGGGAGGGAAGATCACTTGAGCTGCGGAGTTTGAGACCAGCCTGAGCAAGAGCGAGACCCCGTCTCCATTAAAAATAGGAAGAAATTAACCAGACAACTAAAAATATATAGAAAAAATTAGCCGGGCACGGTGGCGCATGCCTGTTGTCCCAGCTACTCGGGAGGCTGAGGCAGGAGGATCGCTTGAGCCTAGGAGTTTGAGGTTGCTGTGAGCTGGGCTGATGCCACGGCACTCTAGCCTGGGCAACAGAGCGAGACTCTTGTCTCAAAAA
>NW_012154796.1:78212-79371 GCF_000956105.1 Propithecus coquereli
AGAGTGGAAATCGTGAAGACAATAAATGATTGGACATTGGTATCAGATATAAAAGTTTCAGTCATATTCAAAGTTGGGTATCCTTTAAAATCTCTCTGTCAAATGTTGGAAAAGGATGTTGTTTGAAACTTTAGTCTTTCTTTTTAGGTTTATTTTAGGTTATAATTACACAGTTGTATGTGTTTAGGAATAGATTAAAATAGTTAAATTCTAAGGGTTTTTTTGTTCTGTTCTGTTTTGTTTTTGTCTCTGACATTTCTAAACCACAAACTCTGCATTCTAGGTTCTATTGACCTAATGGAAAATATTGAAGTGTATTTTGCCTAAGATAAAATTGACTGCCTGGTATCTTATATTTTTAAACTCTTTCCTCCAAGGAAGTCATTTCATTTTTCCCTAGTCACTGAGATCCCTGCTTTTTGACATCTTTCTTTTACAGCAGATAGAATACTTGTACACTTAGAAGTTCCTTAACAGTATATCCCAGGTAATTATGAAGTTTGAAAGTCCTTTCCAATTATATGTAAAGAAATTAGCACAGAGAACATTTTAGAAATAAAGCTCATTTTACGTGTGTGCCTTTGGTTGTGGAATGAATATAAAATCCAAATTGATAGGCTCTTTCTCTTATTTTAACAGTTGTTCCAATGTGCCCCTATATCTAAAACATGGCAGATGGTGTTGAAACAAAATTAGGTTTTTCATTTCTTGGATATGTTAGAATATGAATTAAAGCTTTGCAGTTTTAAGTGATTCTTTTAACTTCTGTGAATTGTTAGCTATTTCTGTTTTGTTTTATATCACTGTATAATGCTAGCTAAAACTAATGTTAATGCTGAAGCATTTAATGATAACTAGTTTGTGGTATTTTGGCGTAGATTAAAACAGTTATTAACTGTTTAATGGAATAGTTTAAAAATGATTTTCATGACCATATTGAGAAGGAAAGAAAACTAGATATTCTTAAAGCTGAACTGTGCCCCTCCTCCTATTTTGGAGCGAAGACTGAGTTGTAACAGCAGCAGAGTACAGCTCCCAGCGAGAGGTGTGAGGCTGTTTATTTTCACTCTGGAGATGTATATACTACAGAAGGAAAACTCTGGCCTTGCTTAACCTAAGCAAGTCGTTACTTATCTACGATCTGGCAGGCAATTTGATT
>NW_012154796.1:83184-88164 GCF_000956105.1 Propithecus coquereli
TGAAACTTCATGCTGTGTATTGTGCTGTGTTCATGAAGATGTCTTGATCTTAACTGATTTATTTTTGTATTATCTGGCTCATCATGGCATCGTATCCTGATCATTGCTTTGGTGTTAACTTCCTATCACTGATTTAAAGTTTTCTAGGGTGCCCATTTTCTTAGTATAGGCCAATGTGTGTTTTTACTTATATTAAGACTTATCAGTCAATTTGTGCCAATTATGCACTGACTACATGGTAATCTGATTGACTTGTACGTCAGCTTATGAATGTGCTTGAAGAGTCCCGTTGTCAATGCACGGCCAGTCTTCCATGGTGGAGTGACAGCTTTGATGAAGTTGTGTCTGGCCTAACTCCCATCACCAGTTTGAACAAATCAGGGGCTCATAAGCAATCTAGACTTCTTCAATTTATTTTATGTGGCCAAGTTTAAAGATGGAATAAGATATTTAGAAACTAGTATCAGTATGTCCAATGTGTCTAGGAAGCTCATAACTCGACAGGGAACATTGTGTAAAAGTGGAAGACAGAGGTCCAGTGTTCAACCGGCATTAGTTCAGCTTTATTTGCAGCAAAGATACTTTTCCAAGATTTCTGTTTTTTCCTATTTGCTTTTTCCTCAATGCTTGACTGTACATATCAGAATGTATTTCATGAAAATGAGTTTTTCGTTGAGGTTTCTTCCCCCTTATTATTAAAATGAAATCTGAACCAACTCCCATGAGGGTGAGTCTTCTGTAACTCAGGGAAAGTCCTGCACTTAAATTAGTCCGGTGCATCATGTGGTGAGGTCTAAGCAAAGCACTGGGCTTATTAACAACTACATTAATTGTATTACCTGACACTTGTGACAGAGCTCTTTTTCAAATGTTTCCATATTCCTCCTTCTCATCCCTTATCAAAGAAGGTTAGTCAAATGTCTTTCTGCATCTTTTACAATATTAGTGTGTTCAAGTTTAGCTAGTTCTTAGTAAACTTAAAAATTTTGCTTTTAGCATTTGTTTTGCAGCTACTATGACTTTGTCATTTTTTCCCATGAAGCCAATTTCAATGACAAACTTGAAAATCTACCAAGTGTTGGATTTGTGGCATGGTACTTGGAAAGTAACCCCCTTGAAATTTTTGCTATATTTTGTCTTTTTAATAATCTCTCCCAAGTTGCTTTTTAGAATTTCACCATTTATACACAGCTATGCTTTTAAATATTTATAATGCTCCTTTACAACTCACAGTGGATGTCGGAATTATCTCATCTCCACAGTTCTTGAGAGGCAGGAAGAAACAGTCTTGTAGAAAGAGAGTGGAACGGGAACGCTTGACTTTTTTTGAAACCCACAAATATTGTGAGTAGAACCTAACTCAGCTCTCAGGCCCCTCCTTTTGGATGGGTAATTAGGACCACATTGATCCCTATTGCAGCTGGCTGCCCCTCACTGTTGCCTGTTTCTACTCGTGACCCTTGACCTCGGTGACCTTTCCTGGGGTTCGTCCTGGGCCCTTTTCATTGTGTTAGAGCTGAAGTGGCTCATGTGGAGTTGATTATTTCTTTGCTCATTTGGCCTTTTTGGGGCCGCAACTCCAAGTGACTTCCATTTTCTTCCTCTACTTCTGGCGATCCCCAGGGAGAGGAAACGCTTTCTCGAGCAGCAGGGTGGTTTGTGTGCTCGGCTGGCTCCATTGAGACTCGGGAAAAGTGGGGAAGGGTTGCAAAGTCTGTAGGTGTCAACGGTTTTTAGACAGTTGCTCTGAATGATGGCACAATCGTTACGCTCAGGGAGTGGGTACCGTGCAGAGCTGTGTTTCAGACCAAGGGGACTTCGTTCTGGTGAGAAGACAGCACTGTAGGTTGCTGACGGGGTGTTTGATGCCCTGCAGCTCTACTTTTATAAGATTTGCATGTTCCTCTAGCAGACTCAGTGGATGGGATGCGTCGTCAGTTGCACACGCCTGCTGCAGGGATTCTGTAGTTTCTGAAAGAACCTCCATGACCCCCCAAGAGTAACATGCTAACTGTTAGGTGGCACACTTGTTGCAGCTAGACTTACGATGTAGCACTTTATTTGCTACCACTGAAGACGTGTGCCAGCTGTTACTCTCATTTTGGGAGACCCCCTGTGGATGGCATGAAGACTGTCACCGATCAAAGCCTTTAGCAACAACAGTTAAGGGACGTGTCTGATTACTCTGGACTGTAGTATCCCTGAAAGGTACGACAGTGTGAAATTGAACCATATCTCGAAACTCACTTTTAGAAAGTCTGAGTGTTTGATCGCATCCATGTAAAATCATTTCTGTCTTTTCCCTTTTTGTTTTGTTTTTAAAAATTTTCATTACTGTAGTATGGGTTATTTTGAATGAGGCGTTCTCCCTCTTCAAACGTGGCATTTTTTAGGATTCAGCCTGAGGCCCCTTCCTCCACTCAAGGCTGCAGTTCCGTCTGTCTGCTGTTGCCCCCCAGATCTCCATTTGTGACCCACATCTCTCTTAGGAACTTCAGGCTTCTTTCTGCTTGCCTGCTAGATCTCTTTCTTACGATTCTGCTTATGTCCAACTCAACTCATTATCTCCACACCTTCTGGTATCCTCCATTCCCTCCACCGTCCTCCAAATGGCAGCAGTGATCCGCAGAAGACCCTGCTGCTTCTCGTGTGTTTCCTGTCTTGGCAAACTCACCTCATCCACTCGCTCGCTCAAGTCAGAAATCTGGACAGCAGCCTTTGTGGTCCAAGCAGTGAGGTGGCAGATGGGTGGATTCCAAAGATGTGCAAGTGGTCTATTCTCTTCTAGTCTAAACCACTCGAGTCCCATCAGTTCTGCCTCTCATAGCTTTTCGATATGGCCATGTCTTAAATTTAAAAAAAAAAATCTTTTAACTTTATCCCCGGCTATTTCTCCAGTACGAGTCCCCATCCTCTTTCACGGCAGCCTTCTGGTTTCTCTTATCTTCAGGCGTTCTCCGTGTGGCAGCGTAAATGGTTTTTCAGAGGCACGGGCCTGGTCGTGCCCTTGCCTGCTTAAAAGCTTTTCATACCCTCCTCTCAGGATGAAAGCCAAACACCTTAACATGATTTATATTGTTCTCTCTGCTCTCGTTTGGACTCACCTGGGTAGCCTACCCCTCCCCACCTGTCCCCTGTCTTAGTGCCCTCTCCAGCCCACACGTCTTCCCTCTCTCCACCTCCGATTCTGCAGACACACGGACCCTTCTGCTCGGAACACCTCCCTTCCCTTCCTCTTCCTGCCTCCCTCCACCCAGCCCCAAACTGACCCTTGAGGCCGATTTCACCTGGTCTTCGTTTCCTCTGAAATGTCTTCCCCGCTCCAAGTCTGGGTGAAGTGAGCCTTCTCTTTTCCCCGTAGCACCTGTGCTTGCTTTATTCTGTTGCTCACCTATATCCCTCCCTCACATATCTGCTTCAATCCCTGAAAACCTTCATTTCCTGAAACCTCTACCTCTTAGTGAAAACCACGTCCACTGATTTTGATGGAAAACATTATGACATGTTTCACCCTAATCTGAGATAGCCGGTTTTCACAGATAGAAAAGTATGTCGATGGAGCAGTGAAAGCAGATTTGCAGAGGTGTCAAACCATATTTTGAAAGTAAATGCAGTTCTTCAATAAACTGCGTGGAGTTCATTATGCTTGCCAAAGGAGGAAGGGACACCTTGAGGCCAGTGGAGGAGGGATCCTGAGGAAGTCCTTGGAAGGTGCAGAGAGTCAGGAAATTGACTTTTAGACAGGAAGTCTTTTTAAGGTTTGTAGTTATTTTGCATTCAGACTACACTTAAAAACAAAGTTACAGCACAGAAAAACATCTTACAGCAAAATAAAAGCTAAACATGAGAGTGCTTCATAACTTGTAGAAACGGTGCACGTACCTAGAGACAGATTAGAAGAAAAGGCTCGCTTGGCACCTGTACGCAAAGCACGACGCTTTGTGGTCATCTCAACATAGCATGCGATTCAGTGTTTTCTGTGTGATATTTTCTGGCTAAAGATTGTGGTGTCATAATTGCCATAATCACCATAACTCATAATTGGTGAGTATATCTTTGCTTGAGGCTGTAATATCAAAGTGTACCCCTCTTTAGAGTGTTTTCTTCAGTTTCTGATGGAAGAAAGTTGTCATAGTGAATAACAAGAAGCTGTCCAAAGAGTGGAATAACTTTTCAAGAGCCATTATGGCCAAAAGTTGCTACGTGAACAATTGCTATGTTGGATAAGTCTGTATTTTAACTGCCTCCTTAGTCGTCACCTACCTTCTCCGCACGCGGGCAGATGCTGTCTCCTTCATTCATGGTTGGGTCCCAGGATAGCACAGTGCCTGACACATAGTAGGCTTATTTGTGCCAAATATTTGTTGAATAATAGATGAATTCCTTTGCTTTGAACTCCTTCAGTACTTTTTACTCTCTCACTGAGAAATTTTCTTTATTTTGGAGTTAATTACGTCCGTGCCCCCTTTTCTCAGGTGAGCTGTAGTTTTGTTTAGTTCAGGAATTATTTTGTCTTCCTCATCTTTGTACCCCTCACAAGATCTTGCTCAAAATAGATGTCCTATGTATTGAATGGATTGACTGAATGAATATTAAAAGTGCGGTTCTTTGAAAAGTTTCTATAGGAAATAATGTTAGCAAAATAGTTAAATTATTTAATTATTTAGAATGAAGAAAACATTGACAGGAGGTTTAAGGTTGCTTGTGGTTAGGTTAAGGTAGTTTGTTGGGTTAAAAAAAAAAGTGTATATATTATATTTGACTTCCCTAATTGAGATTGTACTGAATTAATCTTGATAGTACTTAATCAAGAATTTTTAAGTTGACACATTTTAGTTTTTCCTTTTAGTTACTGCAGAGAATGATTTTTTTCTAAACAATTGATAAATAGCATGTTTTGAAATAGATTATTTGAAAATAGGAATCAATTTTTATTAGAAGGAGGAAACTACCATGTTTCATGTAGAATAAGATTCTTTT
>NW_012154796.1:89494-91499 GCF_000956105.1 Propithecus coquereli
AATGAATGAAAAACTCACCAAAGAAATTGAAATATTAAACAAAAATCAAACAGAACTTCTGGAAATGAAGAATTTATTCAAGGAATTACAAAACACAGTGGAAAGCCTCAAGAATAGACTAGATCAAGCAGAAGAAAGAATCTCAGGGATTGAAGGCACCACCTTTCAATTAAACAAGCCAGTTGCAGAGATAGAGTAGAGAAATAAGAGAAAAGAACAAAGCCTACAAGAAATGTGGGATTATATGAAGAGGCCTAACATAAGAATCTTAGGCATCTCTGAGGGTGAAGAAGAAAATACACAAGGGTTGGATAAACTATTTGAGGATATAATGGAGGAATATTTCCCTGGCCTTGCTAGAAATCTAGATATCCAGGTACAAGTAGCTCAGAGGACTCCTGGGAGATTCATTGCAAACAGAAAGACACCAAGATACATAGTTATCAGACTGGCCAAAATAAACACAAAAGAGGCCCTCCTACGAGCCATAATGTGAAAGTAGCAGGTAACCTACAAAGGAAAACCTATCAAACTAACTGCAAACTTCTCAGCTGAAACCTTACAGGCCGGAAGGGACTGGGGCCCCATTCTCAGTCTTCTCAAACAGAAAAATGACCAGCCTAGAATTTTGTATCCTGCAAAACTAATTTTCTTATACGAAGGAGAAATAAAGACCTTCTCAGACAAGCAAAGACTGAGGGAATTCATCAAGACAAGACCTGCCCTCCAGGAAGTACTCAGAATATCCTTACACACGGATCAGCACAGTAGACAGTCGCCAGTGTAAAATCATCAAAAATCTAAAGGTTAAAGGCCAGATCCCACAATGGCTCAAGAGAGAAAACAAAGCAACAAGGTTCAACCCAATAGAATGAACAGAAATCTGCCCCACTTATCAATTCTTTCAATAAATGTGAATGGCTTGAACTGCCCACTCAAGAGACATAGGCTGGCTGAATGGGTAAATATACACAAGCCATGTATCTCATGTCTTCAGGAAACACATCTACCCACAAGGATGCATTCAGACTCAAGGTGAAGGGATAGGAAATAATATTCCATTCAAACAGAAACCAAAAGAAAGCTGGCATGGCCATTCTAATTTCAGATAACTTAGTCTTCAAATCAACAAAAGTAATGAAAGACAACGATGATCACTATATAATGGTGAAGGGTACAATTCAAGAAGAAGACATAACAATTTTAAGTATTTATGCACCTAACTCAGGTGCACCCAGATTCATAAAGCAAATCTTACTTGATCTAAACAAAATGATAAACAGCAGCACTGTAATAGCCAGGGATTTCAACACCCCTCTGACAGAACAGGACAGATCTTCCAAACAGAAAATAAACAAAGAAATGACAGACTTAAACAGAACTCTAGAACAAATGGGGCTGACAGACAATCACAGAGCATTCTACCCCAAAACTACTGAAAATACATTTTTCTCATTAGCTCACGGGACATTCTCTAAGATCAGCCATATCCTATGCCACAAAATATGTCTAAACAAATTTTAAAAAGATAGAAATTATACCATGCATCTTCTCAGACCACAGTAGAAGAAAATTAGAAATCAACTCAAACAGAAACACTCATCTCTACACAAAGTCATGGAAACTAAACAACCTTCTGATGAATGATTATTGGGATAAGGAGGAAATTAAGATGAAAATCAAAAGATTCTTTGAACTAAATGACAAAGGAGACACAAGTTATCAAAATATGTGGGACACAGCTAAAGTAGTTCTGAGAGGAAAATTTATATCCATAAATGCCTACATCCAAAAGACAGAAAGATCACAAATCAACAATCTCATGAATTATCTCAAAGAACTGGAAAAGGGTGAGCAAACCAACCCCAAACCCAGCAGCAGAAGAGAAATAACGAAGATCAGAGCAGAACTAAATCAAATTGATAACAAAAAAACTATACAGAAGATTAAAAAAACAAAAAGTTGGCTCTTTGAAAAAATAAACAAATTTTTTTTTGTCACACCT
>NW_012154796.1:93354-95475 GCF_000956105.1 Propithecus coquereli
GAATCTCTATAAAACTTAGGAAAATCAGCAAGAAAAAAATCAAACAACCCTATCAAAAAGTGGGCAAAGGACATGAACAGAAACTTTTCAAAAGAAGATAGACTAATGGCTAACAAACATATGAAAAGATGCTCAACGTCTCCAATCATCAGGGAAATGCAAATCAAAACCGTGGTGAGATATCACTTATCTCCAGTGAGAATGGCCTTTATCAAAAAGTCCCAAAACAATAAATGTTGGCGTGGTTGCGGAGAGATAGGAGCACTCGTGCACTGCTGGTGCAACTGCAAAGTAGTACAACCTCTGTGGAAAGTAATATGGAGATACCTCAAAGAGCTAAAAGTAGAACTACCATTTGATCCAGCAATCCCATTACTGGGCATCTAACCAAAAGAACAAAAGACATTCTATGAAAAAGACATCTGTACTTGAATGTTTATAGCAGCACAATTTACAATCGCAAAGATGTGGAAACAACCCAAGTGCCCGTCAATACATGAGTGGATTAATAAAATGTGGTATATGTATACCATGGAGTTCTACTCAGCCACAAAAAATAATGGTGATCTAGGACCTCTTGTATTATCCTGGATACAGCTGGAGCCTATTCTACTAAGTGAAGTATCACAAGAATGGAAAAATAAGCACCACATGTACTCACCATCAGATTGGTATTAACTGATCAACACTTGTGTGCACATTTAGTAATAACATTCATCAGGTTTCGGGTAGGTGGGAGGGGGAGGAGAGGATGGGTATATTCACACCTAATGGGTGTGCTGCACACTGTCTGGGGCATGGACACGCTTGTAGCTCTGACTCGGGCGGGGCAAAGACAATATATGTAACCTAAACATTTATCCACCTGTAATATTCTGAAATTAAAAAAAAAAAGAGAAACGCAGTAGGGAACGGAGAACACAGTTTTTAAAGGAATGGCAATTTACTGTTTCCAAAGCCAGCAAATAGTCACATAAAGTGTCATCAGTTTTTGCATACACATTTTTAGAGAAATACATATTATAAATAAAACCACACAGTGTAACAACAGTGACTCCTTATCCTATTTCATAATAGATTTTGGGTAAAAAGCAGAGATTTTCTGTCCATGTTGTTTTTTGTAATTGGAAGCTCATAAATTGACAAGGTTTTATAAATGTGGCTTGCAATATCCATGCCTTTTTTTCTGTTTTTGCAGTTACTATTATGTAAATTTAGAATATTATTAGAAAGCTCCCTAGTAGATTAGTGAGTAAAAAGTTGCTTTATGCCCTATTAAGTATTTTAATTAATTGCTGGAAGGCATATTTTATATCTACACTTCGCTTGCCACAGTGTAAGGATCTAAATTAGCCACATACTGGTGATGGGGAGTTACCTGCGTGTGCTGCTGGTGGTTGTTGGGGAGAGGGTTGTATAGTGGTGGCATCTTTTTGGAAAACAACTTGACAATATATATTAAGAATCTTAAAAATGTTTGTATTCCTTAATCTTTTAATAGTAATTCCACTTCTAAAAGTCTATCCTAAGAACATAATTAGAAGAGTGGTTAAAGATTTATGGACAAAGATATTCACAGCAGCATTATCTGTAATAGCAAAAAAAAAAAAATTACAGATATACACATGCATATAAAAAGAAGCCTAACTATCCAGAAGAGAATGGTTAAATAGATTAAAATACAGTATTTTCATTCAGTAGGGTATCTGCAGGTGTTATAAATTATGTTAATGAAGAATTTTAATAAGGAAAAATGACAATTAGATAATAAATGAATAACGATTTTAAACTATCACGTTTTATGATGTCAATTATATAAACACAGCATGCACATAAAAGTATTAGAAGGAAGAGCATCCTAATGTTGACATGTTGTCTGCAGGTGGTGGGGCTGTCATATTCCCTTCTGGGGATAACAGCTGTGTAGAGGAAACCAGGGCTGTTGTCTCCCTTGCCAAGGTAAAGTTTTGTGGGTGAGAAAAATGGCGTACATGTTAAGGCCACTGACCTCAGTGTGAGAGGATGGTGGGAGCCTTGTTTAGTTTTGTGAACTTTGCCAAACAAAATTGTGATCATTTGTCAGAGCAGTGCAGGGAAAATTTTTATATACATGTATATATA
>NW_012154796.1:95525-97482 GCF_000956105.1 Propithecus coquereli
TTGCTAGATTAACCAGAAGCAGAAAAGAAAGGACTCTAATAAACTCAATCAGGAATGAAAAAGGAAAAATTACAACTGATACCACAGAAATACAAAATATCACCTATGAATACTATAAAAATCTCTATGCACATACACTTAAAAATGTGGAGGAAATGGACAAATTCTTGGAAACACTGAGTCTCCCTGGGCTCAATTAGGAAGAAATAGAATTCCTGAACAGACCAATATCAAGTACCAAAATTGAAGCAGCAATAAAAAAACCTTCCTAAAAAAAAAAAGTCCAAGACCAGATGGTTTCACACCTGAATTTTACCAGATCTACAAAGAAGAACTGGTGCCTATCCTGCAGAAATTATTTCACAACATCAAGAAGGAAGGAACCTCCACAACACATTTTATGAAGCTGACATCACCCTGATACCAAAACCAGGAAAGGACTCAATAAAAAAAGAAAACTACAGACCAATATCCCTTATGAATATAGATGCAAAAATTCTCAATAAAATCCTAGCAAACTGAATTCAGGTGCTTATCAAAAAAATAATCCATCATGACAAAGTGGGCTTCATCTCAGAGATGCAGGGATGGTTCAACATATGCAAATCTAAAATGTAATTCACCACATAAATAGAAGTAAAAACAAAGACCACGTGATCCTCTCAATAGACGCAGAAAAAGCATTCAACAAAATTCAGCACCCTTTTATGATAAGAATGCTTAACAAAATAGGCATAGAGAGAACTTACCTCGAAATGATGAAAGCCATATACGACAAACCCACAGCCAACATCATAGTGAATGGGGAAAAATTGAAAGCATTCCCGCTTAGAACTGGAACCAGACAAGGTTGCCCTCTATCACTGCTTCTATTCAACATAGTGCTCGAATTGCTAGCCAGAGTAATCAGACAAAAGGAAATCAAGGGCATCCAGATGGAGACAGAAGAGGTCAAACTATCACTGTTTGCTGTTGATATGATCTTATATCTAGAAAACCCCAAAGATTCTGCCGTGAGACTATGGGAATTGATAAACAAATTCAGCAAAGTCTCAGGTTACAAAATCAATGTACATAAATCAGTGGCATTCCTATACATAAAACTGAGAACCAAATCAAAGACTCAATAGCCTTCACAATAGCAACAAATAAAATAAAATATTTAGGAATATATTTAACTAAGGCGGTGAAAGGCCTCTACAGGGAGAACTATGAAACACTGAGGAAGGAAATAGCAGAGGATATAAACAGGTGGAAAACCATACCATGCTCAATGATTGGCAGAATCAACAATGTTAAAATGTCTGTACCAAGAGTGATCTACACAGTCAGTGTAATCCGTATTAAAATACCAACATCATTTTTCGCAGAGCTAGAAAAAATAATTCTACACTTCGTATGGAACCAGAGAAGACCCCGTATGGCAAAAGCAATCTTAAGCAAAAAGAACAAATTGGGAGACATCAATTTATCAGACTTCAAGCTATACCACAAGGCTATAGTAATTAAAACATCATGGTACTGGCACAAGAACAGAGACATAGACCAATGGAACAGAACTGAGAACCCAGTTATAAAACCATCCTCGTATAGCCATCTGATCTTTGACAAAGCAGACAAAAACATACACTGGGGAAAAGAATCCTCAGTCAGTAAATGGTGCTGAGAAAATTGGATAGCCACATATGGAAGACTGAAACAGGATCCGCACTTCTCACCTCTCACCTCTCACAAAAATCAACTCGTGGTGGATAACAGACTTAAACCTAAGGCGTGAAACTGTTAGAATTCTAGAAGAAAATGTCGGAAAAATTCTTATAGACACTGGCCTAGGGAAAGAATTTATGAAGAAGACCCCAAAGGCAATCACAGCAACAACAAAAATAAATAAATGGGACCTGATCAAATTAAAAAGCTTCTGCACAGCCAAGGAAACTATCATGAGAGCAAACAGACA
>NW_012154796.1:100327-162679 GCF_000956105.1 Propithecus coquereli
TTGTTTCACTGCTTTTTAATAAATAAATAGTTGAAGAAAGATTTGGCAAGAGGAAGAAACAATCCTTCTTGTCCTTGCTCTCTCAGGGAACTGTCTCCTGTTATCAGGTTTTGGGGGTGTTTACTTGGCCTTGACCGCTCACCACTGCCGCGTCAGCTCCTAGCCCTGGACTGAGCAAGAGTTCAAATAAACCAGAAAGTTTTCACACAGCTGGACTCTTCTGCCGGTGAGTGGTGCCAGGATGTCCTCTCTCAATTTTTAAAAGAGATCGGCAAGAAAAAATCTGAAAAGGGTCCATGACCTGCTAACCATGACCTGGATAAACTTGAGTTTGGAACCTTGAGACTTCGGGCTACCTGGCATGAGACGACGAGCAGGTTCTGGGAGACACTGTTTGATTTGTTGAGAGCCGTGCTTGGGGTGCCTTGCGCTGTATTACTACCCAATTTTATTAATGGTTAGGATTAACCTTTCTTTGCATAAATGAAAATGCTCATGAAATTCTCATTTCTGAAATGTCATTATTACAGCACCACAGTCATAGGTCCATCGTGCAGCTCTGGCTAAGCGGGAATGTGGGGCCGAATTTTCAGACACCAGTACCCTAGTCTAGCATAGTGCCTGGTTTATAGCAGGCACTCACTGTATTTTTGCTGATTTTTAACATTATACAGATGAATGAATAAATGAGTGAAGGAATAAATAATATAGCTAGAATATGCTGAATTCAGATAAGATGGCAGTTCTTACTAAATACTACTTCTTAAGGTACTTCTGGGAACTGCATTATATTAAGGTAGTCCACTCAGTTTAAGAAACATTTATGAAGTGCCCACTTTCTGCTAGGCATTAGAATTTTACAGAGTTAAAATAATGTCATTCTTGCCTTCAAAGAAGTCAAAGCTATGTGACCAGATAAGTTACACAACAGAGTGATGAGTACACTGACAGATACACGTCCAAGGTACAGAGGTGGCACAGAAGAGAAAGAATTAACTGTATCTGAAGGACGGCATGGATGTTGTTAATTTTACTAATTTTATTTATCTTGTTTATTAGCCATCTGCCCCACTTGAATACAGGTATAAATTTTTGTCTGACTTACTTATTTTTATTTAGATATTTTTAATTGCTGAATCTCCAGCTTCTAAAATAGTACCTATGATAAGCATTCAATAAATATGTTGCATGAATGAACGATTTTTGATAGATACTGCCAAATTACCTTCAAAAAGAACTTACTGATTGTATTTCCATCAACAATATAATAGTGATGTTTACCCACATCTTTGCCAGTGCTAAGTTTTGTGAAATTTTTAAAATTTTGCTAAATGTGCCACACTATCTCTATATTAAAAATATAATGCCCCCCCAGCCCCGACTACCACCGGTGTTCAGCAATTCTGTCTTCTGCCGCCCTTGTATAGAAAACCCTCGAAGGAGTGGTCTGCCCCCGCTTCCTGAGTCTCCTCCCTTCTCCTTCTACCCTGATCCCACCACACGTTCTTGTTCTCTCTCTACTGAGACCACTCTTGTGACTACCACCTGTGCTCTCCATTGGGCCTTTCTGACGATGTCTCATCGGTGTTTGAGCCCGTCGATCACTCTTCTAGAAATATTTTTCGTTTTCTCCCACAGCATTCTCCTGGATTCCGTCTGTTTCCTTGACTGCCTTCCCTGAGTCTCCATTGCTACTTCCTTCTCTATTCAGCCTCTAATGGTTGCACTGCCCCAAGGCTCTTCCTTGGTCTCTCTTCTCCTCTCCTCCTCTCCTCAATCCTCTAAACATACTGTCCTGAGAGAGGGCTCAGCTAGTGGCGAGGCTTTTGTACGTCTAAAATCGACATTTCCAGCTCGACTCTCCTCGCAGCTCCAGACTCACACGTGCCGCCGTGAGCTTGGCCGCTGTACTGGGATATCCCAGACTCGCCTTCGCCAGAACAGAACTGCTGGCTACCCCTCTCCTGTCCAGTCAGCCACGTTTCAGTGAACAGAGCTATTACTGTTTCACCAAAACCCCAGAGTTACCCTTGACACCTCTTTATCCCACACTCCGTATCCAAGCCGTATTCAGCACATCCAGTTGGTTCCACCTTTAGACCATATTGTGAATACAACTGTTTTCACCACCTCCACGGTTGACGTGCTGCTCTAACCCGCCGTGTCCTCATCTGTCCCCTGGGTGGTTACAGCACCTCCTGCTCGGCCTCCCTCTTCCATTCCTGCCCGGCGCCAGTCTGTTCTCCACCAGCCAGTGATCTCTTTAAAGCATAAATGAGATCATATCACACCCCTTCTCCAAGTCTTCCGAGGGCTTGCTGTTGCATTTAGAACAAACCCCTGCAGTCTTTAGCATGGCCTTGAAAGCTGGGTGTGACCTGGCCTAGCCTTCGTCTCTGACCTGACTTCATCCCTTCCTGCTCTCTTTCTGGCTCATTCCACTCTCACCAAAGTGTCTGGCTCAACCCCATCACAGGCTTGCCCTTGGTGTTCTTTCTGTTTGAACAGTCCGTGAGCCTGAGGGCCTCATCTGAAAAAAGGGAAGAAAACCAGTAGTGCCTATCTCATCACGTTGTCGTGGAGATTAGTGTATTAAAAGCACTGAAATGGTGTCTGGCACGTAGTAAGCACGTATATGTGTTAGCTATTACTTTGTTGTTTTTGTTCTAGTTACTATTTGGGGGAACGTAGAGGAGGAATTCATGTTAGTTGTGTTGAGTTTTATATGCTTGTGAGATACATAAATAGAAATGCACTGTCAGATGTATTCGTTTGGAATGAGTAGTTCTGTGTAGTAAGAGGTAGCCTGGCACCTGGGAAGAATGAATAAAACTTCTAACTCCAATTTAATGTCTAGACATCAGTTTGTGAATTGGGAAGATGTGGATCAATAAGTGCTTTGTATTTGTCATAATCTATAGAGAACTTTCGAAATAGATGGCGGCCACCGTACTTACAACTCTAGCTGTTCAAGTGAAAGATTGCAATGATTTTTGTGGTTTAGATTTTTTTTTTCTTTTTTCTTTTTCAATGTTTCTCAGTGAGCCAAGACCTGAGTTTCGCTCTAGAAATCTGTCCTGCCTGCTTCTGTAATTTGACGCTATGCCTCCAGATCTTGGATCCTTATGGATACCGCTGTATGTTACTCTTGCAATACTGTGCTCTTCTGTGAGTTCAGGTAAGAACAGAAGAATGGGGGTGGGGGTTGGTTGAAGCCTTTCATCATCTTAATCCTATAAGGAACAAGTTTTACCTTCAGTGCATTGCTGATAATAGTGGTTTCTTTCTTTCTTTCTTTCTTTCTTTCTTTCTTTTTGCTGAGAGACAGGGTCTCACTCTGTTGTCTGGGCTAGAGTGCAGTGGTGTCATCACAGTTCACAGCAACCTCAAACTCATGGGCTCAAGCGATCCTCCCATCTCAGCCTCCTGACTAGCTGGGACTACAGAAGCAGGCCACCACATTCAGCTAATTTTTCTATTTTTTTGTAGAGACAGGGTTGCTCTAGGCATTAGCCACCATGCCCAGCTGATAATAGTGGTTTCTAAAGATGTTTCTAAGATTTTTTTTACCAGCTATATGATTAAAAAACTTGATTAATTAAGCAATTTAAGGATCTCTTTGGGTTGCGCACAATGGCTCACACCTGTAATCCTAGCACTCTGGGAGGCTGAGGCGGGAGGATCACTTGAGGCCAGGAGTTTGAGACTAGCCTGAGCAACAGCAACACCCCATCTTTACTAAAAATAGAAAAAATTAGCTGGGCACGGTGGCCTGCGCCTGTAGTCCCAGCTGCTTGTAGGCTGAGGCAGGAGGATCGCTTGAGCCCAGGAATTGGAGGTTGCAGTGAGCTAAGATGACGCCACTACACTCTACTCAGGGTGAAAAAGTGAGACTCTTTCTGCAAAAAAAAAAAAAGGATCTCTTGGTAGTACTTGGGCATTAGCAGGCCGTCTCATTCTTCTCCTTGTAATTTATTCCTTTTGTTGCCTCAAAATTAAATATTTTCTGATCACACTTTTTTCAATAAGAGGATATGTTGTAAATTTTTGAGTTGGAAATGATAACAGGAATAAAATGCTAAATACATACCACTAAAGAGAAGTTTTACAGTCAGCATGGTGTAATATTCAACTTGGAGAGAGAGAACTTATTTCAAAGCCCAAGTGTGCCACTTTCTTTCATGACCTTGCCTAATTTACTGGGTGCTTCTTTGGGTTCCTGAAAAGCTCAAATTTGTTTACTGTTAAGTGTATATATAAACTTTAAGCCTAATACATAGGCCACATGTATTTCTTTTTATTTTAGAGTTACGTAAAAATGGACATGTAAGTGTATACAAATACAGTGATGTATATTCATTGAGTAATATTTATATATATATAATCCATTAAAATACTGTATATTAGATTTGGTAAGGCACAAATTGATTTAATAGTTTTATTTGTTTGTGTTTTGCTAAACAACCCCCCAGATTCAGCCAAGAGTGGCATGTTCTTTAATCTTCATTTCTGATTAAATATCCTGTAAAAGTAGATTCAGTAATTTATTGATTTTTTTCCTTATTAAGTATTTTATTCCACCAGATGAATAGTATTCCTGCTCCCCTCTTCCCTTTGGATGAGAGGAGACTCTGTATTGATACATTAGTGCAAGAACACCCCCTGTCCAAGTTCCTGGAGGAACAGACATAACAAATGAAGCTATTTCAAACACCAAATAAAAATATTAAGCCTTATATTGAAGGAGGGATAGACTTTGTATTTTAGTTGTGGCTTCTTAACTTTTTATTTCTGTTTTCTTAAAAGTTGAACATTATTTTTTGTTAAAGGGAAGTATTCAAGAAATGCTGTAGCCTTCATTTATGGAATAACTTGCTCTCTCGTAAGTCAAATCCTATTGTAAAATAGAAAATTCTTTTTATTTGGAAAGTCATCTTCACTTTTTCCGGTTCTTAATTTCCACTTTTACAAGTCACTTTGTTAAAAAAGCAGTTTGTTATTTCTCATTAATAGAATTTATATTATATTTGATTTACATCATAAGCATTTTCATCTCTTCTACCCTAATTGTTAAGTCCTAAGTTAACACGTTGCCCTTTTTTTCTTCCCCAAAATAGGCTTAGAAGAATTTTGCTAGAACTTTTACAAGTATCAAGAACCATAACATACACAGATGAAATAAGAGCTCACCTTTAGTTATAAAGATGCAGATGAAACGTGTTTAATGTGCTCTTCTTTCTCTCTCCCTTTCTCTTTCCCGCTGTCACCCCCTCCCCGTTTCTTTGCACACGGGGAATGTTCCCTTGTAGACTTGGCACCTTATTTTATTTCTGGGCCACTCTCTGCTATCCAGAAACTCGGTGGACCCGTAGTACTACATTGTTCTGCTAAACCTGTGACCGCTCATATCTCATGGTTGCATAATGGAAAAAGATTGGACAGAAACATGGAACATATTCAGATCCATGGGGGGACTTTGACGATTTCTTCTCTGAGCCCCTCCCTTTCGGGTTCCTACCAATGCGTTGCCAACAACAGCGTCGGTGCGATTGTGAGCGGCCCGGCAACGGTATCCACTGCAAGTGAGTTTAGTTTTGTCTCTGTTGAACATGAAATCACTGTTAGCACTTGTATGTTTGAATAGTGGGAAGAGTACAGGCTTTGGTGTGAGACATGTAGGAGTTCTTGCCCCAGCCTTGACTCTGACTGTATAATTTGGGGGAAATGTACTTGAACTCTGTTAGCCTGGCCTAGTGTCTTCTTCTGTAACAACGGTATGGAAATGGTTTTTCTCTCTCTTTTTTTTCAAGTGACGCAGGACAGTTTTCTAATGTGAATTCTGGACGATTTCCTTTTACGTATTTAATAAAAGTCCTTCATATCGATAACATTAAAAGAGCTGTTGTCTACTTTGACACTCAGTTATTTTGTGCAGTCCTTTGTCTTTCTTTCATGTCTAATTGTTTTACTTGCCTTGATTATTGAGCCATTTTAATTTATTTAATTGAAACAAGGCTAAAGAAGCAGGAAAATAATAACTGACTGTAAAGAAAGGAATGTTGATATTGAACTTACAGAAAATCTGGAATGCGTGGTTTTTCGTAGTAAGTTTGAGCTAATCTGCCTTTCAAACGGTGATGGCTTCCAGTAATGTCTTTGTAAGGGAACCCTATTTACAGAACGGATCTGTATTCCCCGGGAGTAGTGAGTTTGTCATAACTGAGAAGAGTAAATGTTTTTCTAGAGCTGTGACCCTGGGCAGCTCCCGGACACACCCTGGAGAGCTGAGTTCCTGGTGGCAGGCGCCGAGCGCCGAGAGCACCGGAGACAGTGAAGACCCTTCCTGAAGGGAGGCGCTGAGACCGGATTAGGGCACCCAGATAACCTGAATGATTTATGGCTTTGCTTTTTGATGTCCTGGGTTCATCCCAGAAACCATTTTACTGCTACGTACGTGAGCAGCTACAAAGAGAATAGAGACTCACAGGGAGAGTGAGTTTGACGAGGGGACTGAGTTGAGAAGGATTTATCTTGACAGAATGGGAATAATTATTTTTTATAGTTCTCCTAGACATTTTAGGAGCAGTTAGTATTTTTATGGTCTCCTGGAAGCACTGACTTAGAAAAAGGGTGCCGTGACTTAGATCTCAGCCCTCAACCGTGTATCTCTGCCCCAGCTGCTTTCTGAAATGAAAAGATCATGTTGCCCTCTGGACTGGGGTTAGAGGCCACAAAAGGCCATACTGCAGACATTGTTCCTAATTTTTCAATTTCCTTTGGGAAATATAATTTGAATTTGTATCTCTCTATCTATCTATCTACTTGTTTATTGCAGTTCTTGGTGATTTTGGTTCATCCACAAAGCATGTTATTACAGCAGAAGAAAAAAATACTGGTTTCATTGGCTGCAGGGTACCAGAGAGTAACCCCAAAGCTGAGGTGCGCTATAAAATCCGGGGAAAATGGCTGAAACATTCCACAGGTGAGACCTTTTATGAAAGCCAATGGTGCATGCAGAACAAATGCTCATTAAATAGCCTCTGTGTGCTAGGGACTGTGGATGCAAGAATGCATGAGATAGTACTATATTGTCTGTGCTCTCAGCAGTCAAGGGGAGAAGGCCAAAAGGAAGGGTTACAATATGTAAGTGATTACAGCCCCTCCCCCGAGGGCTCGCTCCCTAAATTCGTTCAGGTCCTGCTGAGACACCACTTCCTTAGAGAAGACTGCCTTCATGGCCCTACCTAAGATAAACGCCCTGCCACCTGTCGCCTTATTCAGCTTCGTTTTTCTTCATAGACTTGATCACACCTGCCCTTCCGTCACACATGTCTTAGTTTGCTTGTTTATTCTATACCCCTCTCTTTGCCACTCCCTGGCCCCCACTGGAATGCTGGCTGCATGAATGCAGGGCTTTTGTCTGCTTTTTTCCGTGCTGTATCACTTGTGCCTGGGCCATTGTTAGCAGAAAATAGCACTTGATATGTATTAGTTGAAAAAGAAAATGAATGAGTACGGTGTGACTAGTGCTCTAGGTAGAGGTTTGCTCAGGTGCTAGCTGTGGTCATTGTGTCTTTGAGCATGTTTCCTGTACTTTGAGATTCACCCTCTGTTATTGCAATGTTTCCCCTAGGCTTAATTTCAATAGGCTAACACTGTCGACTTTTTTTTTCTTTTCTACTTCTACTTTCCCTTTCTTCCATGGAATGAAATTTCCTTGATTGCTTCTCTGTTGCTGGTCTCGTGGCTAAATTTAAAGCACGCCTGTTAAGCTTTGTTAGTTCTAGTTGTGATGTTCATCGCAGAGGGAGAGGGGCCTAACTGAACTTGCTTCCTTCCCCAGAGAATTACTTAATCCTTCCATCGGGGAATCTTCAGATTTTGAATGTATCCTTAGAGGACAAGGGATCATACAAATGTGCAGTTTATAATCCCGTCACACATGAATTAAAAGTTGAACCCATTGGCCGAAAGCTCCTTGTGAGTCGTAAGTATCTGGGAGAATGATGGCAACTAGAAAAAGGAAGAGCCCTCAAAAATATTCCTCGTAAAAAGTTGGGAAATGAGAGTTTGTTGTTCTTTTGGATCCTGTTTGTTTATCAAAAGAAAGCCTTACCAGAAAAAAGTAAATATGTCAATGTATTATAGACTAGCACTGTACATGTTTTAAAAATATAACAATTTATAGTGAGGAATTTGGGTCAAGGTGGCAGAGTAAATGCTTATGGGGAGTTTTGCCCTTCACTAAAGCAAGAAGAAATTATAGAAGAAATGCAACTTTATCGCAGTGGTGATTAAATTGGTGGCTAGCTGTACATTATGGAAAAAAAAGATCTGTCCTCCCTCTTTCAGATATAGTAAAAAATCATTGCTGATTTTTAGATGACAGTGGTTGAGCTGAAGAAGCACCAACAGTCAGGGTACGATAGAGGAGTGGCTTCTGAATTTGAGAAATCTACATTTCCAAACTGCTAAGGGCTACAAAATCTTTTAATTTTAATCCTCAGCTAAAGAGGATTTAGCTCCCAAACAGGGCCTTATAACATAAAGAGGACTAAATGGGAGTGTGGGGATGCACAGCTTTGCTGAGGAAGGATCGGACACGAACACTTCCTGACCATCTGGTGTCTTTTCCTTCCCCAGGCCCTTCTTCAGACGGTTTCCACATTCTTCACCCCACCCTTCCGCAGGCGTTAGCTGTTCTTTCCCGCAGCCCTGTCACCTTGGAGTGTGTGGTGAGCGGGGTCCCTGCTTCTCAAGTGCGCTGGCTGAGGGACGGGCAGGACGTCGTGCCGGGAAGCACCTGGAGAAGGTTGTATTCCCATCTCGCCACAGACAGCATCGACCCGGTGGACTCCGGAAACTATTCCTGCGTGGTGAGGAGTAAGTCTGGAGACTTGAGACATGTGACTTACATGGTTACTGTGCTTGGTAAGACGTTGCTTATCAAATGTTTTTTCAAATGAAGCCGTTTTTCTGATCTAACTGATGTTTGAAGGAAAGATCTATTTGTGAACAACAATGAAATTGGAAATATCTAGAAATGTCTACACCTGTAGCCAGGACACCTCCATTTTTCTAAAGGAGAGCTGAGTTAGGCTGCATTTCTGGGTCTCACAGAACATCTCACATGGAATGTTCTTGGGAACCTAAACCCCAACCTAGTTATATAATTCAGAGCTTGTTCTCCCTTCTTCATGACCTAGAGGAAAGAAAATGGAAATCAGTAGAATGTAAGGTTCTGGGCTGTCTCTGGGTGTAGTATCCAGTAGCTGTAACGAAGATGGAATGCTGACTAGAAAATGTCATCTCAGAAAGAAATCGATGTTTCATTTTATTTTCCCTTTTGGGATGGTTTCACCTATGTTTGACTCATAAAATTTGCATTATTTCCACTCACATTTCTATAAATACACTTTATTTCAAGATAGTCCTTTTCTTTTTTTTTTTTTTTTTTTTGAGACAGAGTCTTGCTCTGTTGCCTGGGCTAGAGTGCGATGGTGTCAGCCTAGCTCACAGCAACCTCCAACTCCTGAGCTCAAGTGATCCTCCTGCCTCAGCCTCCCGGGTAGCTGGGACTACAGGCACGCACCACTGTGCCCAGCTAATTTTTCTATTTTTAGTTGTTTGGCTAATTTCTTTCTATTTATAGTAGAGACGGGATCTCGCTCTTGCTCAGGCTGGTCTCGAGCTCCTGAGCTCAAACGATCCTCCCATCTCGGCCTCCCGGAGTGCTAGGATTACAGGCGTGAGCCACCACGCGCGGCCCAGAGCTAGTCCTTTTCAACCAGCTACCTATCTCACAGTCATGTGTGGCAGCAGAGAATGTTTTCCTTTATCAAAACATATTTTTATGAAACCAGAGAAAAATGGGTAGGAAGTGGTTTCATAGTAAACATAATTTTTGTAAGCCCTCTGCATGTGTTTATTTACAACCATGGCCTGATGCAGGTTAGCAACACTGGAATTAATGTAAGTATATGGCAGATGGGCTTTAAAATTCAGTGATAATCAGAACTGGATTAACATGCATAATCATTTAATTTAAGCATATGCTACAGATGTCAATAAGTGACTTACTTTTTTGGGTAAAAATAGATTTTATAGATCCTAAAAGAAGGTGTGTTTTTTCCCCCTTTTTATTTACACTGTACCTTAAAGCAAAATTAACCATAAAAATAATTTAACCTCTGAAGAAACTCTTCTGTTTTGGCTCTTGTTCAGTGTGAAATCCAGGGAAACTGTTTCTTTATTTCATACTAATCACCTGAAATAAGTGCTAGGAGAAACCCCCAGGATTAGAAACTATCTGTGTATGTGTGTGTGTGTCCGTGGGTTTTGGGGAGTTAAGTGGGCGGAGCCATCTATGAAAGGCTTATTAGTAACATATGGTTCATCCTATTAATGGAAAGTTAAAATGCATTCCTGATTTTTTCTTGGTGACCACAGAAGACAGAAGAATGTGAACAAACAACTTGATTTCAACTAAGTTATTGGTAGAGAGAAGATTTTATATGACTTGTGTGATAATTTAAAAAGTACATCTTGAGGGCTAGAGTTTAATTTGTATGTTTTATTTTCAGAACACGCTTCAATTTCTAAAGGACTGCAGGATCACATAGTGTCTCTGGGCGCCACAGTGTACTTTACCTGTGATGTTCATGGGAACCCATCCCCCAACCGTACCTGGTTTCATAATGCTCAGCCCATTCATCCTTCCCCACGACATCTAACTGCAGGAAATGGACTGAAAATCAGTGGCGTTACTATGGAAGATACTGGGCTGTATCAGTGTGTGGCAGATAACGGGATTGGATTTATGCAGTCTACTGGAAGACTTGAAATTGAAAAAGGTAGGCTTTTAGTTCATGTAATCACAGGAAATTTTACTTTACTGATGAGGGGCTTTCGTTGTGGTTAAAAATGAAATCATTGTTGCTAAAAGAAAGTTACTCTATCACCGTGCGACTCAGAAAGCCGCACTTAAGGGCCTGTAAGGCCACATGTGGCCTTAAGGTCGCAGGTTCCCCACCCCCGGACTAGTATCTTATTGATGGCTGTTTCTCATCTTTTGCCATTACAAGTAGCTCTGTAGTGAATGCCCTTCTATAAAGAGTATTTTGCACATGTGTGAGTACCTATAAAAGAAATTCATAGCAAGGAACGTGTAGAATAAAACCATATATGTGTTGGTAATTTTGGTAGATATTACTGAATTAATCTCTGTAATTATTACCACTTTAAACTCCCACCAGCAAGGTATAACACTGCCATATCCTCAGACCCTCACAAACCCAGGGTATTATCAATTTTTTTTTTATCTTTTCCAGTCTGATAGGTAAAAAAAAAAAAAAAAAGTACCTCTTAATCTGTATTTCTTTTATTATAAGTGATGTTGGGCATCTTTTCATATGTTTTTGAGCCATTTTGAATTTGCATTCCTGTGTATTGACTGTTTATTGTCTTTTGCCCATTTTAAAAATTAGGTTATTGGTCGTTTTTCTTATTGATTTATGAGAATTTTTTAAATAATTAGGGAAATTGATTGTTGGTCTATGGTATGAGTTATAAATATTTCAAATTTCAGAGAATAAGCATGATACAGACCACATTTTCTGACCTTAGTGTAATTTATTTAAAGGTTAATAATAAAAACATAATTTTTTAAAAAAACTGACATGTACTTGGAAATTTAAAATTATACTTCTCAATAGTTGGACCAGAAAAGAAATTAAAATGGAAATTTAAAATTCTTTGAACTGAATGAGGATGAAAATGCTGCAGATCAAGTTTTGTGAGAGAGACAGCCAAAACAGGATTTAGAGGGAAATTTATAGCCTTAACTAGTAAGACTGAAAATTAGTGAGTGACGTAAAAGAATGATAGAATAGATTCATAGAAAGCAGAAGAAAGGAGATAATAAAAATAAGGGCAGAAAGCAATTGCATAGAAAATAAAGATAAAATATAGAGGATCAATAAAGATAGAAACTGGTTCCTTTGTAAAGTCTAATAAAGTGGACAAATCTGTGGCAAAATTGATCACGAGAAAAGAAAGCTGGTACAAATAAACAATATTAGGAATAAAAGTGGGGGATAAGTACAAGTCTTACAGAAATTAAGATTATGATAAACTTTATGACAATAATTTACAAATATAGACAGAAATAGAGAAATTCTGAGGAAAAATATAACTTAGCAATGGTGACTTAGAAGAAAAAAAAAGCCTGAATAGTCCTACACCTATCAGAGAAATTGAATTAGGAGTTAAAAATCTTCCCACAAAGAAAACGTCATGCCAGATGGTTTTATGGAAGTTCTATCAACCTTGCAAGTAACAGACCATTCCAAATATTACACAGACTCTTCCAGAGAAGAGGAAAAGATGGAAACTCTTCAGTCTTGATCACAAAAGGGTGGTATAAGAAAGGAAAATCAAAGGCCAATCTGATTTGTGAACATGGGTGTAAAAATCCTAAATAAAACATTAGCAAGCTAGGAATGAATGAAAAAAGATAATGTATCTTGACCAAGAAGTTATCCCAGGAGTCCATCAGAAAATTTAAAGTGTCTTTCACCCTATTTAATGAATAAAGGAGAAAAGTGATATGATTATCTCACTAGAGGCAGAAATACATTGGTCATTCAGTATCCATGTTAGACAATCTTAGAAAAGTAGAAATAGAAGGGAACTTTCTTAACTTGATAAAGAGTATCTAACAAGAACTTACAGGAAACATCACTTTTTTAAATTTTATTTTATTTTTATTTCGGCATATTATGTGGGTACAAATGTTTAGGTTAAGTTGCCCTTCGCCCCTTCCCCCAGTCAGAGCTTCAAGCGTGTCCATCCCCCAGACGGTGCACATCGCACTCATTGTGTATGTATATACCCGTCCCCGCCTCCCCACTCCCATCTGCCCAATGCCTGATAAATGTTATTCCTATATGTGCACTTAGGCATTAATCAGTGAAACCAATTTGCTGGTGAGTACATGTGGTGCTTATTTTTCCATTCTTGGGGTACTTCACTTAGTAGAATGGGTTCTATCTCTATCCAGGAAAATACAAGAGGTGCTATATCACCACTGTTTCTTATAGCTGAATAGTACTCCGTGGTGTACATATACCACATTTTATTAATCCGCTCATGTATTGATGGACACTTGGGTTGTTTCCACATCTTTGCAATTGTGAATTGTGCCCCTATAAACATTTGAATGCAGATGTCTTTTTTATAGAATGCCTTTGTTCTTTTGGGTAGATGCCCAGTAACGGGATTGCTGGATCAAATGGTAGTTCTACTTGTATCTCTTTAGGTATGTCCATATTGCTTTCCACAGAGGTTGCACTAGTTTGCAGTCCCACCAGCAGTGTATGAGTGTTCCTATCTCTCCACATCCACGGCAACATTGATTGTTTTGGGACTTTTTGATAAAGACCATTCTCACTGGAGATAAGTGATATCTCGTTGCGGTTTTAATTTGCATTTCCCTGATGATGAGAGAGGAAACATCATTTTTAATGGTGAAATGCGAGACATCTCTTGCAGTCATCATTGCATTGGAGGTCCTAATGAGCACAAGGAGACATAAAAAGAAATAAGAAAGAAAGAACCCAAATTGTTATTAATTTACAACTGATATGATTGTTAACATAGAATATCCCAAATAGTTTGCTGGCTATTATTATTGTGTATCTTATTATTGGAAGTAATAAGAACATTTAACAAGGTGGCTGGGTGAAGACCAATGAATAAGAATCAGTTGCCAGGCCGGGCGCGGTGGCTCACGCCTGTAATCCTAGCTCTCTGGGAGGCCGAGGCGGGCGGATTGTTTGAGCTCAGGAGTTCGAAACCAGCCTGAGCAAGAGCGAGACCCCGTCTCTTCTAAAAATAGAAAGAAATTAATTGGACAACTAAAAATATATAGAAAAAATTAGCCGGGCATGGTGGCAAATGCTTATAGTCCCAGCTACTCGGGAGGCTGAGTCAGGAGGATCGCTTGAGCCCAGGAGTTTGAGGTTGCTGTGAGCTAGGATGATGCCACGGCACTCTAGCCAGGGCAACACAGTGAGACTCTGTCTCAAAAAAAAAAAAAAAAAAAAAAAAAAAAGAATCAGTTGCCTTTCTATATACCAGCAACAAACAGAAAATATAATTTAAAAAGTACCTTTTTATATTAGCAACCGTAAAGCGGACCCAGTTACACAGGAAGATATACCGGTTCATGAATACCAAAATTCAGTAATATGCAGTTATCTGGTCTTTCAAAAAATTTTCTGTAGAGTCATGAAATTCCAATTAAAATCCTATCATAATATTTTGAGGATCTTGACAAAATGATTCTAAAATTTATATGGATGATCAGAGGCCCAAGAACAGCTAAGGCGCTATAGAAGAAGAAGAAAAAGGACGTGGGAGACTTGATTTAAAGGTATGAAGAATGTGTAGTAATTGAGAAAGTGTCGTACTGGTGCAAGAACAAGCAGACTCTTGGAGCATGGTGGAGACTGCCAGAAAGACATTCGCATGCAGGGACCTGACCGAGCCGGCATCGCACGGGTCAGGGGAGGGACATCCACTTTCAGTTTTGATGTGGGATAACAGATTATCAAAATGGAGAACACAGTAAAATTAAATTTCTGACTCACATTGTATATAAAGATAAATTCCCAGTGGACTGAAGACCTAAATGTGAAAGAAAAAATGCAAAAATTTTTAAATAGAATATTGAAGAATGTATGATCTGTGGGTAAAACTTTTTAATAAGACATTTTAAAAGGTGCTCATTAAGAAAGATGTGACTACATTGAAATGAAAAATCTTCATTATTAAAAGACACCATTAAAAACTGAAAAAAAAGCAATGGACTAGGAGGAGATACTAGCAGCACACAGAACTGAACAAAAGAACAGCATTCAAAGAACTCTGAACCATTACAAAAAAGATAAATGACCCAGTAGAAAAACTGACAAAAGGCATTTCACAGAGCAGGAAAAATATGAATGGCACATAATCACATGAAAAGATGTGCAACCTCATTAGTGCTCCGGAAAATGCAGGTTCTGACCAGTGAAATAACATTTTACACTCAGTAGTTTGGCAAAAATCCAGAAATCTGATGCCACTGGTTGGTCCCGTCAGACGTGGGATGCAGGACTAGAGGAGAGAACAGCCGGAGGAGATGTCACGTACGTTGATCGATATGCCATTGTAGGCTCACTAAAAAATACCAGATAATGCGAGCACCAAAAGGAAAGACTTGCTGCCACTTTAATTTAGCAACAAAAATATTGTTTCTGAATAATAAGAAATTGGTAAGAAATGTATGCATCAACTTGTATTTAGAGCAGGTTTTTTCTCCCAGGCTTTTTATAATCAGATTCCTGCCCCTTCCCCCTCCTCCCTGGACTGACCACTTTCTTGAAGGAATATTATCTAGTTTTATATTTTATATTTTTTTCTTGTTAGAGTCTGAGCTTTCAGCTTTATATGTTCTATCTTTACAGTGGTCAAATATTATAGTATCCCTATTGGAAAGCTCTCAAAAGATTTCTTTACATACATTTCTCTCTTTCTGAAGGACAAGAAATCTATGTAGGAAATGCCTAGGAATCCACAGCTATGAAAAATTCTACTTTTTGTTGACAGTTTTGCTCGGTGAAAGTTGAGAAGGGGACTAAGAATGAGGGAGATATCTTTGTTTTTGTCATTACTATCATGTGTGTGCAATAGGATGAAATTATTTGCCTTATAGATGCTATAATGTTCTTAATTTTTTGTATGTGAATTACTTTTTTAATAGACAGTGGATTCAAGCCGGTTATAATCACAGCACCGGCCAGTGCAGAGGTGGCCGCCGGAGACTTCGTCACTTTGTCATGCAATGCCACAGGGGTGCCAGCGCCAGTCATCCGCTGGTACGACGGCCACGGCCTGATAACCAGCCATCCGGCTCAAGTGCTCAGATCTAGATCCCGGAAATCACACTTCCTTAGACCCGGGGCCCCGGACCTGGAGCCCGTCCACTTTGTCGTGTCCCGAGCTGGCTCAAGCGTGCTCCGTGTCCGGGCTGCCGCTCGAGAGCGTGCGGGGAGGTACGTCTGTGAGGCCGCAAACGAGCACGGCTCCACGCGGGCAGAGGCGTTCCTCACAGTCGGTGAGTGGCCGTTATTACGTTTTCTCAGTTGAATAATTTCATATAGTAGAGGAGAAAGTGATTTGAAATGTTATTTTAATGAATCTGGCAATCTCTAAATGTGTTTTTTTCCCGATGGCAGTGAAATATAGAACTGTATTTATTTGTTGGTGTCTGGTCTCACGTAATCAGACGAAACTTGGTCTCCATTTCTGGCATGTTTGTTAAGCTTGCGGTTGTCATGTAGAAAGCTCTCCTTTCGGAGCAAGCTCAGAATACAATCTATCTTTTGGGAGTGATGCTTTTGGTTTTCTAAGCTACTGAAAATGGCATTACAGACACTTTTAAGTCACTACGGTGTTCAAAGTCTAAAAGGTTGACCTTCACTGAGGATGTAGAGTCGTGGCACTATCACATATTCCTGTATGTATCTATTCCCCCATTTCATCCAAAGGTGTTTTTCTAATGGGAGGTATAATATTCATTCTTTATATTTTACTGATTTTTTGGTGCTGATGACTTAAAAATTTTATATGATTTTTGAAGTACTGGTATGTAGAGTATCAACATTAATGAAAATGACCTCAAATTTGACTTAATGCAGATTCAAACCTCACATCAGTAGGTATCGAGAGCAGTGTTCTCCGACAGCTGGTCAGGCTGCGAGGCAGAATATCAAAGGCAGGACTGCGTTCAGTCTTGGCGCTCTGGTCCTCTGCCTTAAAGAGCCTTCTGTAGCCCTCTTCTGCCCGGGTCCTCGGGTCCCACAGGTCACAGAGCCCCTTACCCAGAGCCTGGAGCCCACTTTTCTCCATCTAGACGGCAGGGCTAGTGCTCCAGAATTCCCTGCTTTAATTAGTTCACAGTCTGGTTCCACGCAGGTCTTTTTTCCCGGCCCATCCTCCACAGTGTGGGCGACACCACCGGTGTGTGGGCACCTCTGGCCGGAGCAGTGGCCAGTGGGCGGTCTTTGGCAGAGGAGGGGTGGTTGAGACAGAAAGAGTTTGGATGTGTACACTGCTGTTTCCCTTTGCCTGCAAACAAGGACTCTCTCACTCTGGATGAAGCTGGAGGCCAGGAGGCCAGTGGGGAGGCCGAGGACTTCCGTTCATGCCCTTGTGCTACTCCATGAGTATGAGAGGTGGGATGGTGTGGGGGTTAAGCATGCAGGCTGCAGGGGAATCCTGGCTATGCCATGAGGGGGTCTGTAGCCAGGACAAATTACTGAACTTCTCTGTGCTTGTTTCCTCATCTGGGTAACAGGTATTGTGAAGGTGCCCTACTCATAGGGTTGATGTGAGAATCAAGTTAATACATATAAAGTGCTTAGAGTGGTATCTGGCACTAGAAAGCTTCCATTAAATACGAAGTATTAGGTTATGATTATTACCGTCTAGTTATTATTAAATTGTAATGATTCCTTGTGGTGGTGTTTAGGGAAAGAAGAAGTAGTTACTGATTTCTAGTAACCTTAAAAATCCTCAAATCAAGAAAGGAGTTGAATGTTGCATAAATTTATACATATGTATGAATATGTATATGCGTGTGTGTATGCGTGTTTACGTATCTATTCTTCCAGACAAAAATGAGAGTGGCTTTGTTCAAAATTGTTAGCTGCACAACAGGTGTATGCAGAAGCTCCTTGGGTAGAATTCAGCTGAACTGATTGTTTTATGTAAACATGGGGTATAGGAGACACAGATGTCATAGTTGTAGCTGATGGAATTAGATATTTGTCTAACTTTCTTACTTTAAATATGAAAAATCTGAAGCCCTTAGAAGTTACATAAGCTAACTTGTTTAGAAGATCCTCAGGATTCTCCCCACTCCAGGATTTTATGTCTTGATAAATACCACTTTTATGTGTCGCAACCCCATCAGCTGTATTCCACCTGAGTGGTCCTGCATTGCCTCTTTTACATGCTCTGTAATGATTATGAAGGTCCAACTGAGTTCATTAAAACTCAAAAGAGCATCTAACAGCCCACTTCTTTGCCTGGGAATCTGAGCCTTATTAAATTCTAACGTACTGACAGCCATTTGCCTTGTTCATCGGGAAGGGGAGAGTAAGCATGGTCAGAGAGGACTTCCTCCTGCCCTTTTGTTCTTTCCAGAGACCTGGGGTTTTTGAGGTCCTGAATGTACAAATATTTGCACAGTGAGTTGTAACTCTTCGACACTATAATGGGAGTTGGTCTGGGTTTCCTAAATAGTTTGGGGTGTGGACTGCTGGCAGGAGAGGTCACAGTGGGAGCGTCTTTGACAGATCTGGTTGTATTCCCTGTTTAATTAGTTTCCACTCAGAGTTGCTAAATTCATTTTCATTGCCATAGTTTTATCAGTCTCTTCTCCAATTCAAAAAACATTCTACCTTAAAAAATGCTAGATGTCTATTCTACCCATTTCAGAGTTGTTTTGAAGATACACTGAGATAATATACCTGAGAACGCTTTTGAAAGTATTGTTAAAGTCTTCTAAATTGTATCTAGTATCTTGCAAGTGCCCAGATTATGTTACTGGGAACTGAAGAGGAAAGTTAAGTGAATCCCCCTTTTAATAACAGTTGTGGAAAGGTCTCATTGCATCTTAAATATTACAGAAATGGAATTTTGATACTCATTCAGTGGACAGGCTGCAACATAAACTTTCTCTCAAGCCTCTGTATAAACTGAGGCATGTGGTGTTTAAACTCTTCTACAGCCAAATACCACTTCCCAGTGGTAAACTGCCCAGAAGATGCACGGAACTCCTCATGATAAAAGGCCCTTCGCCACCACCCCGAGCCGCAGCTAATTGCTTCCACTTGCTGAGTCCATTTCTCTGCATTTGCAGACGCCAGCTCACACCCTGAGCGCCAGTCCTCAGTCTGACTCATGGACAAACAGAGCTGTTCCAGGAGCAATATTGTGAAGTTGTCTCAGTGACCTTAATTAGTTTTCTTCTACATCATTTCCTCACTAGCTTCTTGTTTTCTTTGACAGAAGATGCTTCTGAGACACCCTTTCTGTCTTTTAGACTAGCAGAAAACTGACCCGACACTGTTAGTCCCATTTTTTTTGCTGGTTCTCTACTAGAGTGCGGTACTTCTCCCAAAAACACAGCCACCTTTTACCAGGAATCTGACTTCATAGTGGAAAAGAAACTGTAACGTTGTTTCCTCTGCTCCCTTCCTCCACGAAAGGAGTGAAAAATAGGGAGATTTTTTTTGGTTGCCAGTATTAACAACACTTTAGGGAAACCAAGCTGTCAATCCTTGGGTTTAAGGTACTGGCAGTATGTTTGTTTTCGTGAATTGCTCTCTCGTTTTTTTTAACGGCAGCACCACTGACAGCTGTTGACACTTAGTCTCCAGAACTCCGATTTCTTCACCAGTAACGTGGGAGTGTTACCAGCTACCCAAGAGTGTTGTTTTGAGAATTGAATAGGATCATGTCTATTAAATATACAGTACAATGCTTGGTACATAATATGTGCTCAGTAATTTTCCTTGGATCTATGCAACCTATTTTTTCAGTATAATTGAACTATTTTTTACCTTCTTCTGTATATTTGTATGCTGTTAGTAGTAAGCATTCAGGCTGTCTGCTTGTTTTATCTGTTTTTAGATTTGCGATTTCTTAAGCCGAACTTCAGTTCTATCCAGAAATAGGACTTGGAAATCAGTTAATTCTTCCTCTATCTAAGCTGGTCTTGTTGGTTTCATTTCTTCCCTCTGCCTCGAAGCGGACTGTTTGCTGTGTCAGGGTGGTGTCTACTGGATGGGCATCTATTGCTGCATAACCGATTATCCAAGAGATTATGCCCAGAGGCTGCTGGTCTTGAGGTCCCCCTGGATTCAGTGTGGGCAGAGGCTGCCCACGTGCATGAAGACTGGGTGGTATTTTTGGCGACTGGCCTCTCAGTGGGTGAGAGCCCAACTCTCAACCATTTCCTTACTATGTATGATAACCTTGTTCTCAACAGAATGTGTTGTTCCTTGTGTTTCATTTACCAGCTGGAATCAAAGCCAAATGTTCCTCAACTTAAAATCTTCTGAGGTTAAATTAGCAAATTGTTCTTGCAGAAGAGGGAATACTAGTAGAGAACAAGGAAAAAATAAAAACTTTTAAACCATTGAACTATTGCATCATATAATTGGTTTTTCAAACAACTCATTTGCTCCCCCATGAGCAAATGCTGGCAGAGGTTAAATGTTTCCATGAATTATAAAGTGAAATGTTACCTATTTTAGCTTCAAGGGCTCAGATTGTGCCAACAATCAGTGTGTGCAAGAATATCACTAACTGGGTAGAAGACTCTGAAATGATGAGTTTCTTCAAGCGATCTCCTCTCTCTCTCCCTCCAGTACCATTTGAAACAAATACAAAAGCCGAAACAGTCACACCTTATGATGCTACTCAGAATGATGAAAGAGGTAAAAGAGATGGTTTAGAAACTGGATCGTTGAGCTCATTTCCAGTGAAGACACATTCGGAATCGTCATCAGAGAAGAACGCTAGCGGCGCCTCTGTTCCCGATGCTCCCATCATACTGAGCCCCCCACAGACCCACGCACCAGACACGTACAATCTGGTGTGGAGGGCGGGGAAGGACAGTGAACTGCCCATCAACGCCTATTTTGTGAAGTATCGAAAGGTAATGTCTTCTCATTTATCATCGTTCTCTTCTCACACCTTAACACTGTATAACATATGCTGACTATCGTTTACATTTGTGGAATGGCAGAAAACAGAACCAGAGTGTTTCAGGATGGTGAGTTTGTCAGAGACACCCCACCAATCATGCTGGATTTACCAACCCTATGAAAGGAATAAGAATGAAGTATAAATAATTTCCACCCAAATCCAGATTCTAAGAACCCAGTAATGTCTTGACATTTTTTATAAATGACTTTTAAAACAGTGACGTCTTACCTCCCTAAGATAGTAGAAAACAGTTTATTTAGCAAATAAAGCAGTTTCTTATTAGAAATGACTGTTTGAACAGGGTCCTCTGGCATAACCTCTGACAATTGTTTGCATTTTAAGTTGTCTTCCTAATTGTATTAGAGTCTTACATTGTTCAGTCATTTATTTTGGCAAAATAAATAAATGACTTGGGCGTCTGTCAGTTGGTTCTTTAGATAATATTTCCCCCCCATGGCTTGTATTAAGGCAGGATGAAAACGCTCCTCTCTGTTTAATGAGACTAGTAGATAAATGAGGGATGCACTAATATGTAAAATCATTTTCTTTGCCCAAGACATTTTGGTATCCACTGTTTAATGGTGGTGTTTTTAATGACTGAAAAAACTAACATGGTGATATTTTAAAGTTTATCTGCTCTTTCTAACCTGATGATTCTAGATGAAGAAACTAAGTTTTGCTAGTAATCTTATCTACCCTAAAGGCTCCATGCAAAATTGCTCTTTGTTCCATTAACCAAGAAACAACTAATTAGATCTCTTTTTATTTCTTCCAACACATACTGAACGGCGTCAACACATGAAGCAAGAATGCTGGAAATATATAATACATAATCATATAATGCATATACATACAAACATATAATATCTATCTTAATGTATATTCATCATGTATATTATATATTACCAATAATACACATTATTATATACTTATTTTATTCTTTCATTAGCCCAGGAAGTAAGGAGGTATTGTCTCCTTGACATGTAAAGGGAACAGACTCTGGGAGGGCAACAGCTTGCTTGAGGCCACACGCTGGCGGTCAGAGCCAGGAGTCTTCACAGTGAGGGCTCCCAGGTGCTTGTTACAGGCCCCGCATGTTTCTTAATGGGAAGTAGTACTGTCTTTTCTTACTCACAGTGGTATGTCGCTCCCCAAAACTCCTCTAGAATTACGTGAATTCTAATGGTTATCAAAGTTGCTCTCCTATTTTTCTGGAATACTTTCCCTTGGGCAGCTGGATGATGCGGTTGGCGTGGTGGGAAGCTGGCACACGGTTCGAGTCCCAGGAAGCGAAAATGAGCTCCGTCTGACTGAACTGGAGCCATCTAGTCTTTACGAAGTCCTGATGGTAGCAAGAAATGCAGCAGGCGAAGGACAGCCTGCCATGCTTACCTTCCGAACCAGCAAAGGTGAGCACCGTCTCTTCAGAGGAATGAGCTGGCCGCCTTGGTGTTAATTTACTAGTAAGCATTCTCTTGGATAGCAGAGATTCTTATATATAAATTCACTAAACAATCCTATTATAGTCCCCGTGCCTTTTTGGCCACTTTTGGGTAGTTGTATTATTCCATTCCATCTAGTATTCCACAAATATTTTTGAGAGCTTATGATGTACAAAACACTAGGATAAGTGGTACAGGGAAAACAAAGATGGTCAAGATACGATCCGTCCCATTGGAGCTCATACTTTGATAAGAAAAGTAAGTCATATACTAAAATACCAACTACAAGACAAAATTTAATTCAGTTCAGCTAGTATTTATTGAATGTCTTTTATGTGTCAGGCAATAAATAAAATAGACAAAACTCCATGGCCTCATGGAGCTTACATTCTAGTTGAGAGAGACTTATACCTAAGAAGGTGATGGTGTCAACAAGAGAAATAAATTAGGGAATGGATATGGAAAGTATATGGGCTAGGAGTTGTTCACAGCTTAAGCAGGTAGCTGAGGAGGTCCTCCAGTGTCAGAGCAGGGACCTAAAGCAGGCGGAGCAGAAAGCCATGTGACTATCTAGGGAAAGGACATCCCCAGCAGAGGGAAGTGCCAAGGCCACAAGGAGGGGTGTGCTCAGTATGCCTGAGGAGCATTGGGGGTCACTGTGATGGGGGCAAAGGAGGTAAGGAGGCCATAGAGAGGTGCGAAGGGAGACAACAGGGCATCCAAATCACACAGTGCCCTGTTGGTCGACCTTTTTTAGGACTTTGGCTTTGCCTCTGAGTGAGCTGGGAATTGCTGGACTGGCTGCATAGAGGAGTGACAAGATGTGCCGTCTGTTCTTGCAGAACAATTCTGGCTGGAGGAGGGCAAGAGTGTAGGCCAGTGTATGCCCAGTGCTATGAGAGATTTCCAAGGACTTTGTGCTGGGGGAGCACAAAGAAAGGACATTTCTTCTGTGGGCAGCTTGGGAGGGATGGCTTGACCGAAAAGATGCCATCATTCATCACATTACCAGACTTCAAACTGTACTACAAGGCTATAGTAACCAAAACAGCATGGTATTGCTACAAAAATAGATACACAGACCATTGAACAGAACAGAGAACCCAGATACAAAACCGTCTACCTACAACCATCTGATCTGAACACACACTGGGGAAAAGAAGCCCTATGCAATAAAAGGTGCTGGGAAACTGTATAGCCACATGCAGAAGAATGAAACAGGACGCCTACCTCTCACCACTCACAAAAATTAATTCAGGATAGATAAAAGACTTAAATCTAAGGCATGAAACCATAAGAATTCTAGAGGAAAATGTAGGAAAAACTCTTCTAGATATTGGCCTAGGTAAAGAATTTATGACTATGACTTCAGTGACAATCACGGCAGCAACAAAAATAAATAAATGAGACTTGATTAAATTAAAAAGCTTCTGCACAGCTAAGGAAATAATTAACAGAGCAAATAGACAACTTACAGAATGGGAGAAAATATTTTCAATCTATACATCTGATAAAGGGCTGATAACTAGAATCTACAACGAATTCAAATCAGCAAGAAAAAAATAACCCCATTAAAAAGGGGGCAAAAGACATGAACAGAAGCTTCTCAAAAGAAGAAAGACAAATGGTCAATAAATGTGAAAAAATGCTCAGCATCACTGATCATCAGGGCAATGCAAATCAAAACCATAATGAGATATCACCTTACCCCAGTCAGAATGGCTTTTATTAAAAATTCCAAAAACAACAGATGCTGGTGCGGTTACAAAGAGAAAGGAACACTTATACACTGTTGGTGGGACTGCAAATTAGTACAACCTCTGTGGAAAACAGTAAGGAGATTCCTCAGAGAACTAAAAGTAGACCTACCATTCTGTCTAGCAATCCCACTATTGGGTATCTACCCAAAGGAAAAGAAGACTTTTCATCAAAAAGATATTTGCACTCAAATGTTTATTGCAGCACGATTCACAATGGCAAAGATGTGGAATCAACCCAAGTGCCCATCATTTCAGGAGTGGATTAATAAACGGTGGTATATGTATACCATGGAATACTACTCAGCCATGATGAAGGATGAATTAATGCCTTCTGTAACAATTTGGGTGGAACTGGAGACCATTTTCCTAAGTATCTTGAGAATGGATAAACAAACACCACGTGTACTCACTACTAAATTGGAACTAACCAATGGGCACACATGTGCACAGAGGGAAGTTAAAACTCAGTGGACATCAACCGGGGGGAGGAGTGGGGAGGGGATGGGCAAAAACCCACCTAACAGGTACTGTGAACAGTATATGGGCGATGGGCACACCTATAGCCGGAACTCAAGCATTACAAAAGCAATAGATCTAAGACATTTGTACCTCCTTAATATTTTGAAATAAAAAAAAAAAAAAGAAAGTAAGAAAAGAAAAGATGCCATCATGGCTTGGCCATAAATGAACAGAGACTTCAGTGGGTGGAGATGGGAACTGGGCAGAATAGTATTCTGGTATGGCGCTGTAATAACAAGGAGGTACGAAGATCGAGAAGAAACTAGTGGCTTTTGAAAAAGACCTTTTCATCTAATTATTGAATCTGTGCTGGAAAATAATGAATATTTCCTATTTTAAATGTATCTTGAGTTAACTTTCACAGTTGGTCCTTAGATATTCATAGAGTCTGACCTATAAATACTGTATAAGAAGCATACGTTTCTGTTTTTAAAAAATCACTCAGTTTCACTTTTTACCTCTAGAAATATTAAAGCAATGTGATAATTTTCCTGTGAAAAAAACTTAGCAGAAGATCTTTAATGATGAATTTTACATTTTAGAATTGAGAAATATGTACAGTAGAAAGAAAAATGGACTAATAAGTTTGGGAAACTTCACTCTAATCATTTGACTTTTTCACTTGTGTTGTTTTTTTTCGTGTGTAAATTAAAGTTAGCATGTTGAAGAAAGACACACTTTAGCTTTCCCTTAAAGATACTAGAAAAAGACAAAGTGATTTTTGTCAGTTCCTCAGATCAGCCAAGCATTTATGATGCAGTTTTAATATAGAAGCTGTGGCAGATAAGTTCATGTATTTATACCAGTAGAGTTTCACAGGTACTTTTTTTTTTACTTTATGTGTATATCAGCTTATGTTACAGTATGTGTTTTTTAACCTCTCTAGAGAAAACAGCATCGTCAAAAAACACACAGGTATCCTCTTCACCCGTGGGCATGCCTAAGCATCCTGTTGTTTCGGAGGCTGCGAACAATAATTTTGGAGTGGTGCTTACAGATTCTTCTAGGCATAGTGGAGGTAAAGAAAAGAATCTTCATCTTATTCATTTTGTTTATTTACGAATGTGACTCACCAGTTTCAGTTTGGGGAGGTGGGGTGGAATGGGGTGTTTATTATTCAGACTACGTCCTACCAGAGAGCTCTTTTAGGTCCTGTTTCAACAATTTCTAATGTCTGGTGTTTAAACTTTGGCCACTCAGTGTCATGATTGGCATTTATCTTAATAAACTCGGATTCAAAATGTTCTGGTACTAAGTTTTTATAACTCAAGAAAATCGTTTTTCTGTTTCCTTTCTGGTAAGAAAACTAAATTTATATTTTGAGCTCTGAAAGTCTGACTTTTTTGTGTGCAACTTACCGAAATGTACGGTGGTGCCCGTGGTAGGTTATTTTACTGAAAGGTTACATGCCGCGTTCACTTTTATTACTATCTAGTTAATCTTACGGTTTTTAAATGTCTTAGCAGTAAAATTTTCAAAAGACTTTTTAATATTTAAATCTCATACTTCTGAGTTCTACAATTACAGCCTAATGTGCTTTTTGTGATTGTGCCAATGTCTTAGCAGTAAAATTTTCAGAAGACTTTTTAATATTTAAATCTCATACTTCTGAGTTCTACAATTACAGCCTAATGTGCTTTTTGTGATTGTGCCAATATGTCAGGACATCTAGGAAAGACTTAAAATTTCATTGTGGAGCTCTAAGAATTTCTAGGCTTCTCTTCCATATTTTTATGGGTTTCCACGAATTGACCTTAGACAAAAGCAGGTCCTGACGCTTCGAACTGCCCCTGGAGCACCGTGCTGCTTCCACGTGGGGAGCCTCTCTTACATGAGGACTTCCACCTCCGAGACACATTTTATCTATCTTAAGCAGATTGCTTATATGAGTAGCAACTTCGCGTGAATAAAACCAACACCTGAAAAGCAAAATCCTGACTATTTATTTCACACACCCTCTGGCGGACACTGTACTAAATGCCGGAACTGCCAGGGTAAAATAATCCTTGTCTTCAAGGAGTTTACAGTGTAGTGGATGGTATAGACACCTAGACACGTAACGACACAGTGGGTAATACAGACGGATACACTGTTTGATTCATTATGCTTGAGATCGTACCCTTGGTGTTAAGGGATCGCAAGAGCCATATCCAAGCCACGCGCTCGAGGGAGGGGGGGTGAGTAGTGGTGATAGAAGCTCCCCAGCATCTTGAGCCGAGTCTCGAAGGGCAAGAATGATACAGCTAGATGAAGACCCAAGAAAAGACATCTGTTTGTGCAAGAGATAGACTGACGGACATGTTCTGTTTTGTCTAGAGATTTAGAGATTAGAGATTGTATTTAGTGTGACCGGGTGCTGTGGGGTATGATGCCAGGGTGGGTGGCATGCAGGTGCCTGGTATGATACACTTGAAAGTTCAGTCTCTCCCTGAAAGCTGTATGAACCCTAAAGGATTTTAGAGAGAGAGAAGGGAGGAAAGGCAAAAGATTAGGCTAGAGGAATGCTGAGGAGAGCGATGGCGTGGATGGGGGGGGCCTGTGTGAGAGATGGGGGGGGATCCACACTGAAAGGGAGGATGGTGTTTGGGCTTCAGCAACTAGGGACCCTTTACAAAGACAGCTGATAGGAGTTTTTAGATGAATATGATGGATTCAGTTCTGGAAATCATGAACTTGGAGTTATCCAAGCAGAGATAACCATGAGAAGTGATTTATTTAATCTTCATAACAGACTTAGGAGGGAAGTATATATATATATATAAGTATATATATCTGTTTTACAAAATCTGTATACATATCTGTTTTACAAATTAGGAGATTGAGGCTCAAGGAGGTTATACAGCATGCCTGAGACCATGCGGAGAGCGGTGGAACTGCCACTCACACCCAGGCTGCTAAGTGCAGTGTTCTTTCTCTCCTTGTAAACGGTCACGTGCTGTTTCTTTTAGAGGTCGAAGATATTTTTCTCTGCAGAGACGTTTTCCCTAATAACTTTCTTTTCCTGTATGATCTGTGGTGTTTGATGAGATAAATCAACATAAGAATTTGTTTGGTTTTCTCGTATTAAAAGAGAGATTCACTAACAGTTCTATTCATTCTGTTTCCATTGCTTTCTATCTTGAAAGGAATACAGTAAGTATCACTCAGAGTTGCCTGCTTCGACTGTGTTTCTCTTTTCATCCCTCAAGCAATCTGTTTTTAAAATGCCACAGTTTTCTCCATACAAGTACCACATTCGACATCATTCAAGAGGCGTTGAGGCAGAAGGGGAGTGTTCAGTTGAAGAGCATGGCACAGGCTGGGTAGAGACGGGGCTGAGGAGAAAGCAGTGTCACCATAGCCCAGTGCTGGCCCCCCGCCGTCCAGCTGTGCAGCTCGATTATCAGCGTGACGGAAGTTCCTTGGTCTCTTGAGAACCAGCTCACTTCTACAAAACTCACAGGCGGTCCATGTCACCCAGAACACCGTCCCGTGGACCGGATTGTTTCTGGCAGCAGCCTTTCCTTGTAGGAACCTAGCGGGACGCTAGTTACAACCTCAAGCCTGCTGGGTCACCAGGAGGGGCTGGGTGCCTGCTGCACATGGCTGAGGAGCTTCTTCCTGACACTTCCGCCTGCCGCAGGGCCTGGGCCCCAGGCTGTCTGGTGTGTGGGTTAGGGCGTCGCCTCTCCTTGGCAGTGCTGACTGGAAATTGCTGAGTGTTAGCTCCCTGACCACCTTTTCCCACATGTTCGTGTGGGTCACCTGTTTTCGGATAGCACCTGTCTTTATTTAACTACATATCCAGTCTTCCTGCTTTCGTCCTAAGCAGCATTCCCTTTTCCCACTATTGTCGGTATTGATTTTATCAGTCGGATTTTATCTGCATTTGCTGCTTGCAGTCTGTATTTTGGAATAGCACTCCTGTAGCCTTGAGGTATATTAAGGCCGGATATAATGTTAATGGTTAATATAATAATCAGTGGATTACTGAATGCATTTTAATAGCTTGGATGAATGAAGAAAAACATTTAAATGAGAAAACACATAACCATAAAAATTTATTATAAATTATAACCACAATCAGACTTGAAACACCAAATAATAATTATTTACATATTGTTTTAGTTATGAATTTAAAGTAGCATGGTCAAAATTATCATACTCATTAACTTTCAGTTTTTCAGAGCTAATTGTCATGTTTATAGATTATTTTATTCTCATTCCTTTTATTTCCTGTGTTTGGCCATCCTATTCCCTTTTTTTTTTTTTTTTTTGAGATAGGCCTTTTTTTGCCCGGGCTGGAGTGCAGTGGCCTGATCATAGCTCACTGCAGCAGCCTCAAACTCCTGGGCTCAAGTGATCCTCTTGCCTCAGCTCAGTCTCTTGAGTAGCTGGGACTATAGGTGCCTGCCACCATGCCTGGCTAATTTTTCTATTTTTTGTAGAGATAGGATCTCTCTGTGTTGCTCAGACTGGTCTTGAAGTCCTCAGTTCAAGTGATCCTCCTGCCCTGGCCTCCCAAAGTGCTGGGATTACAGGTGTGAGCTGCTGTGCCTAGGCCCCATTCGCTTTTAACAGAGGACAGGAAGATAGCTGTAATTTTATTAATTCTGGCAAAAAGTTTGGTTAAGAACCTTTAGTAACACGAGGTTTGGGATTTATCCCTTTAGTTTATTTAAATTATTCTGTCCCTGATGCCATGGGTTATTGAAATGAATGTTTCCATTTTTAGTTCCAGAGGCACCAGATCGGCCTACTGTCTCCACCGCCTCAGAGACGTCGGTCTACGTCACTTGGATTCCGAGGGCAAATGGCGGTTCTCCAATCACTGCCTTCAAGGTTGAGTACAAACGAATGAGGACTAGTGATTGGCTGGTGGCAGCTGAAGATATCCCTCCTTCTAAACTTTCTGTGGAAGTTCGCAGTTTAGAACCAGGTAGTAAAATTCAAACGTTTCCTTTTTTTACCATCAGCACTAATGTTAGATGCATATTTTAAATAATCTTACATTTTTTCTAATTGTTAAAGTAATGCATGCTTATTGTATAAAAATTTGAAAATAAAGAAAATATAAAGAAGGGAATAAGTCGCCTGAAATCTACCGATCCAGAGATAATCACTGTTTATGTTTTGGTATATTTTTTTTTCTTCTTAATACCAACCAAGATCACGCCGTTTAAGCACTGTTTTGTTACCCCATTTCCCTCTTATTATATCATATGCATTTTCCAATATCATTAAGATTCTTCACAAGCTCAACTTTTAATAGTTGTGTATCTTCTGTATGTGTAAATACACCATAGTTAACTTTTTGATTCTTTATTTCTGGGTTTTGTTTGTTTCTACTGGTTTGCAGTTAGCAATAATGCAGTGAACATCTTTGTGTGTGTGTGTTTTGCTACAGCAGAGCATGTTAAGAGGAAGGTTGCTTGTTATTTGGTTAAAATTGTTTGATCTGATGCTGAATCTCTGCACAACGATACTCAGTGCTTAGTCTTAGGAAAATAAGACAACGATTAACACTTGTTCTATCAGTTTTGTTTCCACAGAGGAACCACCCCTTCTCCCCATCAAAATCTTGAGGATATAGGGAAGAATGTAAATTGTAAAAGAGAAAAAAGATAAACAAATTTTGCTTACTTTTATTTGTTTACGTTTCATGACCGTTTTTGTTTCTGGACTTTTAAATGTACGTTAGTAGCAAATACCTGTTTGTCCAAACAGGTAATATGAGGAGCGTAGGAACGTGTAGGTATAGTTGGGAAAAGATCGCAGTTTTCAATGTAGGCAAAGCCAAGTCATGTTTTATAGACAGAAAACGGTGTCTTCAGAAGCCCAATGATTATTTTAGAGTTATTAGGAAACTTGCTTTAGGATTCGAATTTATTCTTTAGATTCAAATTTTCAGACATTCACAATCCTTAGCACTTTTTTAAGTTCTTAATATCTAATCCAAATAAATTCCTTCTGTTGGAGTTTAAATCTGCTCCTTTTTATCCTATTAGCCATGAAGCCAGAGTGGCATCCGCTGTTACCCACACAGTGCCTCGTGATAAATGTATTCACCATATTAACCTTCGCTTCAGTTGTTTCTTTCTAAGTGAAAAGAACGTAGTTTTGGGGACAGACACTTCGATTGTGTTTAATGCTGTATTTGATGGGTGTGACTTGGAATGGGGCGGCAAAGAGTAAATGTCCTCTTTCTCACTCTCCACCTGCTCCCTCCCTGAGACGGCATCGATCTTTCGCAGCGTTCTTTCCTGGGGACCCCTGAGAAGGTCTTGGATCTTGAACACAGTGCATTGAGCAGCCACTCCCAGCTGACTGAAATTGGCCAGTGGGGTGAAATCTGTTTACCAGACAGGCTTCAGAATACATTATTTTTATTGTACTTACGCACAATTGTCATATTTTAACTATGCTACCTTCCGTTGTCTACTTATAGCTTTTTTTTTAGTTATGGGTTTTTTGTTTTGTTTTTGTTTCCCCCCAAAGGTTCAACATACAAATTTAGGGTCATTGCTATCAACCATCATGGTGAGAGTTTTCGAAGTTCAGCGTCTCGTCCTTACCAGGTGGCTGGGTTCCCCAACCGGTTTTCCAACCGTCCAATAGCCGGACCTCACATCGCGTACACAGAGGCTGTCAGTGATACTCAGATCATGCTGAAGTGGACAGTAAGTAAATGTCTTCTTGAATGGGAAGATTTTCTGATTTGGTCATGTTAACAATCAATTTAATATTCTCGTGACACGATACTGTGGACAATAAGTTTTTAAACTTTTAATTGAGGGGAAGTGGAAGGATACCAATATTTGTCTAAAAGCACGTATTATAAGGAAGGCAGGGTTAAAAATAAAATTGTTGTTTCTTCGGCTCTCATCCAAGTGTTATTAACTGTCATCCTGTGATTAATTCATTTTGAACCAAATGTACTTTTATGCTTTTGGGTCTATTGTACTGCTTTATTTTTGTTCAACCCTGCAATAAGCTAAATGCTGCTAATACCTGCGAATACCCTTGAATTAAGTTGAAATTGCATTAAGTATGTTTGCAAAATGAAGCTGTTTACCACAAAGACAAATATATGTTAGTGGATGTGAAAGTTATTTATTTTTGTCTTTGACAAGTCTTTGCTCCTATTTTTTAGTACATTCCATCAAGTAACAATAACACTCCTATTCAAGGATTTTATATCTATTACCGACCAACAGATAGCGACAACGACAGTGATTACAAGAGAGATGTCGTGGAAGGTGAGCTTTGGCGGGAGAGGGTTTCTAAATGTTGTGAAATGCATCCCCCAGGTTAAGATGGAGTAAAGAATGGAATGGCGTATGCTCTATTACTGTTGAATTTGTCCCAAAGAAAACCAATTTTTCCAATTTTTTATATATAATACCTTGCCTTTTTGGTTGCAGAAACAGGTACAGAAGTATGGGGAAGATCTGATTTGTCAGCAGCTCATCTGAAAAAAAAAAATTTTTATTTCTGTTTTGTTTAAGTGAACAGTGACCTGAATATAAAAATCAAATGTGACCTTTCACCACATTTAAAAAATAAATGTCTCACTCAAACAGTTTCATTAAAGTCTGTACTAGAAAGATCGCATCTTAAGTATCTTACCCACTTTCAGAGAAATTGGAATGCACGTAGAGAAAAAGGAAACAGCCAAGATGGTGAACTGTGTTGAAACTGCTTCCCTACTGCATTTGAAACAGAACCCAGAGTTTTGCATGTGGCTGGAGGCCCCACGGGACCAGGCTGGTTCCTGCCTCACCCTCAGCCACGTCTCCTGCACCCTTCCCTTTCTAGCCGCCTTTCGGTTTCTTTGTGCACACCAAGAGTGTTTTTTTGCCTCGGGACCTTGGCACGGGTCGTTCCTGCTGCCTGCTGTGCTCTGCCCCCATCACTTTGTCTGGGTGCTCCCGCTGTTCTCTGCTCTGTGCTTAAACACCGCTTCGTCAGGTAAACCTTCCCGGATAACTTCCTCCCATTTGCATGAGGTGCCCTTGCAATGATTTCTAACCACACGCTTTATCTTAATGTCATAGAAGTTATCAGAGTTTAAATACATGGTGTGTGTGTGTGTGTGAGTGAGAAAGAGAGATTGTGTGTGTTTGGAATATTTGCCTAAAGTTTGTCTCCTCTACTCAACGTTAGGAGGGGACTTTTTCCCCACTGCTATGTCGCCAGCCCCTACAATGGTGAGGTGTTTAGTATTGAATTAACGCATCAGTGGAGTCCAGAGAGAACAATGGGATGTCTATGGTGTTCAGGCTGGAAAAAAGAAGCAACATGGTGACTGTCTTCAAACATCTCAGGAGTGTTATGTGGAATAGGAGCCGAGTCAGTTGGGGGAGGAGAGGTTACAAGAAAGTGTGTAAGAAAGAACTTTCTAACATAGCATTTAAACATAGATGCCCTCACAAAGTAACAGACTCCATAATTTTGGAAATGATCAATAGGACGTAGGCGCCTGTTTCTCGTAATGTCTTGGAAGGGATTCTTGCTTTGGCAGGAAGCCTTCTTCCAAAGCCTATTTTCACTCCAAGATTCTGATTCTTTGAAATACTCAACATCGTAATGAATCATGTCAGAAAATTGCCCTCAGCCAAGGGTATCTTTCATACAACTTATTGGCATCAAATGCTGCGTATAGTTTTTGTTATAATAAATTACTTTAAGTATGCTCTATCACATTTCTTTAAATATTGTAGCAGCCCTTTTAATGTTCAACCAACAGAATGACTTTTGTAATGTAATGAAAACTTTATGATCTGAGTTTTAATACTCAGCACATAGTAGGTGCTCAATAAATTTTTTTTTTTGAATGAGGAGCAATTGTTTCTCTTCTGCCATACCTTTTTGTGACAAAAGTATTCTGGTCTTGGCAGTTACCACAGTAGCTGTCTTGAGGGGGCGAGGCCAGCAGTGTTCTCTTTCTTGACCCACGTGCTGGCGCCATAGGTGTGTGCCGATTGTGAGCATTCACGGTTCTGTGCAGTTATGTGGACTTTTCTGTGGGCAGATTTTACATCAATAAAAAGGCTATTTAAAAAAAAGAATTAGAAAAATAATAGCTATCACTATTCTGTATTTTGGTCCTATCTAGTTCTTCATTTTAGTTCAGCTGGTTTAGGGTAGTGGGGATGCCACTTTTCATTTTTAAAACTTTTTGGCAGAGGTTAAATATTTAAGTTCTGAACCAGCGAATGTAAATAAAATGAACATCTGTGTTTCTCTGCCTTCCTGGCTCTCCTGCCTTCACCCTTCCTGGTTCTGCCCTCTAGAAGTATCCACTGGTAAACAGTTTTTAAAGTATATTCTCTAGTCAAATCTTCAAACTTCTACAAATTTCTGTGATGTGAATATTGAACACAGAACTTGGAAATTAGCATAAAGAAGCTTTTCAATCTAGTAGTGGTGCCTACAAATGGGAGTTCTGTCTTATGGTTCACAGAGAACTGGTTTATAAATGTAGTATACTGAGCAGTTAGATGTTTAAGTGGGCTTCACTGTGCTGTGTAATTTGCTTATTCCTTATTTTCAAGTTTGTGCATATGGAATTCTTTTTGTGGCAGTTGGAAACTATTGGTCTATTCTCCCAAACCCAGGAGCAAAAGTGTCCATCCTTTGTATGTAAATTTTCTTTAAAAGTTTTAGATTACTTATATGTATTGACCCCAGATTTAAGCTTTCGAAAAAATTTGAAACTCAAATTGTAAAAGAATACATTAAGAACACTTTGGGAACAGAGGCAGGAGGATTGCTTAAGGTCAGGAATTTGAGACCATCCTGAGCAAGAGCGAGACCCCATCTCTACAAAAAATAGAAAAATTAGCCAGGCATGGTGGTGCGCACCTGTAGTCCCAGCTACGCAGGAGGCTGAGGCAGGAGGATCGCTTGAGCCCAGGAGTTAGAGGTTGCTGTGAGCTATGATGACACCACTGCTCTCTACCCAAGGCAACAGAACAAGACTGTGTCTCAAAAAAAAAAAAAAAACAAAGAAAGAAAGAAAAAAGAATATAGTAAGAGAAGGACAATTAAGTTATCTTATTTTCTGAATTAAGTTCCACATTTTGGTGAATTATAAATGATTCCAGCATAGTATTGCTTTCGTGTTGAATATTTTTATCTTGTAAAGTTAAATCAAGTTCCAAATAAATCAAAGTGTCAGTCATTCTGATCTTTAAGTCTGTGCTTTGGTTTCTCTCTACAGTAAACCCTTACCTTCTCTAAAGTATCCTTTTGGAAAATAACTACCTGTTAAGCAAAGGATGTGTGCTGGTTGGTTGATTTTAAATCTAATAATGCAGTTAGTTGTCTTATTTATCAATGACCAGTAAAAATTTTTTCTCTTTGCTGGTATTTTCTGTACTTTTTGCCATTGGAAAAATTATCATAGTAATGGAATATTAATCTCACAAGGTATGTATCATTTTAAGTATTTTCTTTTATTAGCAACATATTAGAAACCGACTTTAATTCTATTTTTACTAGTGCTATGAAAGGAAAATTTCAAATCTAGTGTAGTAATTATTCAAGACAATGTCTGTAGTTAGGTGAGTATAGGGCCAGGTCAGGAAAGACCTAAGGCTAGAGAAAAAATAGAACTCTTTGGAAAATTTTTGGATTTTAGAAGTAAGTAGGTCTGTCTATTCCAGTTTCAACCAGTTTTTAAATTAAGATATTTTGGGGTCCTCTTTACATTTAAAATGGGGTATAGAATTCCTCCCTTCTTGAGCTTTTGGAGACTCCTGATCCTAAAACAAGCAGGTTTTCTTCCTTATAAAAGGTGGGTCTGTGTGAATGTGGGTTTTGTATTGGCAACCTGGAAAGGGGGTTGTGCTTCCGGATTGAAATATTTCTGTCTTTGTTGAATTAGACAGGAGCCTGGTGATATTGGTCGTGTAACTCGTGTGCGTGGTTTCGTTTTGTGTTTTTTTCCCCCTTTAATTTGTTCTTACATCAGTTGGTGGTATGCTTGAGTTTCTAAGAAACAGTGGAAACAGTCCGAAGAGATATTTCCTAAGAGGGTTAAGGGTACTTGAAGAGTTAATTAAATCTGGCAAAGGTGTCCCTGTTTATGAAAGTCTGTCATAGGTCCATGGAAGTGAAAATGAGAGTGATTTATATGGGAGTGTCCAGTTTAGGAGTGTTTCCAAATGAAATGTTGGCCGAGTGCCAGGGATAACGGACTCATTCGGTTAGAGATGTTTGTGTGCTTCGGGGACCCTGACTCAAAAGCACAGTAGTGGTGGGAGCCGCAGCTGAGGGTTTCCCGTGGTAGGTTTTGCTTTTTGATGGTTCTCAGCAGTTTGTTCAGGTGATTGTTTACATGGCAGTTCATGCGGTGGCCATTGCAACTGAATCGAGAGGTTCACTGAGGCCTTTCTTGTCGCTGGTCACTTGCTCTGGGTAACGTACCGTTTGCTGATCTCATGTATAGTATTGCTTTTTGGTGGGTGGGATAGTGATTTGACTTGATGAGTTGAAATAGGATCAAAGGACTTGAGGTTTTTCTTTTACCTAAGTACAAGAGTAACATAGACTTTATGAAAAACTCACCACTGATTATTTTTAATGAAACAAGTATTACTACCAACACACAAATGTAGCTTTAATTCAGTATACTTTTTCTCTTCATCTTTTTTCATGCCACGTAATAGAAATGCTATTTATCTGTGGCACATTACTAAAATATGTCACAGTAAGTACATTTTTATTGCACAAACTATACCAGATGGCGATCGATGGATGTTGTTCCAGCCTCATTCTGAATATATTAAGTAATTATGTTGACGTCATCGTGGAGGTCGTACTAAATGTAAAGCTTTCTTTCACTTTTCCTTTGCAGGTTCAAAGCAGTGGCACATGATTGGCCACCTGCAGCCAGAAACCTCCTACGACATTAAAATGCAGTGCTTCAACGAAGGAGGAGAGAGCGAATTTAGCAACGTGATGATCTGCGAGACTAAAGGTAGGAGAAGGAGAGAATTTGTGCTTTTTCCCTGCACAGCGCTGGAATTCCAAACTCTGGATTACTGCTCTGACTACGGATGTATTTACCTGAGGAAATTTCTGCTTCGGACCGTTTTCTAGGTGCACACGTTATACTTTCCCGACAGAAGAACAGTATGTTGGCTACAGCATTTGTCTAAAAAATAGTTCACATAAGCATTCTGCTCATTAATTTTTGTGTGTCTCTTAGTGAATCACTTCCCTTCTCTTTTTCTTCGTGAAGAAAATGGAAATATTTGCTGACTTCTTTCTGAGATTGCTGTGAGAATTAGAATACTGACAAAAGTATTAGAATATTAAGGAAAAGCACTACATGGTTAAAGCGGTTTCTTGAATGACAGATAGATGTTACAGTACTTGTTTAATTAAGTGTAGTAGTTAAGCTGAGAATGAGCAGTTGCTAATTTTAAATTGTCATTCTCAACTCCGTCTGCGTACATAGATGAACCATAAAACGTTACCATCTTTAAAAACAGAAAACACCACTGGTGAATAATAGAAACAGCCAATGTGGGCATTGTCCACTGTCTCGGTTAATCTTCACAGCAACCTCGGGGATATGGTCAACTGCAAGGAACACAGAAATCCCCACTAGATAGGCTTCAACAGTGAGGAAATGTATTGTCCCCAAAATAAGAAGTCCAGAAGTAGGTAAGTCACTCCACGATTGTTTAATCCAGGGGCTCGTTGTTTTCTGTTTCTCTTCTGCCCTCTCCCGGTTGTCAGCTCCGCCCCACAAGCCTGGCACTGCTCACAGCTCGCCACGGTTCTGGCTTCACATCTAGGTGCTGTAATGTCTGACAGTGTCTATTTTTAAGAGCAAGGAAAAATGTCCCCCGACATCCTCTAGTAGATCTCCCCTCAGGTCTCATTGACCAGAATTCAGTCACACGCCACCCCCAGACCATTCACTGAATTTACCCAGGGTTATGTGGGCTTTGGGTGGGCACCTCAACAAAACTGGGGCTCTGCTGGCTTGAAGAAGGCCTTGAATGAGCTGGGCAGCCATCAGTGTCTGCTACAGGTGATTTTATTATCCTTATTTAAAAATGAGAACATGAAAAAATAAATTAAAAAATTGAGGAAACAGAGGCTCAGAAAGATTAAATTATAAAGCCATGGCTTAATTCCATCTTTTAAATTCAGTATCATGTGTGTTTCTGCTGCAATACTCACATCTTAAATCCACATTTAAACATATATATACACAGACCTTTAGGCTTACCTCAAATTTCTTCGGGTTAGCATATATTTGAGTGCCTTTCGTACTAGACACTGTCATGTGTTAATGAGATACTTGGAGTAAAATTAAATCAAGATGAAATATATCATCTCTGTCCCCAAAGCATTTAAGAATCTAGCCAGACAAAATATGACACACAGGCAACGATATTATAACTGTTGTTTATCATAGTGTGATAGTATATCTGTGTTTAGAATAGTATACCTCGTTATCTGACTTTGCTAGGGAAGGGTTCTACCTACAGACTTTCAGATCAGTGAAAAACAGAAAACTTTTAAAAAATGTTCACTGTTCATAGTGAATGATTTTATAAAACGTATTACACAGTTCCCAGCCTGTTTAGGTGGAAGATATGATACATAATTTAACCTTTAAAAAAAAACATGACTTCAGGTTCTTGTCGTGAACAATGATTGCTCTATTTTTAGCAATTTAGTAAGGTTTTCAGGAATAACTGAGGTGTTGAAGGCTGACCATTTTCCCTTCCCATGAAAGATCAGAGACTGCTGTGATTTTTCCTTGAGTTCTTTGGCTTCTGTGTTTTTCATCTGACCTTTCTCATTTCAAGCTTTCACCTGTCTCTCCTTATTGACGTTGATAGCTCTGTCTCACCCCCAGTGCAAGCCGTCTGTCCTGAGTTTTTAACTTTAGCAAGAGGTTGGAAAGCAGATCAGGAAGCTTGGTAGAATTACAAATAAATTAAGAATAAAAAAAGAGTGCTTAAGCCTGAAGGACTTCGCCATGAGTAACCATGATCTTTACTGTGTGATACGGAACATCCATCGTGCCTCAGAAACTTGTGTGTTTCCTTTAGGGTTGGCAGGGACCTTAGAATTGTAGAATCCAACTTACCACCTGAAGTAGAAATTTCCTTTGAAGTCTCTGCCAAATATCCATCCAACTCTCTCTACTGGAGAGCTCCCCCTTCCTTTAAAAGACGGCCTCTTTTTTCCTTATTCTCAGCCCTGTTCTGTGTAGTTGATGTTGCTAGAAAATTGAGCCCCAATTTAATGTCATTTGCAAAGTAAATTTTTAAGAGGCTACTTTGCCCCCGTGGCTTGTAAGGCCCCATAGAATGTATCGTATATAATATATATAGGAAATACGTAGTATAGTATTAATAGTATAAGAGCTAATAACAACAGCAAAATTGATTGAACACCACCGTGTGCCGGGCTCTAAGCGCTTGTGTAGCTGAGCTCGTTTACTCTTCTTCGTGACCGAATGACAGAGCTCTTGTCATCATCCCCGTCGTCCAGGTGCAGGAACTGGGTTTGTGGAGATAAAAGTCACGTGGCTGATGTGAAATGGTGACGCTGAGATGTGTGCCCAGGCAGTCTGAGACGAGGCTGCGCACCACTTTGCTGCTTTTCTGTGACATTTAGAGCATTAAGAACATACGATTTAGGGATGAGAGAATGGGGTTTGAGTCCCACCTGTTATTAGGTTTTGTTATCACTGTTACCCAGAATAGCAAGGAATTAGGTAAAAGTAAAACATTTATGTGGACTCCAAAAGTCTTTGTTTTGGGGATGCTTAACATTATATGTGGAGTTGGGGGAACAGTCCAAAGCCATCCCTTCTCCTACTGGTAGTGATGTTTTTATACACAGTAGAAGCATAAAATATGTAATTTTGAGTCCAATTCAGCTCAAAATAGATCAGATATAAAGGAGTTTTTGTTCCATCGAGAAGTTGAAATACTTTTTTTCAACTCTTTGAGAGTTTTCTATAAGAACAATTAGCAGATAATGCCGTAGCAGTTTGGGATATATGAAGTGCATATGTTTCTCTGCTCTTAGAATTTCTCTAAAATTTGTGGACTAAAACTTTGGCACATCAGATACTTAAACTTTGGAGCCCTCTTCGTGACTCACTGGTGGTCAGATCATCTCAGTAACGAGTGTAAACAAGACTGGCTTGCGTTCCTGACCAGACCTCCTCCGGAGAGTAAACCGTTCCTTAGAGTCTGTGTTCACTCTGACATCATGTTTTCCTTATATTTCAACTAGTGAAACGTGTTCCTGGAGCTTCTGACTATCCCGTCAAAGACTTGAGTACCCCTCCGAATTCTTTAGGAGGTGGAGGAAACATGGGGCCTGCAGCCAGCCCTGCCAGAAGCAGCGATATGTTGTACCTGATCGTGGGCTGTGTGCTGGGGGTCATGGTCCTCATTCTTATGGCTTTCATTGCCATGTGCTTGTGGAAGAATCGCCAACAGAATACCATACAGAGTGAGTCATTCATGAGTTTTTCCTTTTCTCTTTCTAAAAATGGATAGAAAAATATTGTCAGAATAAATATTAATTCCGAACACTTTTGTGCATCAGTGTCGTGGTGTGAAACACGTTAGACACTCTTCATTCAGAGGAGATGACTGTAAAACTATCCTAGCTGTCAGCCAAAGTAAGTGGAGCATCAAATTCAATTGCCCAGTAGACATAAACACCAAAGCCAAAACTGAGAAGGTCTCTGAGTAAATAGCTGACTTAGTGCTGGGAAGCTCTGGCTTTGTTGGACCACCAAAGAGGATGCGTACTTGAAGCCCGAGCTCTGGAACTGCAGTAGGAACACCTTCGTGCTGGTGCACATCTTGTCAACGGCAATAGAAGAGCTATGATGGTAAGGCAGGTGGTAAAGACTTTTCTAAGTTACCGTCTGTACCTGATGGACCAAGACTGCTCCAGAGTGGCATCCTCTCTCCCACGTGTCTGGTAATAGGTGTGCTTGAACAGTCGAAGGCACTGTTGGGAAACAAATGATCTAGAACCCCTCTTCCCTTTTCTCTTGCTTCAGTCCTCTTCACCTCACCTTCCTACCTTTCCCATTCTCCCGGCTATTATAAAATAGGATAATCAAGTCCAGTAGGGATTTTGGTCTTTGGTGGGAGGAAGTTTTTTGGTTTCCCCTTTAGCCCTAGAATAGAAGCAAAGGAGGATACTGGCAGTGGCTGTCAGTCAGTCCCCACCTGTGGTCCCTTTTTAGTTAATAGTTTGGGGGGGAAATGATCTATTTTTATCGAATGGTGCCTGCTAAGAGACAGGCATGGAGCGAGGTGGTGGTGGTGTCAGGCTGGAAGGGTTGGGCCTTTTCCCGATGGTTGTAATGCCATTGCCTTTAATTGTAACTGTGTGCTGAGTTATTAAAAGAAAAGTATTAATCTGATGGAGCAAAATTAACCTGATTAAAGTCATCTCCCTTTATGACCTGATAATATGCTTAAAAATGGAAAATCATCATGGCAGTGTTCATTCAGAAGATATTCATTGCCTGCCCTCTGTGCGCCAGGCACTGTGCTGGACAGCGGAGATATGATGACAAGGAAAATAGGCGTGACCTCTGCCCTCTTACAGGTTAAGTCTGGTGAAGACAAGCAGGTGTACTGACCGTACACACCTGTGCAAGAAAGCACAGGAATAGGAGCAGCTGTGGAGCGGAGGGACACCTACTCCATTCTTGGCAAGCTCTAGTACATTTGAAGAATTTATCAGAACTCTGACAACAAATCCTGTACAGTTTAGATACAGACTTTCTAAGGGATATTTTACTTTTTCTAAATGTATCTGGTAGGTGTGCCTCTGGAAATCAGAATTTCGAGGCAGTTGTTTAAATGCTTTTAATATAGGGAAATAGAATAGCCTTTTGCCTTTGGTACCCCGCAACCTCCAAGTCGGCTATTCTAAAAAGCTATGTATATGAACAGTCAGTGAATGTATACACAACTCCATCCTTCTACTTAAAACTGTTGTTTATTGCTATTCGAAATCCTGTCTAAAGCTAGTCTTTCGTTGTTGTTTTATACAGTTTTTTTTCAGCACTTTTAAGTATATGGGAGTTTAAGCACTTTTTCTTGGTGTTGCCAGTCTTGTTCAATTTGTTCATTCTCTTTTGAATAATTTCTCCCTGGTTCATTTCTCTTCCCAGTAACAAAATCACAATTAACTCATAGTTCATAGCTACCTCCACACTGTAAAGAAAAAACAGCAGGAACTCTATTAAAGCATATCTCACAAGTAGGCTTTGAGTGAACATTTTCTAAATGTTTTATTTTAGTCTATTTATAGTTTCTTAGAGTTCCCATTAATAAAACTTCCTAAGCAAGAAGATTGTCCTTTTCAGTATCTTACTTTTGTGTGTGTGTGTCTCTGTTTGTTTGTTTGTTCTCTTTTAACAGAGTATGACCCACCGGGGTATCTCTACCAAGGGTCAGATGTTAATGGGCAGGTGGTGGAATACGCCACTCTCTCGGGAGCAAACCGGATAAATAGAAATGTTCATGGAGGCTTCCTGAGCAACGGTGGCCTCAGCGGTGGCTGCTCACACCTGCACCGGAAGGTCGCAAGTGGAGTCAACGGAGTCGTGAACGCAAGCTTAAATGGAGGGCTTTACTCCGGGCACAGCAGCTCTCTAACCAGGACGCGTGTGGACTTTGAACATCCTCATCACCTAGTGAACGTAAGAGACCTCATTATAAACGAAAGCCTCTCTGTGCCTCAGGCTGCCAGTGTAGAAGAACAAGGCCAGCATACTGGGGTTTTCATGATAGAAACCTCACTGCGTACCTGAACGCAATAGGACATACGTACCACTCACCGGCAGCCCCTTGATGTAGAGTAATCTTCCTAAGTTTCCTATCATCAGGTCTTAGTTATATTCACCAATTTAGTTTTTGCTGTAAAATTACTAACACCGAAAGTGGAATGCCAGTAAAGAACAGACTCGAAGTTGTTCTTGAGATGAAACGAAAATGCCATTAGGCATAGACCAGACCAAATACTTTAAATTTGATTTATTTGGAGCAGAGTCTGAAAACTCAAATGCCAAGAAGAGTCAGGCAAATCAGGAACTAGAGACCATTGAGTTGGGATGAGAGGCAGCCGCAGCCTGGGGAGCACAGCACTGTCTTCACTAAGCAGCCGCAATTCGGCACCTGCTGTTGTCACCTTGGCGGGGCCTACGGCCCAGTGTTGCTAGATTTTCTGATTCTTCAAAATGTCTGTAAATCTAGGTGAAGTCTCCAGATTTTTACTGCTGGCACCTAGTTCAGATTTTCGAAAGCATTGTATAGGCCGTGCAAAGCATCTCTGCAGGCGGCCAGATCGAGACTCCTGACCTGCCGTGGGTTTCTTTTGTTTGTTTTGCTCAATGTATTTTGTTCTTGTAGCCTGTAAGCTTTTTGCATTTTACAATACTAGTATTCTTTAGCCACAAGAAGTGATTAAACCCTTAAAATGACCTTATTTCAGAGTAAACTTGCTCATATAATTTAATTTCTGAAATGGGAACACAGTGACTAAGCACATTTTAGACTTACGCGGGTAAAGGGGAGTTTGATACACTGCATTGTTTGGGTGTACATTCGCATTATTTTTGATCAGATAGATAATTTGGTTGGTTGATCAAATGAAACATTAAGTTAGTCTTTATTATCATTCTGATTACAGATAAATTTGCTGTAACCTACAATGTGCTAAAATTTGAAGAAGTTTAAGAGTTTTTCTTCATCTTCAACTTTAATAGAGATTTATTAAAATAATTACAACTAGAGAATAAAACTTTAATATATATTTGTGTCTTAAAGCTAGAAATCTGATGGTTTTATGTGGCATAGCTTTCATATGCTGTAGAAAAAACATTTAATTTGCTTTAGCGCATCTCATTACCAAAAGAGAATCATGATTTCACTATTTTGTGTGGAAAGACATGGCTTATATTCAACCTTTTTAAACTTTTTTTGGTCACCATTCCTAGTCCAAACTACTAACATTGTCCAAGTAAACTGAAGGAGTGAGCACATGTTTGAATAGCACATGCTGTTTCCATAAAAAGAAAAAATAAAGCTAACGTTTGCTTTAGTATTTGAACACGGAACTTGTTTTGTTTTTTTTTTAACAATTAATTGCCATTTAAATTATAGTTGCCCCCTTAGGTGTACAGTTTAGAAATTATCATCTGTGATCCCAACCCATTTAGTTTTCTTACTCTTCTTTTCTGGGTGGAGGAAATGGAGAAATTTAAAAAATGTTAGTGATCATAAAAATCATTGAATTAACTTTAACATGTTTGATGATTTAAATAAGCCTGTTACCCTACAGGTTGTTAACTTCATTTTCTGAACCTTTAGGGTTTGCCCTCGTGGCCTGCATGTATTTTTTCTCTCAATGTTTTCTTAATGATTCCTGTTTCTAGTTGGATCAGGAATGCTGAGGGGAATTTTTGGTACTTTTGGTTTGCTCAGAGTCTGGCTGTTGTCCTGAGATGGATGGAAATGGAAGGTATCCCAGGAAAACAATCGCCTGAACTTCCCTGACCACGAAGGCCGGCTTCGGGTCTGGGCGCGGCATGACAGCCACTCCCACCCTTATCAAATTCAGTTCTGCTGTTTTTCATCTAGAAGCAGAATTCTGACTCCGTTAGGCCAGTTTAATTTTTAACTTCATCTTTTCAGAACTCTTGCCATTGTGCATGTCAAGTGAGCATTTCACAATGAGGTATGTGTTAATCTGGGCATTTTTCTTAACTGCTGGGTAGTTTCCGCCAAAAGCAACATCAAAATATTAGTACACCCCTCCAAGTCATTGCTGGCTGAGGATCTACCCCATCTGGAAAAATATAACATGTTTTAAAACTTAGTGTAGTCCAGTGACCAGCCCTGATCGAATTAATTACAGGAAAATGGAGATGAGTTTATCGTGTGATATCATTCAGACGGATTTTACACCGTTTCTCCAGCTGGCATCACACGACGTTCTCTGGTGACCGCTAGAAAAGCACAGATGGGCAGCAGGTTGCAATGTGTAGTGGCTCGTTTTGGGCCCACTAGATTGGAAGGGAAGTGACTAAACTTTTCCTTTCATTTATTTGCCTCTGTTCAGCACAGAACAGAGAAAACATGGAAAAACATGGCAGCTAAGTGTTTGGAATACAGTTTAATATCGTGCAGAGCCCTAATGAGACCCGTGTGTCAATACGGGCCAACTGTGGTCGGCGTGGCCTCGCTGAGGGGCTGGCTGAACGTGCCACGCACCCGTTTGCCGCCACCACGGCGCGTGTGTTTGGGATGCTTTGGCCGCCGGTCTGTGGCACCCTCAGCACCCTCCCGTGTTTTCTCTTCCCTGCCCCTCCCTCCCGTGCAGGGTGGCGGAGCGTGCACCGCAGCACCTCGGATCGACCCTCTGGAGTGTGCCAGCTGTCGAAACTGCCGGAACAACAACAGGTGTGTTGATACGCGTTGGCGCAAGCTGTTGCGGATGAGGCATGTGCGTCCTTTTATTTTTTTCCTTCAGCAAAGGAAGTTCTTCAAATTTTACCTGAGATATAAAGCTCAGAATCTGCAGTCTTAAGTTTAAGGTGTTACTGTTTTTTTGCCCTTGCTTTATAACGTGTATCTTTTCGTGCCTCCGTTTCTTTAGCTGTGTAGTGACAATAGTAAAGCCTTTGTTTCTCACTGACGTCAGTGAGAAAGTTGTTAAAACGTTTGATGTTTCTGAAAATTTTAAATTAGAATCACCCTCTATAGATAGGCTTTTATCTCTTCTCACCTGTTATTTTCTACCCTATGTTACGAGATGTTACGAGGACGAATGAGACCGTGTCTGAGGGTTAGGGGAAAAAAAACCCCTATGTATGTAGTAATATTTTTTCATAGTATTAATTATTACTGAAATTTTTCTACCAAATCATACATTGATTTTTTTTTAACTCTTAAAATCTAGGGTAATTTAAGTAGCCAAATCTTGCTTTTAATTTTGTTTTTTAATTTTAAAAGTGGTATGTACTCACAATATTTCAAACAAGATAGAAATATGTAGAATAATATGTACATTTAAATTTTGACAGATAAAATATTCAAAAAGCTTTCATGCTACCACTATATATTAATTCCAAAGGATTCTCAAGCTTTTTGTTATGTTAAAGTTGTATCAGGCATTGTCTTTCTTTTACGTAATGATTGCATTGGATTACATGGTCTGAAGTCCTTCTCAGTTCTAAAACTCTACCATGAGGCTCACGCTTGTAATCCCTAGCACTTTGGGAGGCCAAGGCAGGAGGACTGCTTGAGGCCAGGAATTTGAGACCAACCTGAGCAATATAGCAAGCCCCCCGTCTCTACAAAAAATAGAAAAATCAACTGGGGTGGTGGTACATACTTGTAGTCCCAGCTACTCGGGAGGCTGAGGCAGCAGGACTGCTTGAGCCCAGTTTGCAGAGAGCTATGATGACGCCACTGCACTTCAGCCCATGCAGCAGAGTGAGACCTTGTCTCAAAAAAAAAAAAAACTCTACAACTAAAAAAATTATATTATCATTAGTATTATAGAATAACCGGAGTGTTGATTGGAGTTTGGATTTCATTATTGAAATGGGATTTGATCTATATTTTTAAAATGACTTGAAAGGTTAAGAGTTGTCTGGGAGTTATTGAAATCAGAATGTGGAGAAAGATCTGGTCAACTATAGAATTAAATAAGGTACATTGTTTCAGCCTGTGTTTTGAGAGTTGCAGAACAAAAGATAGGGCTTCTTGGAGATTTTCAGTTATCATTTACTTAACCCATTTTAGGATTTCCTCTGTATCAGCAAGAGCCATCTGCCTATTTTATGTACTGAGATTTACTGGTTACATATTTAAATTTTCTATGACTCTAATTTTGAAAATGTTTGTAACATTGAAGCCACATTTTTGTTCTGAGTTTGTTATAGACTTTACCACAGTTTGTTAGGAAACATACTAAAGAACCGGAAAATATGGTTTATATTCCTGTTAAGTAATCAAATGGATTTAATTAGGAATAGTTTTGCCTAAATATACAATGTGTTTTCCTTTATGGCCCTTGTGGCCATCAGCAAATCTTGACTCGCCCTAGATATTAGAATGGTATAACATAGTAAGAAAGCTTCTGGTCAAAGAATAAGTAGACCTGGGCTTTGCCGCTGCTTAAACCTGTGATCTTAGGAAAGTTACATAATGTTTCCTTAACTGAAAAATGGAAGATTGTCCTAAGTAATATAAGATTGCTCCCAACATAATATGATTGTAGACTTTGGTAATTTTCTACCAATCATGTCTTTATTATGAGTACAAAAAATACATTCCATTTCTTTAAAAAGATTTAAATGACCTCTGCCATTCAAATGACCTTGCATTCCTGGCCGTTTGTATGTCTGAGTAAGTGTGTGTGAGTGTGTGGTATTTAAAGGTTTTTTATTATACGTAGCTTTTTCCTTTAAGACAATGGACAGTTGTATTTCTGTGAATTTTCAAGTTCATGACTTCCCGCATTTCGTGTTTGCAGGTTTTTCTGTTATCTGGGAATTTAGGTGAACTTTCTTCAGCTTGGGAAAACCAGCTTCTTTTCTCCTTGGTTTAAATTTTCTTCCTGAAAATCTACCTGTTTAGGGCAAGTCTTTACTTGCCTGAATTGCTTCCAAGGTTGTTCAGATGTCTCACCTGGCACCCACGAGCAGTTGTGTGATTTTGACACTTAATTAATTGGACAGATAAATATCAATAAGTACCTACCTTCAACTCTGGAAATTGGAATCATTAAATTTTAAGCTTCTAACTCTTTTAGCTTTGAAATTGAGAGCCGGTATCTCTTCTCAAGGTCCTACAAGGTGGCAAAATTTGTAATAACCTTTGAATGCTGAGAGGTAGGTGATGTATGATTTACTCTGAAAATATACAAAATTGTAGTCAATTTATACTTTTAGCGTATCAACATTATTACTAGGAATAAGTTTGCATTTCCCAATGCATGATTTCGGTGAAGTTACACAAGGGCTGTCAAGTAGGCATTGTGGAGTTTTTGACTATTCCGTCAAAAAAACATTTACTGAGCACTGGCTAGGCACCGGCATAGGTTCTGAAGTGTTTCCATGTAGAAGGAATTACAGGAACGGTTATGGAAGTAGGAAGGATAATGTTTAAGAATAAATAGTCAAATTCAGTTGTTCTCAAGCTTTATCATGTATTAGAATCACTTGGAGCATTTGTAAAAACACAAATTGCTAGGCTGTGCTCCCAGAGCTTCTGATTCAGCAGGTCTGGTTTGGGGCCTGAGAGCCTGTATTTCTAATGAGTTCCCAAATGATGTTGATGCTGCTGGTCCCGGGACCATGCTGTGAGAACCACTGGAATAATTTGACTGGCTGGTGAAGTGCAGATGGAGAATATAGGATATAAAACTGGAAAACTGGCCTGAGTTTATATCATGGATAACCCTGAATGTCAGGATCTAGCACTTTGTTTAATAAACATTTATTATTGAGCTCCTATCACATGCTAGGTACTGGCCCAAGCCCTGTCTTCAGAGAGCTTACAGTCTAATAATAGCGATTCTCAGACAGAACTAGGAATGTAGTGAGTAGAGTTTGAAGATGCACATTGAATCTTATAACTTTATATTTAAAGAATAGAAAAAATCTCTTCTGTAATATAAAATACTGAAGGATATGAGTTTTTACATTACTCAAAAGGGGATATGGACTAAATGTTGAGAAATACCGAACTAGTAGCGTTGTAATTTTTGTGATGCTTTTTTTTTTTTTTTTGAGACAGAGTCTCGCTCTGTTGCCCTGAGTAGAGTGCCGTGGTGTCAGCCTAGCTCACAGCAACCTCCAACTCCTGGGCACAAGCGATCCTCCCGCCTCAGCCTCCCGAGTAGCTGGGACTAGTAGCACACCATGACACCCGGCTAATTTTTCTGTTTTTGGTAGAGACAACGTCTTGCTCTTGCTCAGGCTGGTCTCGAACTCCTGAGCTCAAGCAATCCTCCCACCTCAGCCTTCCAGAGTGCTGGGATTACAGGCGTGAGCCACTGTGCCCAGCCTCTTGTGAAATTTTTTAGAAGGAGAGCGATCTGTTCAGCCATGTGTTTTGGCGTGATGAATGGCAGTGGCGCACGGGGGGTGATGAATGGCAGTGGCGCACGGGGGGCATTGGAACGAGAAGGCCAGTTAGACATTGTTGTGACATAGGCCTGAGCCTTCATGCAGGAAATGGATGGAGAGGAAGAGATGCTTGGCCATCGTCTGAGAGCAGTCTAGATAAAAGGAAGATTACAAACACATAGCAAGTGTCAAATATGGATGACCAGGGTGGTAGTCATAGAAATAAGAAACTTAATAAAATGATACATCGAGAAAAGATAATGACTTTGATTTCGGGCATTTAGAGTTCCAGTACCGGTTGATACGTGAGTCAAGGAGACAGATGAAAATGCTGGTCTTGGGTTCAGGGGTAGACTGGGATCGTGATACAGATTTAGGACCATTTCTCTCTAAGTGATGGCCCTTGAAAATGGGTGAGGTCACCACGGAAGATAATAGTCTTAGCTGATTATTTTTATTAATATATGTTTAATTGTTTGAGGTATTTATTTGCTTTTATTTCTTATATACTTAAAGTGATTAGACATTCTTTTTATAAGATGTCATCTCTGTTATTTTTTGCTTCCTTCCTTGCTGTGTCTTCCCAGACTCATGCGGATGGGAAAGGAGAGTGATGAAATAAGGAGAGTAAAAAAGGAAAATAAGGATTCGTTCATTTTTTCATTCAGTAGACACTTGAGGATCTGTAGTGGGCAAGTGCCCAGCCGGGTGCTGAGGGCATCGTAGGGAGCACAGCAGGCATCGCCCTGCCCACTTGCAGCTTAGAGTCTAATAGGGAGACATACTATTTTTTAAAACGACATAAATCATAAAAATGAATATGTAATTAAAATTGGATGCTTTAACGGGAAAGTAAAGGATGTGTTAGGAAAGACCTCCCTAAGTAAGTGACGTTTTGCTGAGTTCTGAAGAATTTATAAAGTTAAGTGAAAGGGAAGGGGAGAGGCATAAAGCTTTGCAGGTTTATTCAAAATCTGCACGGCGGAGTTCCCGAATCCTCCGTGGACTTAAAGAAGGTAGCGGAACCCGGGGAGTGAGAGGCGTCAGAGTGAAGTCAGATCACACGGAGCCGTGGCAAATCCAGGACAACGTGATAGAATCCGGGCTTTTAGGAACACCTTGGATGAGTTTGGAGAACGAACGAGGCGGAGCCTGGGAGGCTGCCGGGTGCCAGTTAGACGGCAGTTGCAGTAGTCCAGATGGGACCGGTGGACGAGGGTAGTTGTCGGGAGAGAAGTGCATGATTTTGAGAGATTAAAAAAAAAAAGACACAAGCAATTGGTCCAGGAGGCCAGTGGAGGGCGGGGTCAAGGATGGCGGCTAGGAACTGGGTGGGGAAACACTGCAGGGGAAGAAGAGAAGCTGTTTACCCCTTGATGCGTTTCTGGGGGTCGTCTTCTGAGATGCAGGGGTGCCTCATCTAACTCAGCTTTCTCTTGCCACAGGTGCCTGGGAACTGGAGAAGCCTCGTTCAGGGCCTTTTCCGTACACGGTTGCACCTGCGCCGTGCCCTGCCCCTCCCGGTTATTTTCTCTGCCTTCTCAGCTTTAAACTTAAACGTATTTCTTGGGGTGGGCTTTTAGGAAACGAGTCATTGCTAACCCTCAACTGGTATTTTCATCCCTCTATTTTAGTAATAACTGTCTGAAGGGAAAACTTTGCCTTCATTATCTAAACTGGCGTAGTGATGTGAAAAGTCGAGACCAGGTGGGGGGGTGTGTGTGTACTGTAGCAGTCTGCGGAGAAGTTTTGTTTGGTTCTGGGGCTTTCGCGTGTCATGTTATAAATGACCGTCTGCCTCACTGTGTTCCATTAACTTGAATCCTTTTCGGGTTTTAAGAGGAATACGCAAAGCTTACTATGAATGGCTAGAAAGAAGAATGTTTAATGCAGCCTTGCGGGGAGCCGGTCCCCTACACTAAAGACTTAACTGAGAAATCTTTGTGCAATTTGGGCATCTCAATAGTTAAACAGATTTTAGTAAAATGAGTCAAAGGTTTTCCATCCTTTTCTCTTTTTCTCAATTCAGAAGACAGGAGTGCAGTTCTGGACACGTAATCAGACGTGTGTCAGTTGCTTGGCTATTGGAGTTTAATGGGAAGGGATTGACATTAAATCTGGTCTATTAACCATCAGTCTTGATAATTTGTGAGAGAGTAGAGAGAACACTGATGAAATTCACGGAGGAACTAACTGAGAGTCCCATCAGACAGGAGGAAGATATTAATTTTAAAGGTCCTAGAGAGATTGGAGATGGACAGGAAGAGCCCAGCAGAAGTCAGCTTGGAAAAATGTGTGCAATTCATCTGGGGAGAAAAGTACAAGTTGCATGGCTGACAGTGGAGAGGGTGAGAAAAACAACTGGGAATAGTGCTTCAGAGAACACAGGTGTTACAGATGCCCTCCCAGTTTGGCAGAATGATAACCTCAAAGGTCTGTGGCTGTTGGATTTGAGAGTGTTTTTTCACCAACTTGAAACCCTCTACTGATGTCAGATATGGTCAGATGAAAACAATATATAGAGATGAGTATGAGAACATTTAATTATAATAGAAGTTCTTTCAGGCCCAAGATTCGATCTGCCCAGTTGGTTTGTTAAATATGAAACAACACTTGTCTAGTATACCTAAACTCTTTCTTCCAGGTGGTAGTTTGTCAGGACTCAGCCCCTGTCCTGGTCTGACTACGTAACTGCTTCAGAGCTAGCCATGAAGCCAAAGGGAGAAAACCCCCAAAACCTAAGATTCAGCTTCTTTTCTGTCTATGGAAATCTGCCTACTTCCCTAAGAAAAAACGTCTGATTTTTAAAATTTATCAGTACCTTCCTTTTGGTGAAGTTACGTATCTCCTCAAATCTATCCCCTACTTCTAATATGGAAGCCAAGGGCCTATTGTCAGGGAGTCGGGGAACAGCGGTTTCGGTCTTTTATCTGTAAACTTGTGTGTGTCACCTGTGTGAGCTAATGCACTTGGTCATTCATCGTCACTTTTAACATTTTAACATTAACCTTTTACGTGAGAGTCACTGATAAATTAATTCCCAAAAGGAAACTCCCTCTCTAACGCAGGGGTCGTTGCAGTATGCAACAGAGTGGGCAGTGAGCACGGAGGACAGCCATGGCCCCGAATGTCATCAGGGTCTGTTGCACAGTAACTGATAAGTTCCCAAAGTAAGAGCTGGGTCAGCCAAACGGCAGACACACACTGGGGAGAAGCAGCCGCAGAGGTGCTGAGTGTTGAAACAAGCCACCACCAGGATGTAGCTATTTCAGATGTCTCAAGAGCGAATGCCTGAGAGTAAGCATCACACATCCAAGAGATTCATGGCGCTTCGTCCTTGCCCTCCAGGGATAATCAGAAGAGGAAACCTAATGCAAAATTTACATAATCATCTAATCAATCTGTACATAATCATGCTTAACAAATATTCAACTGTGTAATCAGAAATGGACTACTTCTCTAGAAAATATGTCAGAGGTGCTATATAGTTTTACAGGAATATCCAAAAACACGTTTAATCAACTGCTGAGGCACCTTGTTCTTCCAAGCACAGTCCTACACTACTATTCTAGTCTCTTATTTTCTAGTCTGTGCAATTCTGATTGTTGCTTAAAGAGTATATTTTTTTGTGATGCTATGATAGCATCATTTCCTATCTTACAGGTGGGCCAGACAGGTCTTTCTGGTTTACTGTTAATAAAAATTATCTTAGTAAACTAACAGGTCCCAGACTGCCTGAGTTCTTACAAAACAGCATAGATTTTTGTATGTAGCAAGATGAACAGAGCTCCATTTACTGAATGATTTTAAACTTAAGAAAGTCTAATTTCATTGAGCTAGAGACAACTTAGTGAAAACTTTCACTCCACCTTTAGCCAATAATAACTACATTGGAAAGATCATTTGAGAAGCCTAAGATGGTGAAATTATTAAACTATTTGTATTTTGTAAACTGTAAAACATGTATTGTTAAGAGCATGTCATTGAATGTCATGTGTGCAGACATATGTCCTGTTTTCTCATTTACCACCATAGATCTGGGTCTCTTAGGTTTATACATATATATACAGATATTATTTTTGTGATCAATTTATTACTTTAGAAATTGTAATTAAAGCATTATCAGTAAAAGAATTGTTTTCACAAGCTACATCTAATTATATTCAGAACAGGGGTCATATTCTTTTTTAATAGACTGTGTCCTCTATGCTAATATCTCAACATGTAACCCTGAGTAAAAGCCATTTCTGTGCGGACACATGTAGACATCTGGGATTGAAGTGAAAGTAATGTAACTTAAATTATTTACATTTGGCTAGCTAAGTGGTTAATTACTGATGATTATGAGTTAAGATTCAGTATACTGGAAAATTTTAAATCAGTGTGGTTTTTCAGCTGAAATTCAGGTTGCAGTCACTTTACAAATCTAACTCATATGATTATATTGCTGTCAACACCACCCTGGTAATTGAGTCACACTTCAGAGTAAAAGTAAACACTGCTATGATTTCCTGTTTCACTTATCTGAAAAACAGATGCTAAAGAGTAGTTGATAGGAAATTATACTTTTCTCTTGCTAAACATCTGTACTTTCTTTAAAAACGTACTCATGTTTCACGTGCGTGTTTACTCCTGGTACGTAAAACGTGAGCTGGCGCGATGGTCTGCGCGTTGCGTGGGCCTTGCTCCCTGTCTCGCCCGCTCCTGCAGCCCTGCGCCTCGGTGTAGCTTCACCATCGTGCTGACAGAAGTACTTGACAATCAGACTCTGAGGCTGCCCTTGGACTTCATTAAAAAATCTTATCCTGCAACTTTCAGTTAAGGAAAAGAGCAGAAAAAAAGAAATTAGAAGGAAAGAAGAGAAGGATTTAAGGCATCTCGGCTGGTGAGTCTTCATTACTCTGTTACATCAACGTTATGAAATTCATTCATGTTAGATTTATATAAACAAATTATTAATTTATAATATTTTGTTTGTAGGGAACTGCCCTGGTTTTCCAAATTCTGGTAAGTACTTTTTTTTCCTATAGCTTAATTTTACATTTTTTAAATGAAAACTTTTCTTTCTTAGCTGATACTTCTTTGTCTTTTAAATACAGGTTTCTAGTACCGTTGTATTACCTCTCGATTCTTGCAGAGAAGCGGAACATCAAGCCAGAAGCCGCTCACTTTGGTTTATACCATCACTACTGGGGGGTTTCACTAAGTACCCGGCCGTGCCGTTTGTCTCACTGTCGTAAGAGCTTTACCGGACGCTGTGAACAGTCATCGCCTGTCCTCCTGGAAACTGAAGTTTAAGTCAGACAGTTTTAAAGCTGACAAATATAAAAACCATACAGACAACAGAATCCCTATTGAACTAGGACAGAGATAACTAATATCGTGATACTATTAATACAAAAAGCCAAAGGGGGTAAGTATGAGTTCATTCCCACTTGAATATGCATGTCTCATCTTCCTGTTGGATGTGGACCGTTATAAAGGACTTTAATGGATTAGTTTAATTGTTGTTCCCTGGTAATTAATTTACTTGCTTGAGAAAAAGGGTATAAAAAATGGAAAAAGTAAAAAAAAAAAAAAAGTAAAAAGTCTATAGACTTTTTCTCTTTTTATAAAAAGAAAAAGAGAACTAAGAAAAAATAAAAAGAAAAGTAAAAGGTAAAAAGTCTGATTTTCTAATTTTTTAAGAAACATTTTCAAGGTCAACCGTGTGCCCTTTCTGTGTTCTGGCCGTTGGGCGCCGTGGCCTCGCGGAGCAACGCGGAGCAGCCTGGGCCGCTTCCCGGCGACACGAATACTTCAGAGCATTTGAACTCATTTCGCCCTCCAGTGTTTTGTGTTATTTTTGTCACATGTTTTCACTCTAAAATTATTAAAAATCCTCGAAAACATTACAATTACCATTTTTTGCAGTCAATGTTTATTCAGAATTCCCTAATTACCTTTTTTTATTGCTACTTACTCCCTTCTGTATTACTTTTTTTTCTATCTGTTGCGATTTTTTTTTAACTCGAAGAATTTCCTTTAATATTTCTTGTAGTACAGGTCTGAGGGTGACATATTTCCCCAGCTTTTTAATCTGAAAATATCTTCAATATTGTTGTCCTTTTTGAAGGATATTTTTTACTGTTTATTAAATTCTATTAATAGATTGACAATTATTTTCATTTTGTACTTTAAATATGCCATTCTATTATTTTGTTGTGCCAATCATTTCTGTTGAAAAATCATCTGTACAGATATTATTGTTCCTTTTCGAGGTAATACGTCTTTTTCTTCTGGCTGCTTTTATGATTTTTCTCTTTGTATTTTGCTTCCAGCCATTTAATTATTGGCATTCAAAGGTGTAATCTTTGTGTTTATTCTGCCTGGGGTTCATAGAGCTTCTTGGATCCGTGGCTTGAGCTTCTATCAGTTTTAGAAAACTCTTACCCTTTATCTCTTCAAATGTGGTTTCTGTCTCATTCTCTCTTTTTTCTTTTTCGGAGAGACTCGGTGATACACAGTTTTTCCCTATACTGTGCCTTATACATCCTTGAAGCTTCTTTCTGTATTTTCCGTCCCTTTGTCTCTGTGTGTCAGTCTGTGCAGCGACACGCTCTGTAGTCAGCAGTCTCTGTCCGTCTGTGCCCAACTTGCTCTGGTCCCCGTGTATTGAATTCTTAATTTCAGTTATTCTGCTTTCAGTTTCAGAATTTCCGAATGATAATTATTATTAGATTCTAGTTCTTTATCAAAATTCTGATCTTCTGTTTTATTGAACATACTTACCCAGTTTTTTAAAAGTCTTTGCTAAGTGATGCAGTATCTGCATCACTTATTTGTGTCTTGTTCCTGTGTCTTGATATGCCCAATATTTTTTATTGAATTTTGGAAATTATATATAAAAACTTAGCGAGGCTCTGGAAGGTGTTTTCTTCCTCCAGAAAGGATTTACGTTTGCCTTTGGCAAACAATTAGGCAAGGAGCAGATCACTTTAGGCCCGTCTGGGAATGAGCTAATTTGATGCTGAATTTCAGTCCTTGTAAAAGCCCTGGCTGTTCCTGCCTCACTCGTACTTTTAGGATGTAGCCCTTCAAGGGTCCCAGTGTAAAGCCTGGGGTGTTTACTGGGCCTTTTCTCCTTGGCGGGCTCTGAAGTCCAATTTTTGTCTTCGCAGCCCCATGAAACAGTCAGAAGCCCTGCTTAGCTTCTTCGCGCCGCTTTCTTCTTGGCGCCTCCGTGTTTTATCCTGTGCCGAATTGGGCAAACGCCCCCAGAGGAAAGGTGGTGCTGAAGCTCAGGTTCAAGATTCCCTTCTCTCTAGAATCCCAGCCACGTAAGTGCTTCGGTAGCTCTCCAGTGCCTTCAGCAGATGGAAAATAAAATTTCTCCATCGTTTTAGTTGTTCTTAGCAGGAGAGTTGTTCTCATACAAACTAATCAGTCATAATTCGAAGCCAGAAATTTCATTTTTAAGAATTAACTTCCAACAAATCACAGTAGCCATACAGATTGCCCTGACCAGAGATATTTCTGATTTTTCGAAATCAGAATCCTTCTTACTCTCTAATTCCATAATTGCTACTAACGTAATTTCCCTGGTTGTGAGACAGTTGGGTCTGATGCAGTGTGGAGAATACACAGAGGTCTCTGGCTAGAAACACAGGGAGTGCCCTGTTCTCATCGGCTGCACATCTCTGCTCATCTCAAAGTTAAGTGCACCAGTGTCTTCTATCTATTCTTACATACTAATTAATAACACGACATTATGTTATAACCACTTATTTGCTTCTCCATCTCCTCTGCTAGGCTGGGAGCTGGAACTCTGCTGTATTTTCCTTTGTATTTTCAGTACCTACCACAGGGTCTGACATTTGTCGGGTATTCAGCAAATGCTTTTTGAATGTAGGCTTCTCCTAGATAAGGATATTTATATAGATGACTAATACACATTAAATTCTCATTAGTGGTAGTTTGAATTCAGAAAGGGTTTTTTGTTTTGTTTTTTCTGACCTTTCCCTACATTCTACCCTATTTAGGGTCTGTGGATTCCATACATCGAATATACTCGAGGGAATTTTTGTGTTCCCCAAGTATTGAGAGAGTAGAAGAGACTAACGACAAAATACAGGGAAGGAAGACATTGATGACATGGACATTTTAAAATGGCTTTCCGATTAGTGCTCACCCTTGCCAGCATCCCAGAAAAATTTCTGAAGTTTAGGGTTTAATAAAGTGTACGAGAGAACAAATAAGGAATGCCATGCTCTTGGAGTCATGACCCGTCTACCCCATGCTTCGATTGTGGGTCTAATGAACTTCCTTCTACACCGGTGCTTCCTTCGCTATTTACTGGCTTGAGGCACGCACGGAAACACTTCAAGTATGTTTTAATCAGGCACATGTTCTTTACCATATTATGAAAAGTTAAAATTGGAGTCATATTACATATTCTGTACAGATTAATACCTGGCAAACTTTGCTTTCATTCCAGATGTCTGGTCTCTGAATTCCATTAACTGTATAGTGAGTATATTTCTCTATTTGAAATTAAAGTTGGACTTATATATATTAAGGTTTTGGTTTACTGACAGATGTCTTATTCCCTTTCAGGTTCCTATCTGTCTTCATGCTTAGCATTTGATATTTCCAATAATGTGAATCAACAGAGCTGCCAGTAATAGTTACACGGACTTCCTTTTACTGGTATTTCGATGCCCTGAAAGCATACCATCCCATGTTTAAAGGATAGAAATCCGAAGAATTCTTATCTTTATTCCCTGACATTATCTAGCTCCAGTGTACTACTGGTCAGTCCTGCAAGTCTTTCCTACCTAACAGGCCCAAATCACAGCCCAATGCAATGTCATCTCCAAACTTTGCTTACTCCCAATTTTAGAAATAAAAAATGTTTTTCTGAGGCTCTGACTTCCAGTAATGGTGGAATGGTTTGGTCATCAACAGATAATAATGAGAAAATCTGGACAACGTGAAAGAACGGAAAACAAACAAAAACAAGGAAAAAACGAAAGAAAAGCCAACCCTGAAAAGCAAAAACAAAAAATTGGGAAGTTAAGGGGCCTTGCCCCAAAAAAATCCCCAAACCTGGGGCAAAGAACCAAACAAAAAGGGGCAAAAGAACGAAGTTAAACCCAAAAAAAAAAACAAAAAAATAAAAGAAAAAACCAACAAAAAAAAAAATTAGTAGACATGAAGAAACAGGAAAATATGATACTTAAGAGAAAAAAACAGACCCTGAGATGACACAAATGTCACAATTATTGGGTAATGACTATAAGCAGCTCTTATAAATATGTTCAAGGACTTAAAAGGAAGATATACACACAATAAATGAACATATGGGGAATTTCAGCTGAAAAACAGAGACTGTGAAAAAAAGACCAAATGGAAGTTCCAGAGCTGGAAAGTACAATAACTGGAATAGAAAATTTGCTGGATAAGCTTAGCAGCATATTGGAGAAAGCAGAAGAAAGAGTCGATGAACTGGAAGATAAATCAATAGAAATTGTCCAGTCTAAAGAACAGAAAGCAAAAATTAAAGAAAACACACATCTTAGGTAAAGGCAGGAAATAAAAGTAAAGCGGAATCCTGCCATTTGCAACAACATGGTTGGAACTGGAGAACTTTTCATCGAGTGAAATCAGCCAAGCACAGAAAGACAAATCTCGCATGTTCTCACGCATATGTGGGAGCTAAATATTAAAATGCCTGATCTTGTGGAGACAGAGTAGAATGACGGTTACCAGAGGCTGAGAAGGGTAGAGCCAGGGGAGGAGGTTCAAGTGGGGACCGTTAATGGGTGCAAAATTATAGTTAGGCAGCTAGGTAGAAGGAACAATGTTTGATAGCACAACAAAGTGACTGTAGTCAACAGCAAGTAAGGGTATACTTTAGAACAACTAAATGAGTGGAACTGGAATGTTTCTAGCACAAAGAAATGATAAGCGCTTGGGGTGATGGACACCCCAATTACCCTACTTTGATTACTACACATTATATGCCTGTATCAAAACGTCACATGTATCCTGTAAAGATACACAACTATTATGTACCCATAATAATTAAAAATAAAAACGTTGTAGAAGAGGAGCAGAATTGAAGTTAAATGTTCCATTCTAGCAATTCTGCAATTTAAAAAATTGAAAAATAAAAAACTTCTGGATTTTGAATGTCTAATCCTTGTGTTTCCTCCAAAAACAAGAGGGAACATGTCATCTGATTTCAAAGCAGTATGTTTTTGTTAACTTTCAAAAGGTCGTTTCTCTCACGTGGCCCTAAGTTTCTTAGCTTTCTGTCTCTTCGTCCTCTGCTGCCCTCTCATTCCTTCTCGTGGCTAATGGCCTTTTCCTCCTGGGGGGTGTCTTTGGGAGCCAGTTAGTGGTGGAATGGGACACGACTGCTCACGGAGGAACCGGACAAGGAAGCGCGTGGGGTGGTCGTCCTCGAAGGTTCCATTCCTACGCGGTCTGCCTTCGGGTGCATTCTCCTGTTGTCTTCCACTTTTACTGGAATTTTCAAGTTCTCGATATTTCAAATCATAGTGAATCATGTAGTTATTTTTAAAAATAACTTAAGAATTCTTTCTTAAGAGTCTGTGAACACAAAATACCAAATGATATCTCCCAAACAAAGCCTATTTTAATTTTTGATTCCTCTAGACACCATTCTGTTTCTTTTGGTTAAATTCTGCAGGTGTTTCACCAAAGCCAACGGTGCGTTCAGCGGCGGCCCCCTTCCTGCAGCCCCTGCGGCGGGACCTTATCTCCAGGGTGGCCTGGAAATGAAGCCCCTCAGCCACACGCGGGTGTCTGTGTGTCTGGCTCCCACAGTCCCTGATGGTGGCACTTTGCCTGAGGAGAGCGTCAAGGACCGGGTGGCACCAGTACCTGCTCGGCACGCCTGCTGTCGGGACAGCATAGACGACATCCACTCTGATTGCACAGAAGACGCAGCAGAGCTCGGCAGAGGTATGGGGGAGGCCGAACAAACCTCAAGCTTCTAGATAGGCTCCAGCTAACGAAGAGGTATCTAAGGGAGGGAGATGCTCTCAGAGGTTCCCCTCTGCGATTAGTTTACAAATTTCGTAAGAGACTGGAGTGCGGGTGGGGGCAGTATTGGATACTCCAAGAAAAGATGGGACTAGAAAACCAATTCTTCCAAATTCTATTATTACTCACATCCTTCATCTCAGGCTGTTAATCCCATTACATTTTGAAAAATATATCCAAACCGGCCCTGCTTCAGGCCGTGCCCGAACAGAAGGCGTGCTGGAAGAACACATTTCGTGAACATGACCCTCATTTTCTTTTACTTTCGTTCTGGAGTTGTAGCCTTTCTTACAGGTGGTTGTTTTGGGGCTTTTAAGGGGTTTGTTTTAATCCTCAGATGAATTGTATAACTATTCATGAGAGCTCAACTTTATTTTAATCCTTTTAAACACTCTCCCTTAAATTCAAACCAAACATAACTGGGCTCTACTTTTACTTAATATTTTTTCTTTATTGCTCTAAGTAGTATTAAACTGCTTTGTAAAAATCAGCCTTTATCATATTATAATGTTCTCAAATCTTTCTGTTTTTCAGGAGACAGCTGTGTCCATTTAGAAACAGAGAACAAAACTCTAAGTTGGAATCCTCTTACTTTGGTCCCTGTCTCGGAGGACTGTACTGAGAAGACAGCACGGCGTCCCCCGGGCCTTCCGTTAGACGGCTCACCGGGGGCCCCGCAGCAACCCCAGGAAACCTGACGTGCAAATGGCCAGTCATGTTTCCGTGTCCAGCCAGTAACTGCACGAGACAGCCCTGGGAATGAACTGTGTGAAGGACCTAATTCAAATCAGAGAAAATCATTATTTATTTTTTTTGTAGTAGTAATGTCATCTGAATGTATCTTAAAATGTTGCCCTTTTATATTATTTATGCCTTAAAAATTTTCTTCCCTGTTCCTTCCTCCCCCTCAGTAGGAAACAGCCTCGTATGGTTTGCAGCCATCTGGAGCACAGCGGAATTATTCCGTGCTTTCCACAAAGCTCGGTGACAGCGGGACCCTCATGCAGAGGGTCTCGTGTGTTGGAGGATCAGCCAAGAGGGGATCACAGGGGCTGTTTGAAGTTTGCTACCACACAGTTTTCAGATGGAAAACTGTCTTCCGATACTGTGTCATCAGACTTTCTGAGAACATTTTGAAATCAACCACAGTTGTGACCTAACGTCCATAGTAACAGATCTGGCTGGTGTTTTCCGAGTGCCTTTCACAACAGTGACAGTGACTTTCTATCCGTACGTGGGCACGAGCAGTGTTCCATCTTCTAGGCGCTGGTTATGAGCAGCGGCGCGGACACAGCTGCGTGAAAGGTCTGGTGCCTTATCGCAGCATGCGGAAAGGGACCCAGGCCAGAGAGAAAGCAACGCCTTAACGTCCATCACTTGAAAATTACACTGATTTATAAAATAGCCACCACGGGGCTCCTTTAGACTGTTACTGAGAGTAAAAACAAAGTAAGACTTTAAGTGGTGGCTTGAAGAGAAAGATATACATTTTAAGAGAAAAGGGAAGGGCTCCCGGCAGCCAGTCTTGCCGGAAGCTCGCCCGTCTGTCCCGGCGGCGTAGGGCCGTGCTCGTGGCGCCGCACTGCCCGAACGCAGCCGTCACCTCCCCCCGGTGTGGGCAACAGTCAGAAAGATGTGAGTGTCAGGAAAGACCTAATTGGGAAGCAAAGGTGTTTTTTTTTTTAACTTCTTGACTTTTTTTTCAGAATGTCACCATTGTAAACAGACCCCGACAACTTTGGTCAGCAGGGCGTATACGTCACTGCCGCCTCTGTGACAAGGACATTTGCAGCTGCTTTCGGAAGGCTGTTCTCCTCCATGTTAAAAACACAAACACACACACACAGTAAATGAATTTCGTAGCTCGAGCCAAGCTTTGATGGATCACTGCTTCTTTTTGGTCTGTACATCCCTTTGGGGAAAGAAACAGAAACTTAGTCTGTTTGTGTAGGTCAGGCAGTCACAGCATAAATGCAGACATTTTACAGTGTCCCAGAAATTGCAGCGGCATAGAATAGAACACTACGTTAATCCATTTTCTGTATAAATGCATCAGTATTCCTTTACATATGTCTATGTTTTATAATAGAGCTGCTGGTGAGAAGGTGCTTGTTTAAGCTGGGTCCCCATGCAAGAGTTAGAACGTAGCGGATACAGTTTCATAGTTAGATACTAGGGTGCTGTAGAGCTCTACAAGTTCCACATTTCAGATGTCCGCACCTGTTGTGTGCTGGATTTACTCTTCATGTTGCTTAGACGCAGTTAGCTTTGGAGCGGGATAGCTGCGCCCCTCCTTTCTGCGACCAGCAAGGGACGAAGTCCTAGTACCCAGAATATGAAACACACTGTGTCTGCCAGTCGGGTGGCAGTGGGGCTGTCGCAGAGGGAGCTGCAGAAACCTGGGAGGTCATGTCCGCAGACAGCCATTCCGATTCAGGAAACAGGTGTGTTAGCACGAGCCGTAGGTCATAAACTGCTTTTAAAGATTGAGTTTGAATATGGGGTTTGTCTATGAGGAAGAGAAAATGGCTTTACCTTTAGGACAATCTCATTGTGGACTTCTTTATTTATATTATTAGTAACGCTGTTTTAAGTGTTATCCTTTTTATTGTAT
>NW_012154796.1:171129-173207 GCF_000956105.1 Propithecus coquereli
AATGTGGGGGTTTTTTTGGTATTGCAATAAAGGAGATTAAACCAAGGTTATTGTTACTGTGCAGTTCGTGCTATGTGCTGATAGTTACCTAAAGTTGGATATCAGACAGAATAGTCCTTTGGCAGAAAAGAGTAGGCCCAGGTCATCACCTCCTACGCCAGGAAGCCCTCGTGGGCCACTGCGCTGCTCCTGTCTCCGGTGCCTCCCGTAGGTGAGGCTGCTGATGGTGACGCCGGGAGAAGCCAAGTGTCCTGGGGGGAGGGCGGGACACACACAGCCGTGTGCTTGTGCACCCAGATCTGCTCCTGCCGGGAGACGGCCTGGCGGTGTGGGAAAGGCACTGGGTTTGGCTTGTAGACCTGTCCAGTCTCGGTGTCCTCGTCTATGGAATGAAGAAAAGGAGATTGTTCTGCCTGCATCGAGCCCTAGCTGCCTGCATTCAAGAGTGTCCTTGTTCACGCTCACACAGTTCTCCGAGGTCCCTGCTTGAGGGGCCTGTGCCGGAGGGAGCTCCAGGGTCCACATTCCGAGCAGGGAATCCCGGTGTCTTTCCACGCGAGGCGCTCTGCCGCGCTGGTCTCCCACCACCCCTCACACACACACACACCCCACACACACACAGCCCCCCCCGCACACCCCCACACCCCCGCCCCACACGGCGCTGGGCCACACACAGGGCGCCGCCCCCCCGGCGCGCGCGGGCACAACATCTCAGACCAAAACGCGACGCGGCACACCCGCGGGGCACAACAAAAACCAGAGGCCCCCCGCCACGTGCGCTGGCGCGGGGCCCACACACAGAAGAGCGGCACAGGGGGTGGCCCCCCCCGAGGGCACACTCCTGTCAGGCCTCTCCCCCTCCAACACCCCAATGCCAACACCTCAGGCTCTCCACAGCCAGCTGTGCGGCTTCCGAGGGGACAGAGAGGGAGAGGCTGAGACAGGGCCCCTGTCCCCAGCTGGTGGGCAGGGTTGGGCCAAGGCGCTGCGTGCAGTAGAAGGGATGGAGGAGAAGGGGAGAGGGGAGGGGCAGGCTGTGGCGCTGACGGTGAAGCCCGTCTGGGGCCTCCTCCTCCTCACTCGGCCCCCGTCCTGTGCTGGGTTCCTGTCACCGTCAGCTCCATGACAGGCTCTTCCCCGCCCTCCTCCCGCCTCGGCTCCTGCAGGCAGGGCCCTGCCCGAACCGCCCCCCGCACCTGGCACCGGCCTCCCCGCCGAGGGCTCTGGGCTTAGCGCCGGGCCCACAGCAAGCGCTCGGTTTTCATGGACTGACTCCGATCAGAGACCCAGATTCGCAGGTGTCGATGAATCTCCTATGACGGAATTTCCCGTCCTTGGAATGAGGAACAGGGAAGGAAATCTTCGGGGCCGAGGACCTCCTTAGAGTCCCGGAATACACCAGTCACCAAGGCTTTGGAGACCGAACGATGAGCCATCGCACGAGGACCGTCGTGTGTGATGGGTCCTCTGCTTTGGTCACGTTTTGTACTTCAATATTTAATTCTTTTTTCTTAAGTCGGTAATAAACAGACTGACAGGGCCAGACGAAGACAGAGAGAGGAATCAGACCAAAAACAGCGGGAGTGGGAGCAGCAGAGAGACCACGGTCTCCTGAGACACTAGCGCGAGTGAGGAACGGTGGCAGGCACCGCCTCATCCACACCAGTGGGAGTGCCACGGCCACGGTGTGACCTCTGCGCCCCGAACGTGGCCGTCCACGCCAAGACGCACGGGGATTGTAAACACACACACTGGATTACGAAGACAGGATAAAAAAAGGAATGTAAAAGATCTCACTAATAATTTTTTATTATGCATTTCAAAATGATAATAAACTGGATATATTGGATTAAATAAAATATTTCACTTATTTTTTTTTACTTTTTTAATGTGGCTACTTGAAAATTTAAAATCGCATATGTGGCTCGCATTCTATTTCTGTTGCACAACTCTGGCCTGGAATGACCCCCTCATTTCATGGATCAAAAAAACCCACGAGTCCCTGGAAGCTGAGGTGACTGTCCTGACTCACCTTCCATCCAGCACAGCCACCCCCAGGGCCCCTCATCTGGGTCCCG
>NW_012154796.1:173257-175584 GCF_000956105.1 Propithecus coquereli
CCCCTGGGCTTGCTTCCTGCCTCTCCTCGCCTGAGTCCCGACTCTTCCAGTCGGCTGGACAAGCGTGCGTTGTGTTTCGCCCAGATTTCAGACACACGCACACACGAGCCAGCGAGTCAGCTGGCAGCTGACAGTGTGACTTGGGAACAAGCAGTCCTCTGTCCGGCAGCTCCCCGGCCTGGCGGCAGGAAGCTGATCTGCTGTGTCTGGTTGGCTGGGACTCCTGGGGTCTGCCCGCTGCAGAGTCTCACCTTCCTACGCTGCAGATGCCTGAAGGGGACACACCTACACGCCTTGCTGTTCCCACCAGCAAAACCTGGGACCGGCAATCAGCCTCTGGGAGCTGCAGCTGAAACAGCCCTCTATTAGCGCGAACACAGGCGTGATTTATTTAGGAACTGCTCAGTCCACAGACTTTTTTCTGGAAGCAGTTAGCTTGCGCATCCTTCTGTAGCACCAGAGGTGGTTCCCAGCTCCACGGCTTTCACTTGCCCAGCGACTCTTCTGTCCAGCGTGTGTCTTCCTCATCCTGTCACTTCTGTCTTCCACAGGCTGGGCCAGAGCGGCTCTTGTCACCAGGTCACTTAGGCTCACAGCACCTGGGCCTTGCACTGATTGTACAGACTGGGTAGGAAGTGGGGAAGGGTAGATGGTGTCTTCGCTACCTTGGTTTTAAGACCAAAAGGGGAGAAAGGGGCTCTTCCCAAACCTACCTGCCCTCCCCGGGCCCATTTGCATCTTCCTCTTTGGGCCTCGGGGCGTTGCCGTCACCGCGACGGTGACTTACCGGAGCATCAGGGGCTCTTGTGCAGGCCCTGAGCCTGGGTGGTGGCTGGTGTTCAAGGCCTGCAAAGGGCGTGTGTGGGCCAAGAAGAGAGCTGCCTTGGGAGTGTCCCAGATGGTTCCCAAAGGACAAGAGAAACTGAACATCGTGCCTGGCACTCAGCACGGGTCTCCTTGTTCGTGAGCGATCTTTGGGCTGAACGATGCTCACCTGCCTGTGCCTCGGTGCCCCCCCGAGCCCCTCTGTTGGTGTCTTTGCTCCCTGAGGGTCCGGAGAGTGAAGTCAGTGGCAACTCGTTTGTCTGGCCTCCTTTCCAGGTGGAGGAAAGCCCTGGGCCCCAGAATGACAGTTCTGCACTTGTGTGGGAACAAGCAACTGACCAAGGCCTGTGGGAAAGAAAAGAAAATGAGTATTGGCCGACCCAGCAAAGATCCCAGGAAAGGGACCCTTCGTACCAGTGGGCTTCATACTGGTGTCTCGGGAGCCCAGAAGGGGGTGGCCCCAGATGCCTGAGTTGGGGGTCGGAGCCCAGGACAGCATCTAGCATGGGGAGAGCCTCGGTTCTTCACCCCGGGGGCGCCACCTCCTCTGGATGGGTCTAGGCCCAGCCACCCCATGGGGCCAAGCAGCCCCTCCTTCAGATGCCCACTCACGGGGGAAAGTCAGCACGCTGGAACACCACCCTTCCTGTGCCCGCTGCACCCAGCGCTGCTGGATGGGTGCTGAAGTGGGGGTCTTCAGCAGGGCAGAGCAGGGGTTGTGTGGTTTAGAGCCACTGCAGAACTTGGGCGACAGTGGCTGCCAGGGTACCTGCTCATCCAGTCCCCTCCGGCTGACGTGGGGACCAAGAGCAAGGCTTGCCCCAGAGAAGCTGGAGCGAGGTCTCCCAGGGAGCAGTGCCAAACCCCTGCCGGTTACCTTGGCAGCTTGGGCTGGAGGGAAGTTTGCCACAGAGAGGGGGTTCCCAGGGTGGAGAGGGAGCAGCAGGAAGCTGGGAGCCCACCTGCACCCCAGGAGGTGAGACAGGCACAAGTGGGGTTCCTGTTCTTATTTAATCGCCAGCACCTTCTTCCTACACTTTGGCTATTTCTTCAGATTCACATTGAATTAGGGTTCCTGGAGGCCTGGAGCCTTCTGAGCCCCCCAGGGAGGGGTGGGGAAGAGTAGTAGAGGTGACCTGAGGAGAAAGTGGAGAAGAGAACAGAGGCTGGGGCTGGGGATTCGGTAGGAAGGAAGCAAACGGACAGAGAGGGCTGCCCCGTGGGAAGGAAGAGGAACCAGGTCCAGTTCCCTGGGAAAAGGTGAGGCCCCCACGGCGCCGGCCCCAGCACCTGGCATCTTCACTGCGGAGGGATGTCCCTCCGGGTAGTGACTCAGAGCCAGGACGTGGAGGCACGAAGGACCCCTGGGCCAAGCCTCCCAGCCACCAGCCCCTGCTCGATGTCACCAGCAGCTGTCTCCCAAGCCCCAGCTCCTGACCTGGGGCACTGGCTCTCCGCCGCACCAGCCTTGGAAGTAGCTGTGGTGTTGTTAAGAAAACAAT
>NW_012154796.1:178577-209513 GCF_000956105.1 Propithecus coquereli
CCCTGGAAGGGATGATGGCTCAGCACGGCCCTGTGGGAGGAGGAAGGGCTTGGCGGTTCTGCCCCATCCTCTCCTCCATTTATTACTTTGCTCACTTACTGCTCCGCTACTTTGTCACTCACGTATTCATTCGTCATTTAATGAGGGCCGATCACGTGCCGGGGAGATGGTGAGAATAGACACCAAGCAAACAATTATAATTCGATGAATGCCAGAATATCGGTAGAAAGACGAACTCCCAGGGGCTCCAGGGAGGAGCACTTTGCAGGCAGGACGACCTCTGGGCTCCGTCTTGGCGGGTGAATGGGAGTTTCCCAGGCAGAGAGGAGGCGGAAGAGCCCACGTAGCCTCCAGAAGGCTGGAGGCGTGTTTCAAGACCAACATGCGACAGAGAAGCGGGATGTGAGGTCGACAGGAGCCTGGAGGCGGGAGACGGGGGGCCCCAAGGGCCCCAAGCCCAAGTGAGGAGGACGGAGCACAGCGTGGATAGGGGAGCTGGGGGTAGGAGCTGAGAGCCAGTGTGGCCCGCCTCCTTGTCACATGGCACGTCCTGGAGGCTGGAGCCCTCTGGCTCCCCCTGACCCCTACCCGCATTTTGCTGGAATGTCAGAGTCCTGGTGTTTCCCGTGTCCACTCACAGAGCGTGACCCTGCAGAGGGCGGGCGGTGCCAGGGCTGAGTGTGGCCAGGGCAGGTGAAGACGCCGCCGCCGGGGAGCTGGTGGCTGCGTGACTCCAGGCGACGTTGCTGGGGGCAGCAGGGCCAGTGCCCACTGCAGCGGGGCAGCTGGAAGCCCCCCAGGCCAGGCGCAGAGCAGAGTCCCAGCCCCGGGCCCGGGGAGCACAGCACAGGAGCACTGCCCCTCCGGGGGTCTGGGCGGGACGTGGGTGAGTGAATGTGGGGTGCAGCGGGCACCGTGCCAGTCTGGGGTCCCGAGGCCTGGGGGGCAAAAGGTGGGAAGTAGGGAGAAGTGGGCGCGAGGGGAAAGACTAAGGCTCTCTGAGGGCTGGTGGGAGAAAGGTTGAGCTCTCAGGTCAAGGGGCAGGGGTCATGGGGTAGGCAGGAGTTCAGAGTCCCTGAGGAATCCCAGGAGCCCCCACGGAAGGCCCCACTGCTGTCCTCCCCCTTGGCCCTGGGCACCCAGGAGCCAGGACACCTTGCCGCACTGCCGCCCCCTTCTCTGTGCCTCAGTCCCGTCCTCAGGGCCATGGGGGTCATCGCCGCGGGAGGTGCTGCGTTAAGGCAGGGAAGTCCCCACCCTGCCTCGTGCCACAGTTTTCTCAGCCTCCTTCCCTGCCCCGCAACTCCGCTTGGTTCTCTAGACACCTCCTACGCCCCTTCCCACAGGGCACGGGCCTGCGGGGGCTCCAGCCGTCGCTTGCCCCAAGGCCAGGTCTGGGCACCCCCGACCCCCACTACAGTAGATGGGGAGCTGGGTGGGAGTCCGGGTGCAGGTGTCCAGGCGGCTATCTCAGGCCAGGCAGGTGCGCGGGCCTGCGTGGACGCGGCCAGCGCCGCCGATGACGCAGGGGGCGCAGCGTGGACTCGCACGTGACCGGGAGGGCCGGGTGCAGCCCAGCAGCTCAGGCTCACCCCTTCCCTCTCGCTGGCCCCGAAACGCTCCTCAGCGAACCCCGGTGGCTCCACGGTGAACACGGGCTTGTCCAGACCATCTGGGGGGCAAGGAAGGCGCGTTACGCCGCCCCCATCTTCATTCCCTCACTCACATGCCCCGTCTCCTCTGAATCTCTCCACCCATCCCACCACCGTGTAGACGCAGTGGCTCTGCGTCCCCCACCCCGTGCCAGGCCCTTCAGGAGCCTGTAGTCCAGGGGCCCGTGGGCAGCACAACGCAAGGCGGCCAGGCCCACAGGGGTAAGCGCCCTGGGCAGGGGGCTCAGGAAGTGAGCTGTGGCTCTGGGGGCCTCCCTGAGGGACTGCAGGGCCAGCTGAGGTAGGGGACACACGAGAGCTTGCTGGGCAAGAGAGAAGCAGCGTGTCCGACCCTCCCAGTGTGCCTGGGATTGAGGGTTCCTCGGGCCTGGACGGTTGGCTGCTCAGGACTACAGGGAGAAGAGAACACGGCAGGGATGGTACCCGAGTGTGTTCCCAGCAGCCAGAACTTCCACTTCCTCAGGCCCCCCTTCCCCTCGCTGCTGCGCCCCAAGCTCAGTGTCACTGTCTGGGAAGCTGTGCCTGCCTCCCACGGAGGGCTGGCTTCTCTGCCCGCCTCCCAGCCATGCTGCTCACCTGCCTCCCACAGTCCCCACAAACCACACCGGGACACAGACACAGGACGCCAACGCGCCTGCTCCTCACACCTCTAGACCGGCACAGTCCCACAGACGGACGCAGCCACAGATGTTTAAAATTTCCTAGTAGCTAAATCTTAAAAAGTAAAAATAGCCAAGCCCAATCAAGTAAAAAAAAAAAAAACCCACAAAAAAACAACAATCCACCAATACATTTTATCTTTAATTTAACCAAATATATCCAGATGATTATAAAAGTTACTGATAAGCTATTTACAATCTTCCTTTCAGTCTGAGCCCTCAAAATGGAGCGTCTGCTTCACGGCTGCAGCACGGCTTCATTCGGATCAGCCGTGTCGCAAGTGCACTAAGACACACGTGTGGCTGCCGCGTCGGACGAGCGAGCTCTAGGCCGTCCTGCCGTCGTCTTCCACACAGGGCTCCGCGCGGGCTTCCTGCCCTCTCTTCCCACGGTGCCCTGTCCCTGTTCCCTCAGGATTCGGTTGGTCCCGTAAAGCCGTTCAGGCCCAACCTAAAGGCAGACCTTCGGGTCATGCCCGGAATCCCGGGAGAATCGTGAGCGTGAACACGGGCACTTTTTCCTGGGAAGAGCAGCCCGTGACCTGCGGAAGGTTAAAAGCCCTGGAGTCGAGCGTGCTCGGCAGCCGTGGACACAGCACCCTGCGGCTCTTGCCTACTGGAGTCTCGCAGGGAGCGGGGGCACCCTGCAGGGAAGGGGTTGGGAGTTCTGAGGTGTGGCAGGAGGCCAGGTGTGGGTGGGTAGGTGGGTGCCAGCCCTGCTGCCTCCCAGTTCCACTCACAGATGACATCCAGGAGGCTCCGTCACTGCTCAGCCTGTTGACGGCATTTCGGGCGCTGCACACGATTGGGTCCAGCCGGAGCAGCGGCTCGGTGACCCCCACCAGGGCCTCCCTGGGGACTTGTGGTGCCTGATGCTGCCAGGCAAAGGCCACGGGCTCTGTGCCCTCCTGTACTGCACATGTGGCCACCACGGAGGCTCCCTCCACTGGGGACGGGTCACTCAGCCACACCTGAGGCCTGGACACGGGCGTGGCCAGAGGAGGGAGAGGCCCAGGTTTGTTACTGCAGACCCAGGCTGTGCCCGGCTGTGTCCAGCAGCCCCACCCCTGGTGTCTGGGGCTCGCCTGCCCACCCAGCCCTGGACATCCCTTCCTTAAGACACAGGTGTCCTGGCTCCTTGGAGGTGGGCCCAGCACGTGCGGGAGCGTGGGGGGCGCATGAGGGGGGTGCCCAGCAGTGTGCAGACCAGCCGCCATCTGGCTGTGTCCCGGCCAGCGCGAGGAAGGAGCAGGTGGCGTGGAGCTGGCCACGGGCTGTGTGCAGGGCCTGGCACAGGAAGTGGCCACGGGCACCCTCCCGAAGCTCCTGCAGCTCCCAGCTGCTATTCCTCACACCCAGCCCCCAGAGCTGAGGCCTCCACCCTGGACACGTTCCGTCGGGGACAGGACCCGGGGAGCCCAGGGTGGCGAGGCTCCAGAGGACCACCAGCAGCAGGCCAGCACCACAGAGCCGCCCCGCACTCCCTGGGTGGAAGTGGCCTCCTCCGCGGGGGCCTCGGGGGTCAGGCGGGACAGGCCTGGGGAGACAAGGGGCAGCACAGGACGTCTGGGCTGCTCTGGCTTCTCCTGAGCCCCCTGGCCGGAGCCTCTGTTATTGCTGTGCAGCCCCAGGCGGCCCGGCCGGCTCTCTGGAGTTGGTGGGCAGGAGGCGGCTTCTGCGGCAGCCTGCGGGGCTCCCACTGGGGTGCGTGGGAGGAGGGGTTCACTGAGGTCAGAGAATGGACTGGAGCAGAAGCTTGGTAAAAATAGAGATTCGTGGGCTGCACCCCGCACTACTGAGGCAGAAATCCCTTGGCTGGGTCAGGGCCCGGAATCTGCATTTTTAACAAGTGCCTCAAGGTCAGTCTGATGATCGGCCTGGTGACGACAATGGCCCCAGAGACGCAGGAGATCTACACGGCCACTGGCAATTCAGAGTCTGGAGGTCTCTGAGGAAGGATTCAAGAAGGGCTCCAGAGCCGGGTCCCACTTTGTTCCATCCGTTGCAGCAAGGGGAAGAGGACCGCGGCCTGTGCCTGCACGGCCAGCACCGTCCACTCGCGACTGCCTGGGCCGCGCCAGGCACCGGGGTGCAGGGACACGGAGCCCCCAGCCCCGCTCTCGCAGGCTCGGTCCATCAGGGGCCTGGCGTTAAATAGTGCCCAGGGTGTGAGTCACACAACAGTGTTCCTCCCTGCTCAGGTCTACCCCTCAACCCAGCCTCGGTCCAAGCCCCACACGCCCCGGTGCCTGGACGTGGCCAGGGAGGGCCCGCGTGCTGTGGAGAGCCGAGAGCCTCGATGGATTCGCGCGAATCAGTGCCTGCACGGACGACCGGCCGCAGGAGCGACCACCTCAGTCCGCCCACCGAACGCCTCCTCCGTGCAGGTCACTCGCCCGACCTGTGGACCCGAACGCTAAGCAACCTTGTGAGGTGGTTAATTGTCCCATGAGCCTCTGAGGAACAAAGTCACTTTGCCTAAAACCACACAGTAGGTGGGGGGGCCGGGGTGGGAGCCTCAGTCTTTGATTCTCCCCACCGCTGTCGGCTTCTCCAGGGAGAGGAGAGGACCCTCTCAGACAGGTATGGAGTTGGGGGGAAGGGATCGAGGGCAAAATTCTGACGTTCCATTGCTCAAGAAGAAAAATACTTACCCAGAAACTGATTCTTCCCAGCCCCACGGACGTTGCTTCGGCCCAAGCTGCTAGCACCTCTCACCTGGACTGCTGTAAAGATGCCCAACTGCCTTCAGCCCTCTCAAAACCAGGGCACTTTCAGAAACCCAGATCCGGCCAAGACGCTCCAAAGCTTACAGTGGCGCTCAGGATGACTCCGGCGTCTTAGGGGAAGGCGGAGCGCTGTTACACATGGCGGTTGGTCGGCGCAGGCTGGGTAAATGCCCAGTGTGAATGGAACCTCGTCAAATGGCCGTGCAAGCGCAAAAGGAGGGTCCCCAAGGAAGAAAGGGGAAGAAACAATGGGATGGTGGTGGGGAAGGGACCACCGGGTGGGCGGATCTGAGGATCACTCACCTGAGGCCCCGGGATGCAGAAGGCAGAGGTGCATCTGTGGCAGGAGGCTGCACAGCGGGTGCCGGGCCCTCCGGCCCACCATAGCCCCATCTCCGGGGTGGCACCCGCCTGAGGCTCTGTCTGGCTTGGGCTCCTCTCCCCAGAGCACAGCCACGCCCCGGGAGGATGGGAGTCTGCCTCAGGCTGCCAACCTCAGCCCTCCCAGTGCCTCCAGCCCCGCTTCCCTGTCACCCTCACTGTCTCGATGACGTGTGAATTATTCACCAGGTGACTCGCTCCATCCATCATGCAGAGCTGGGCAGGGCGGGCCCCACCTGCGGCAGGTCCAGCATGGAGGACCACGAGCCCCCTGCGTTTTCATTTGAAGGTTATTGCAAAATTACAGTCACCGAACACAAGGTGGACAAAGGTCCCCAACCTTGCCAAGTCCAGCCACCTGGCCGACACAGGACGCCTGAACGCAGGGCCCATGAGGGTCAGACACGCCTTTGCTTGCCCTGCGTCCTCTCTGGCGCTGTCCTCACGTGGGGGGGCCGACACTGGGGGAGCTGTGGTGTGGGACACGGCTGGGGGTGACTTTAGGAAGTTTCTGGGCCTCTGAGTGCTGGTTTCCTCTCAGATAAGTGGGATAATAACACCTTCTTTATTGTGAAGAGTATTGTGATAATTAAATGAAAAAACTTACATTAGCGTATGGGGGCTTTTGGGTGCTGTTAATATTCTATCTCTTGACTTGGGTAGGGGTTACAGTTAAAGCTGTACATTTATTTTTTAACACTTTATAAATGATATCATGGGTCTAATTCTCACACGTTTGCTATAAACCACACGTGTGCACAGGTACACACACACACACACACACACACACACACACACAGGTGACCGGTGCCCACAGGCAGCAGGCCTACCACTCATGCTTCTAGCTGGATTTGAAATACAAAGTCCAGACCTGGGGCTGGGACGGAGCCCCCGGCTTTCTGCTGTCCAGAGCTCTCCGAACCCTCTCCCTCTCTCCCCATCTCAGCACGTCCTGCCACCCTGCCCGTCTCCGAAGGACAGCACGAGACGGGGTCAGATCTTCCCAGCCTCCGGCGGCAGGGTTGGGGGAGGTGAGGTTCCCGGGCTCCAGTGAGAAGGGGCCTGATGTCCGCTTTCGGGTGCCCGGGGCCCAGCCAGGGTGGAGCTGTCAGGGCTCGGTGCCGGGCAGGCTCCTCCAGTGCTCTGTGGACAGACCCCGCCCCACTCTCGCCCCGACCGTGGCCGAGGCCCCGCCATGCCCTCCCCAGGGTCTGGAGCCCCCACCCCCCTAACTCTGCTGTGGAGCTGATGGCAGTGGTCCCTGAGAGCTGGGCTCCCACAGGTGACAGGTTTGACTGACCCTACTGACCAGACCACATGGGCCACTCACTTTGATACCCCCACTGCCCGAACTGGAAACGTCCTCAGAACTCCATCGGAGGTTCCCATGGGGACAGAGTGGGGTCTGCACTGCCATCGCCGCAGGGGGGCAGCAGCACCTGTGTCTGGAGAGGACATGAGCACTCGGGCAGTGTGAATCAGAAAGCCTTAAAGGACCTGCTGCCTGCAGCCAGAGTCTGCCCTGCTCGTGGCCTGAGCCCCCCAGGGTCTCCCCAGCCAGGGGCACCAGGGCCACAGAGAGGCAGGCCGGGACTCCTCGGCCCGTAAGGGGGGCCCTAGAGGGGAGAGTCGGGGAGGGAGGACGTATCCGTCGGGTCTCCGGGGAAACAGAGCCGATAGGATGGCGGGACATGTGTATATACAGAAAGAGATTTGCCGTAAGGATTTGCTTACCTCATTGCGGAGGCTGACAGGTCCCAGCTCCGCAGTCCGCAGGCTGGAGACTCGAGAGGAGCTGATTTTTCAGTGTGAGTCCAAAGGCAGGAAAACACTGAAGTTCCAGCCCAGGCAGGCAGGCAGGAGTCCCTCTCACTCAGTGTTTTGGTTTTATTCAGGCCCTCGACTGATCGGACGAGGCCCACCCACACCGGGGAGGGCACCTGCATCACCGATTCTAACAACTCAATGTTAATCTTCCCCCAAACGCCCTCACGGAACATCCAGAGTAAGGCTTGACGAAATATCTGGGTATCCCGTGACCCAGTCAGGTCGATGCGTAAAATTAACCATCACGGAGGTAACGCGTACCCCTCCTCCTCTGCCCGGCTCTGCCAGGCCAGGAACCCAGGGAAGAGCCACAGCCCATCTCTGCGAGAGAAGAGAAGTCCGGGGAGTGAGAAAGCAGGCGCAGGGCTTCTGTCTCCGCTGCAGGGGCCCAGGGACCAGGAGAGACAAGAAAGCACAGTGGTGAGAACACGCTTTGCCTCTTCTTTACTGTGTGATCTTAGCATGCTATTTAGCCTCTCTGAGCTTCAGTTTCTTCCTTTATACCACAGTTTTCTTGAGAGGAATAAATGAGATTACGTACGTATGGCTCCTGCCCTAGTAAAATTACTCATACTCCTTGACCTGAAGAATGTAAATAACGAGTTCGACAAATGTCCCGTGGGCGTCCGCTGAGTGCAAGACACCGTGCTGGGTGTGGTAGGGCTCCTCCCTTTCTCCCTTCCCCTCTTTCCTAAAGAGCCTCAGCCAAGACGCAGTGACCTGTGCTGTGCTTTGCTGCGGCTCAGCAGCCGGCCCAGGGCAGGCGGAGCTGCAGACTCCCGGGTTTGGCACCTGCTTCCCACCTTCCCCTTCTGCTCCGGCCCGCCTCGCTGTGAGGCCTCGGTGCACGGCCTGCCTGGGGCCCAGGGCTCACGTCAGCACCTGCATTCGCTGCCGGGGAAGAGGCTGGCGGGAAGGAGAGGCAACCGTGCGGGCTCAGAGCAACCTGGGCTGGACCCTGAGTGGTCTTGCAGCTAAACTCACACACGAGGCGGCTGTGAGGCCCAGGCTTGCACAGGCTGATGTGAAATTTGAGAGAACCAGGCTGAGGCCTCTGCTCAGGCTGGTGGGACCCCCCTTTTGGCCAAGGAAGCCCTTCGGCAGCCTCCCAGAGCAAGGGCCCTGCACCCCCTCCTGGGGGAGCACTGCTGGGCTCTGCACGGCCTCGGGTCGGCTGCCTCCCTCTCTGAGTCTTGGGGCCTCATCTCTAGAGTGAGAATAGTCAAACCACACGTCAAGTTACCAGACAAATAAGATGCAAGCACACACACCGAATCCCAAACGAGCACCTGGCGCGGCACCGCGAGTATATTTAATAAATGTCAGCTCCTGCTCTCTTTCTCTTCAGGCTGGACCGAAATCTGCCTCCCTGACACTTCCATCCTTGGGGAATTCTTCCACTGAGGGTTTGCAACATTATTGCAACCCTTCTTCTGAATGGAAGCCATTCAGTATTTGAAACAGCAAGTACAGCCCTTCCCTTCCCTGCCTAAATGACAACAACAGGTACCATTTCCCGAACATTTAAATATACCAGGCAGGTGTCAGGTGTTTTCAGCAACTCCACTGCTGTTCGCATTTCACAAACGGGCTCAAGCTCTCTCCACTTTTCTCCCGGTGACTTGATTTCCCAGGCCCCGTGGTGGCCCCACCTTAGGACACTCTCCAGCTTGTCCCCTTCTGCTCTGGCCAAGGGCCCACGGAACCGCCACACTCCTCCTCGTCTGACAAGAAAACCGGGAATCTCGCTCGGGGACAACCGTGCTGGAGCTCCGTCTGCGCGCCGCGAGCCGTGCCGTGCGCCAGGGGCATGCGCGCTGCGGCCCGAGGCAGGCGGGCAGACCTGGCTGTTCTGGGAGGAAAGGTGGCTGCGCACGTCTCCCCGTGGCCGGAACAGGCACAGGTTGCCGCTGCTGCCTCCTTTCCAAGACCCTGTCCCTTACCATGGGCAGGGGCCACCTCAGAGCGCGGGGACAGACAGACTCAGGGCCAGGCGACTCCTGTCCCTTGGCCTCTTCCTGTCTTGTGCTCCCATCTCGGCTCCCTCGGTGCAGCCTGCAGGCCCCTCCTCTCGTGCCGTGGGTTTCCACACAGCTCTCCGGCCTGCCGTGGGTTTCCACACGGTTCTCCAGCCTGCCGTGGCCATTTGAATCCTGACTCTGGAATCCCAGGGTTTCGGAGAAGCAGAGTGTGGAGGCGCAGGCCGGCCGGCCGGGCAAAAGAAACAAAAAACCCCGCAAACAAAAGGCCTTTCCAACCGGGCCTTGTCGAAGGCCAACCCCGGCCCTCGGGGACCCCGGCAGGAGATGACCCCAGGGCTGGAGAGGAAACGTTTCGGAGGCCCCGCAGGCAACGTGTCCCGGGCCAGGGCCGTGCTCGTGGCTGAGAGGAGGGAGGAGGGAAGAGGGAAAGAAGAAGGCAAGGGTCACTGCCGCTTTGCAAGCTGCTCCTGGGAGGCCAGAGAGGAAGTGGAGGAGGCCCTAGAGGGAGGGGCTGGGACAGGAGAGGGCAGACCAGGAGGGGGGGTGCGGCCGTGACGGGGGGGCACCTGCTGGGGCCGCAGGGAAGGAGGCCTGGGAACCAGCTCTCTTTCCGTCGGCTTCCCCTTCCTGGAGCCCTTTCACACCCAGCCTCGCCTGGGCACAGTGGGCAGAGCGCTGTTTCCTCAGGACCACAGTACCCGCCCTGACACCCCTCAGCGCTGTTGTAAGAACTGCCCGTCTGGAAAGAGAGTAGGCCCTGGAGTCACGGCGGGGCTCGGAGCCTGGCTCTGCTGCCCACAGCTGAGTGACAGTGACAAGTGGCTTACCCACTCCAAGTCTTGGTTTGTCCTCCGTAACCGCGGTCCCCAAGGCCCCTGCCCGGGACTGGTACCAGTCTGTGGCCTGTTAGGGACCGGGCCCTGCCACACTCCCCCCACCCGCCCAAGGAAAAATTGTCTTCCTTGAAATTTAGGGAACGGGGCGGTGGGCGGGGGGTGGTGGCGCACAGCAGGAGGTCAGTGCGAGTGAAGCTTCGTCTGTGTTTACAGCCGCTCCCCTCGCTCCCGTCACCCCAGGAGCTCGGGCTCACGTGTGGAAAAACTGTCTTCCATGAAACTCGTCCCTGGTGCCAAAAAGCTTGGGGACCGCTGCTCTGTAAAATGGGGCTAATTGCTTATTAGGCCATATTAGAAAACGATTGTTAATTTTGTCATGTGTGATAATAGTTTTGTGATTCTGTGAGACACTGATTCTATTGTCTTTAAAATGAGTACTCAGATATTCAGGAATGAGATGTCCCGATGTCCTTAGTTTACCTGAAACTCCTCTGCAAAGATAGACGCTGCTTTAGCCAGGTCTCTGGTTCTGCTCTGCCGCGGGCATCTTTGCAGGGCGGGAGCAGCACCTGCTTGACACCAGCACGAACTATCCCGGGAAGGCCCGAGTTCGCTGGGAAGCTGCGTGAGGGGTGCTGGGCGGAGGGCGAGGCGGAGACAGGAGAGGCCTTTGGGGCAGTGGGAGTGGAAAGGAAGAGAGTTCCCTGAGTTTGGGGACAGGTCAGAGGTCAGTAGGTCCCTGGGAGAAGACGAGCCTGGAGAGAGCAGATCACGACCTGAAGGGCAGCGGAGAGCAGAGCGACCGGCGACCGCGCAGGCCCCAAGGCGTGGACGGCGCAGAGGCCGGCACCCGTGCTGGAGCGGAGGCTAGAGGCCGCCCCTGTTTCTGGCACCTTGTAAGCTTTAGTCTGTTTGTGCTGCTATGGCGGAGTGCCTGAGACCGGGTAATTTATAAATGAACGTCAATTTATTTCTCACAGTCCTGGAGGCCGAGAAGTGCAAGACCAAGGCGTGGGCAGTCTGAGTATCTGGCGGGGGCTGCTCTCTGCCTCTGAGAGCGCGCCTGGTCGGGGCACCCTCACGCGGCGGTGGGGAGAAGGGAAACGGGGCGAGCGCCCTCCCTCTCGCTCTTTTATGAGGGCACCTGCTCCCACTCGCGAGGGGGGAGCCCTCACGGCCTCACCACCTCTTACACCCACACCTCCTGACACTGTCACAGTGGCAACAGCTGGGTTTTCAAGGGGACACATTCAAACGATTGCAACAGGCTTGCCGATCCCGGTGGGACGCTGGAAAAAGGCAGAAGCCTCAGAAATGGAGTCAACTATTTGGTTTTAATGAAACGAAGGGGTATTTTTGCACACTGAGGGTGTGGAGTAGGCTCCCAGCCACTGCACTGTTGTCATTAGTGCTGCTGTTACTGTCACGGACTCGGCCGGAGCGGGCGTGACGCAGGCCCCAGAGCGCGCTGCGTGCTGCTTGGTGCGAGTGCGGTGCTCAGGGCGGCTGAGGCTCCCTCCCCAGCGAAGGCCTCTGGGCTCCCAGGCTCTTCCTGGGTTTGCCCCAGCTGGCAGTGCGGCTTTTACCGGGCCTGGAGTGACAACATAGCGACAGTTTCTGTGGTTGAGTGTCTGGTTGGAGGGCCTGGTGGGAGTCCGGCTGGATCCAATGGGTGTCTGTCTGCAAAGAGCACGGGGCAGCCCGCCAGGCCAGCCCTTGGCCTTCGAAGGTGGGCCAGGCACTTGAGGTCTGTGGGGGAGGCCGGGGCCCACGGAAACCTCCAGTCTCTCTCCCCGTCTCCAGGCCTGTCGCCTCCCCTCCCCCCCAGTGTCCTCCACCCAACCTGGCTAGCTTCTCCAAGTTCCCTGGCTGGGGAGCAGGAAGGAATGGGGAGTTTCCAGAAAGTCTCTGCCGAGCTCCGGGGGAGGCTTGGCAACTAGAAGTTGTCAGCCGTCTGCTTGGCGACCAGCAGCCAAATAATTCTGGGAATGGAGGAGGGAGGGGAGCTCTCTGCAGGGCAGCCAAGAGGAGCAGCTCTCGGCGCCCAGGAAACTTCAATTCCTCGTTACCTGCGTCCATCGGGGTCTGGTCAGGAGACAGAAATGATACCAGTTAGTTGAAAAAGAGAATTTAACATGAAGAATTGACAACTAGGTGTGTGGTTGTTAATTGGGTAAGCAGAGGGGAATGAGAGAATGTGAAGGCACCATGGAGGTCGCAACCGCAGGAGCAGCGACCACCCCTGGGGCTGCAGAAACCAAAGGAAGAATTTTAAAGGGGGAGGCCAGAGCCTGGGACCCAGACCTCTGAGGAGGGGCCTCTGCTCGGCTGGTGCCCGTGTCTCTGAGAAAGAGGGAAGGACTCCTGCCGCCAGACCTCTGCGGAAGGGGAGCCTGCGCTGGTGCGGGGGTCTCTGGGGCAGGGGTGCGGGGGCGAGGGCCAGGGTGCGGGACAAAGTGTCGGAAGAGCTGCAAACTGGATTCAGCTGCTGCTTCAGGATGGACCTGCTGCCCTGGGGTGGAGACGTGTTGTCGGGGTGCTGCTCACGGGGAACACACAGACGAAGCAGGAAGGAGCATGGCCGGCCTTCTTCCCCAGCATGCAGCCCCCTCTCGTGGCCCCTGTGGGCCGAGTCCGGCAGAGAGCAGCTGGCAAAGCAGAAATGGGGTCCACAGGGCCCAAGCCCACCAACACAAAGCTGAGCATAGAGGGTATATTTCTGGAACTGAGAGGCAAGAACCTTGAAGTATTAATCACCACAGTGCTCGACGTCTGGCCTTCCAACCATGTTGTTAATGACAAGAGCAATGCTGAGCGCATAGTAGGTGCTCACCTAATATCATTGCCTGGCCTCTGCCCTGGCTGATTCCTGAAAAGGCACATGGGCAGGTATGGGACAGCCCCTCCCTGCCCCTTCTTGGCCTTACTTTAGCTTTTTCAAAGTTACTGACATTCACAGGCTCTGATAGCTGGAAGGAATTTTATAATAGTAACGGTGAAGACAACAGCAGCAAAGAAATACTGAGGTTAGAGTGGCCTTATGAAAACTATAAAATCACTGTGATCAAACCGTTCATTAAAAGTAAAGGACAAGATAAGTAGCCCCATGGGACAGAAATAGAACCAAGTCAAGAAACGTATCGAGTACGCGTGGATTACAAGGTGCGATAAAGGTGGTTTTCAAACCATGGTTTATTTAATCAACTGTGTGGGCACAAGTGGCTATCTGTCTGAATGAAAAAAAATTAAGATCTCTATCCCGTAAGTTATTAAAGCTAAATTCCAAACAGATGAAACAGATGAAAGATTTTAATTTAACATTTAAAACAAGTTCATTAAGATAAATATTAGGAGAAAATTTATGCAAGAGTTTCAGATTCTTTTAAACAAAATAGAAAAGCCAGAAGCTATAGAGGAAAAGATGGACATAAGACGTTTAAATTTTAGAAGAAGATACCATATGAAAAGTCAAAAGGCAAATTATAGACTGGAGAAATTATTTCAATATATATCACCAATAGGGATTAACATACATAATACACAAAGAGATCTTCTATGTCAATAAGAAAGAGAAATAACCTAGTAGAAAAATGGGCAAAAGATAGGAATAGGTGACCATAGAAGAGAAAATCCAAATGGCCAATACATTTATGGAAAGATGTTCAAACTAATAGTCAAGGAAGTACAAATTTTAAAAATGGGATACTATTTTTCATTTATCAGAAGAGTGAAACTTGAAAAGAATAATCATACCTAGGGCTGGAAAAGATGAGGGGGAAACAGTCCTCTTCATCACAGCCGGTGGGTACGCGCATTGCGCAGACTTCTGAGAAAGGGACCCGGGAAAATACACGAAAACTAAAAATAAGCATCTCCTCGACCGAGCTATGTGATTTCTCAGATTATACTACAGGAAAAAAGCAAACCCCAATAGGCAAGACTATGCATACAAAAACATTTTAGACCATTTTTTTGTAGTGGCAAAAACACTAGAAATTGTCAAATGATATACATACATCCATGTAATGTAATGTCATAAAACTATCAAAAACGATACACTGCAGTGAGACAGATGATTCCACTTAGACGAAGAACCTGGAGGAGCCAAAATCGAGACAGAAAGTAGAATGGTGGTTCTCAGCCGGGGAGGAGGGAAAATGGGGAGTTGTTTAATGGATATAGAATTTCAGTTTTGCAAGACAGAAAGTTCTGGAAACAGCTGCACAACAATGCGAATATACTTAATGCTGCTGTACACTTAAAATGGTGAAGACTGCAAATTTTACTTTATGTGCATTTTACCATGATGTTAAAAAAAGACAAAATTAGAGGGGCTTTCACAATGTTTTCTTAGATGAGAAAAGCAACTTGGAGAGAAATCTATGTGGCATTTTCAAACTAAATGTAAATAAACGCCTGCTGGGCAATCCAGACCTGCTGGCCGCGGCCGAAGTCCTCTGGCTCCAGAGCGGCCTCCACGCTCGCCAAAGCCCAGGCTCCGGGCGGGGCGGGTGTGGATCTAAGGGGACTGGCCGTGGCAGCGGCACGTGGCAAAGCGCCCTGTAGACGCACTGCTGCCCTGGTGTTCTCCAGCCCACTCGCCCCAACACCGGGCCGCCACAGGCTCTGGCACAGCCAGCCCAGGCCCACGCCGGTTCCAATGATGAACTTTATTGCAATGAGAAGCCCGGTTTATCATCCCTCTGGCCCAGCTCCCCCTGATCAGGCACAGATGACCCAACGGGGAGTGGGGCCTGAGCCAGTAATCAAAGAGGAGACTGTTCTGCGCCAGGGGGTGAGAAGGGCAGGGCCCGGGGAGCGGAGCAGCCCAAAGGAGGCATCAGCCGTGCGGGGCAGAGGGGCACATTCTCAAGCTGAGGGCAGAGGCAGGGCTGAGTAGATTCTTCGAGGGCCACTGTTCTGCTCTCTCTCTGGCCTCCAAGCCTCCTTCGAAAGGCTTATATCCCACGCCAGACACATCTCCCCATCTCCAATCTTCGCATTCTGTCCCGATTTCTCTTCGTTTGCGCTTTTCTCTCTCAATCCTCAAACCTCTTTGGGTGCAATCAGAAATAAAGGGCATCTCTCTACCCTTGGTCTCTCCACAATTCCACTCTTCCTAGAGCTGCAGGATCATCGAAACTCAGATACTGAAAATAACCCAGAGATCCCCTGGGTCTCACCTGCCTCTCGGCGCAGGGGCTCCCTCCGCACACCCTGACCGAGGCCGTTCCAGCTCACCCCGAACGCTCCAAGCTGTGCTGTCCAGTATGGCAGCCCCCGGCCACGTGTGCCTATTTAAAATTAAATGAACTAAAACTGAAAGTTCAGTGTTTTAGTCACACTGGCCACATTTCAAGTGCTCAGCAGCCACATGTGTGGGACGATATGTCAAGATATACGAAGGATCCCATATCTTACCCTAGTTGAAACTAACTAGTTAGTCTGCCAGTTTCACGAATGCCGGCAAAAGACTCCTGGGTCAGAGACAAAGGACTTTATTATTTATAGCAACATCAGTAGCCAGAGTAACAGCGTTTTCTTGCTCCGGTTTCCCTAAGCTCCGGTTCCCTTGGGGCTACGTGAACAAGGCCGGATGACACCTGCGCGCGCAGCGGGTCAGGCGACCAGAAAGGCGCCGTGAGGTTGGGGAGCCTGGATCTTCTGTACGGGCGGTAAGCACGCCGCCCTTCGCTCTGCAGGGGGACACTGTCTGTCTTTCAAGGCTGCTGGCTACATACAAATGTCCTTGAAAAGTGCTCCAAAGTCAGGCAGTGCCTCTGCTTGCAAAAACGTATAGAAATGCAAGCGACCCGTGGAGAACTGTCGCCCAACCACGGTGCAGTAGGGAGCATCTCCATCATTCCAGAAAGTTCCACCGGACAGTGCCGCTCTAGAGAATGGGGAGCTCACTTACTTGCTAGGTCCTCCCCACCACTTCTGAATCCCGACCCACGAGTCACAGAAAACGAAGCGAGCACTGGCCCTTTGCACCCTTAGTGTGAACTTCAAGATGTTTTTCTTGATGCGTATCATGCTTCTTGCCGTTCTTAACTAGGCCGTGAAAGGCTGAGCCTGATATCACGTGCTCCATCCTCAAAATGACACCGTGAGAAGGGGAGATAGTAGTAAGCCAGGAGGGGTGGACGGTTCTGGCAAAGGCCCAGAGCTGGGGTGGCCGGACAAGGCTGGAGGGGCCGGGACACATGGGGGACACAGGCAGGACACTTAAGTGGCCGAACACACCAGCAAAGTGCTCCCCAAACTTCAGCAGGCATCAGAGTCACAGGGAGGGTTTGAGGAAAGAGACTGCTGAGCCCCGGAGTTCCCAGGTCAGGAGGTCTGCGGTGGGGCCCGAGAACGTGCATTTCTAAGATGTTCGAAGGTGGTTCTGATACTGCTGACCCGCACGCCACAGCTCGAGGACTGCTGCTCCAGCGTGGCGTGTGCACTTCGGGCAGCATGCCGGGCGACATGCGGGGACAATTTTTCATCTTAGAGATGTTTGTCTGAATGCGTGTTGGAAAAATACAACTAGCACATCAGACTGGTTACAGCCTTAAGCAATAGTAAGTTGATTTAAGGGCATGTTTACGTACACACGTAGCTGTACATACGCAGTGTGAAGATCGGCAAAGATGGCCAGGGCGGGAGAGCAGCGACTGAGTCTGGGCAGTGCTCGCCCAGGAGAGGAGCGGGGACGGGGCAGATGGGATTCGGACGGGCCCACAGCCAAGACCCCGCTCCACTGGGATGGCGAATCTCAGCCTCTCGGCTTCCTTGTTTATAAAACGGCATTAAGTTTCCATGAGTGTTTCCCAGGATTTGTGAGGATCGACTAAGTCATTCGCTCCTTCCCTCGCTCCCTTCCTTCCTCAGGAAGCAGGCGGTCTCTGCCCTTGGACTGCTCGCGGTCTAGGGGACATGCTCTGTCACCTTTAAATGCTAAGAAATTATGAGGGATGGTTACAGTCCCAGGGCCCCCACCCTTAAGACAGAAGCCACCCCTCCCTCCGGCTGAAGCCCGAGGACTCTGGAAGGGGAGCCAGGCCCGGGGTGGGCTGGGGCCAGAAGGTCGCGCAGCTGTCTCCCGGGATGGGCAGGCGCAGACCCCGAGCTCACCCTCCCCTCTGCCCGCTGTGCGCGCAGTCCTGGGGGCAGCTTTCTTTTCTAACCGTGGTGCCCGAGGTTCGTAATGAAACCGCTTGCTGAACCCTGAGCCGGCACCCGAGTGAGACGGAGGGACTTGGCCTGGCCCAGAGAGTCCATCCAGGACAGAATCCATGTTCCTTTTTCGGGCCTGGTCACGGGGCCCAGTCTTAATGGCAGTGGGGCAGCAGGAAAGAAAAAAATGACTCAACGAGAAGGAAAATTCAAATACCCTTGGGATTATCAGCGTGGAGAAACCTCTCTAGAGGAGCCCTTCGAGGAGCTCAGACTCAAAGCACCGGGGTCTTGCTGGCTGGGACAGACGACGGGAGCCTTTTCAGTGAGCCCCTGACTTCGTGCTTTTGGCCGAGCTCTCTGGACTCCAAGTGGAGTTTCCACCACACATTTGTTCCACGGGTCTCTCTGCTCCCTGCCCTCCTCGTTCAGATGATCTCAGACGGACATAAAAGTGGCTGAGCTCAGCACAAGTGGCTGAGACATGAACATTGCCTCAGGGTCCCTGCGGACCCCAGCTGGGTACCATGCCGCCCCGGGTTCCACTTGGACAGGAGAAAGTGAACTCATTTATTCGGTTGTTTTAAGTGAGCTAACGCCAGGCAGTGCCAGAGGATGAACACATAAATCTTTCCCAGAGCTCGGAGTCGCTGCCAAACACCTTGGATAAAACCTTCTGCCTGTTCAAGACAGTTTTCCCTCCCCTCTAAAAGCGAGGAGGGCAAAAGTGCTAAAAATCTAAGGGGCTGGGGTGGGGTGGGTGTTGGCAGATGCTGGGAGTGACAAGCTTGTCAGCGCTTTGGCCTCATAAAAGTTCTTCCAGTAAGAAAGGCAAACCTTTAAATCAGAGATTTTTCTTAACACTCTTAGTGGGTCCCGAGGGCGTCACTGGTCACTTGGTGTGGCTGTGGGTTAGCCCTGGCCGGGCTTCTATCTCCAAAGGCTGCATTTGCACCAGGGGTGGGGTAGCCTGCCCCGTGCCACCCTCTGGGTGTCGTCATAGCCTCGAGTGTTCTAAACCTGAGCAAACTCAGGCAGACGGTTCGAAAACATTTTGAAAACCTCCCAGCCAGAGGGGAGCCCCGCTCCCGGAGCGCTCGGTGTGGCAGAGGGTGAAGAGCTGCTTTCTCTTGGCCTTCGTTAAGAGATTTCTTCTCGGTTTTTATTCTTTGCAAATACTTTGTAACAACGAACATGTGAAAGAGAGTCGCTCACAACCATCCTGCGCCTACAACGTGTCACGTGGCTTCGAGTCTCCAAGTTTCTCGTCCAGACACAGACCTTCGAAGCACAGCTGTGACCAGGACGCTAATCCCCCTGGCAAGGGCTCCCCCTTGTTTTCCAGCCAAGAATTCCCACCTAGATCTGTGTTCTAGAACGTTGCTACTCACGCTGTGGTCTGGAAACCAGCAGCACCACCCAGACCTGCCAAACTGGAAGTCTCCAGGTTAGCGAGATCCCCGAGCATGCATATCTACGGAGGTAGAGTGCTCTAAAACACACCGGCTGAGTCGAAACTCTTGTGCGACTTGTGTGGGGTCGCTCAAGCTCCTGCTTCCCTCCCTCTTCCCACGGCTGTGGAACGTCTGCGGGGTGCTGGGCCTGGGTTGGGTGCTGGCTCCACGGACAGCCAGATCCGTCAGCCATGGTCTCTGCCGTCCGGCCATCGAGGCCCTCGGAGGCTGAAGCATGGCGGCACCACACTGTCAGCGCTCAATGGGATCGTAGAGCTGGAAGGGCCCGGGAGGAGCGAGGCCATGGTGGGGGCAGTGACCTCGTCCACGGCCGCAGAGCAGGCTCGGGGGCAGGTGGGGCCCTGCCAGGGCGCCCGCCCACCTCCACACTCCACTTCTCCTCCCCGCTACACGCACACCCTACCCGCTGGCAGAACATGTACCCATGGCGGTAGGTGGGGATGCGCGGAACGGGATGCTGGCTCTCTGTGGAGGTCCTCCTCCTCCGGGGAGCCCACCTCACCCCCGCACACCCTGCCCCTCCCCGCGCCGGCACAGCCTCCTGGCTCAGCTGCCTTTGCCGCCCGACCTCGCCCGACCTCTCCGAGACAAGAAAGACCTACCACGTGACTCAACATTGTAAGGAAATCAAGTCTCCACAATGGACCGAATAAATTATTAATGCCAAATGGATGTAGATAACAAGCCAGAGGAGTTTTTGGAAATAGGTAAAATGGGTCTAAAACTAATCTTGAAGAATAAACTGGTAATGATACTTTTTTAAAATATGAGAGAGAGTTAAAGTAGCCAAGAAAGGGGACAAATCCTTAAATTAAAACACATTATATAACAGTAATACTTAAAACTCCTACTGGCATAAGAATAAACTGGAATTAAGTACATATCCAGGATCCTGTATGTGTTGAAGTGTGTAGAATTCAGTATCATAAAGGAGATATCAGAAGAAAATAGAAAACAGAAGTTTCTCAATAAGTGCTATTAGAATTATTAGTTAACATTTTTTAAAAAGGGAAAATGTGATCAATTTGACATGCCTCATACCAGAACAAATTTCAGCTGGATTAAAGCCAAATATCATTTTAAAGATAAAAACCACAATAATAATGGAGAATAAAATTAAATGTTTTCCAGAGTAGTGCTAACATTATAGAACCGGCAGGCAAAAAAAGTCACAAAATTATTGATACGTTACAAAAAATTAAGGGATTTTGTGTGAAACAACTATAACAAATTTAAAAAGGCAGACTGAGAAAACATATTTGTCAGTAAAAAAAGGTTAATATCTTTATTTGAAAAAATCAATTCACACATATATTTCACAGAACTTGATAAGGAAAATACTAAGATCTCATAAGATAAATGGGCAAAGAACACTACAGATATTTTTCAAACAATGAACCACATATTAAAAACAAATACTTAATCTTGTTTGTACCAAAAGAAACATAAGCCAAAAAGAGTTACCAAGCAATTTTAAAATGAACACATCCCTTGCCAGTAAGGTGAGGTAAAACAGAGAGGGTGATACATGCTGTGCCGGCTACAGCCTTTTGGAAGCGATTTGACAGTCAAAAGCCATAAAAATTCTCCTATTTTTCGACCTGGTATCCAAACTTAATGTCTCTAATCTTAAGAAATAATTTAAAATATTGGGCAAGGAGATATTTGCTACAGCATTATTTATAATTGTAACACTGGAAAACTGGGCATCACATAAATGTTGAAAAAAGGTAGCGTATGCATATTCACTAGATAGCATGATCTGGTCCCTTATTATTTTGAAATAATAATCCCAAAGACTATGTGGCAACATGAAGAAAACACCTGAATGTTTCAAGTAAAAGGATATAACATATATCCACCATGATTAACTACACATATTTAAAGGAACAGGATACAAGACAATAATTTCTATGATAAAGTAAGGAGAATTTTGATAATTTTTCCACTATTTTTGTTTGCTATTTTATTGCTCTTATAATATAAACATTAAATTTAAAATAATCCACATTCTGCACAAGTTGACAGAGCTGACAAAGAGATGACCACGTGGGGAAGAAGCCAATGAGTCTGAGAGTTAAGACGGGTGCAGTGAGAAGTTAATCAGTCCATTTTCATTTGTGGAAAACAATATTCTTTTGTGCAAAGCTTCTGTGACTCGTTCTCCCATGTGTGTAGCTACTTGTGTGGGGCCACGGAAACATGGTGTCTTCGAGTAGGAGGAGTCTCAGAGATGAGCTTATTCCAAACTCCTAGTAATTCAAGAACCAGAACCGCAGCGTCCATTACAAGTAACTCTCCTCCTTCTGCCTGACTGAATACTCCTGTTAACGGGGAGCTCACCACCTCACAAAGTTGCCTGTTCAGCCTGTGCCTGTGAACCTCACAGGGAGCAGGGCTTCCCAGAAATCACTTCCTTCCACCTGGGATTTCAGGCCATGAATCACAAACTAAGGGACAGGAGTGAGACTGTACCATTCTTTCTAGCAACAGAAAATTATTAAGCTCAAAATAGGAGACTTCATTCATGAAAAATATATTCTAGAAATGAGAATATAGAAACCTATGATTATTCTGATTAGAAAAAAAAATGGGTAAAGATTAATTCCTAAAGAAAAGTGCTGCAGATAGCTCTCTAAAGACTTTAGATTCTCGTTTAAAATTTTTGATTAATTCTTCCGAATGTGGGAGGGAGATAGCCTCTCTTCAGAGCTCTTCTTCCTTACTAGAGCCTCTGGCCACTACTGACCCAGCAGGAGCGGAAGGCTGACATTGAGAAAGGAGAGCAGGCCAGCGGGACCCTCCGTGGGCTTGCTGAACACACTGGTGCTTTGCGAGCCAAGAATTGTCCCACTTCAGATGCGTTTCCTGTATTCCACAAGAAGAGTCTAAAAGTTTAATGTTTAAAAGGGGGTGGAAAATCCACATTACAAATGGAGAATGGTGCTGCAACCCCACCCACATTCCAAAATGATGTCTGCACAGCAGTCAGGGAGACTGGAGGAAGAGAGACCTGTCTTGCGACAATGGCTCCAACAACTTCCCTCCGAGGAGACAACAGGAAACAGTGAGGGACGGGGGCTGTGAAAAGGCCAGCACGTGGCTGACCCTCCCGCTGAGGGACCCACGGGGCACAGGAGGGTGTCGAGTGAGAAGGCAGACTCCGGGGACGACACCGCCAGCCCAGGCAGAGCAGCAGGGCGGGAAGGGGAAGTGCCCCACTCTTCTCTTAGCCATGGATTGAAAAAAGTATAGAAAATGTTGGGGCGAGTACTTTTTGGATTTGTTCTAGAGCAGAAAGTTGGTATTCCCTGCAGCATATAGCAAGACTGTGATAGTTCATAGTTTATGGGTTAAAACGATACGAGGGTCTTTGATATACATGATTAGTCCCCCAAAGTGGCTGGAGTGAAGGGGTTAAGATTTAAGAGGATCTGATCCTTCTGCTACTCCCTTGGTAAAACCAGGATGTGCCCATTTGCTGGGCACAGACTGAACGGACTGTCTGGGGGTGAGAGCAGAGTTGGGCCCCCAGCTCAGAGAGCAAAGTACAGGCCCATCCCAACCGCTGGGTTGTCTCTGCTTGGGTCCCCTTTCTAATCTAGGCTCTACTTGAATCACGGGGAAGGAGACCGAGTCTCTCAGAGGACTGAGAGCCAAACCAAGGCTCGACAAAGCCAGCCCCTCTCCCCCTGCTGTCTGGAAAGGTGCCGCTCACTGCCCCAGCCCTGGCCCCCAACCCAGCAGTGCTCTAAGATTTTCCACTGTTGATCATGCGTGCAGAGACTGCCAGTGGCTTTCATGGTGACCGAGCTTTGCTGAGGAGGATCAACACTTTCTCATGACCGAAAGCAGTAATGTCTCCTGAGAAGGAGCTGTCAGACATCCTCCCAGACTGTGACCAACTCATGTGCCTTTCCTATTATTAATAGTTGCCTTAGATCTAGCGCGGACATCACAGCAGCCATGCCCAGGCGAGGTGTTCCCTCACCACTGGAAATCACAGTCCTGCTCTCCGTAGCTGTGAACTTCAATATGCTAACAGCATTAAGCTGGCCAAGAAAAACCAAATGGATTTGGTTTAGCATTTGGTGCCAAGCAATACACAGCTGATTGACCGAGCTCACAGACGCACTGGAATCACCTGGTTATTTCTTGCCTCTCCATTGACTTCTTCCTCAGGCAGGCACGGAGGGGAGATGGGGAAATTGCTTACAGTTCTGACCGGGGAGCTGCGCCCTGCAGGACAGCCTTGGGATTGTTGACTCACTGACTGGACAGTTGGTGTTAACACAGCTGTGATGCGTGCAGAAAACAGGGTGGCTTTGCTGCCCTCTAGGTGGTGGGACAGAGGGATGTGAGGAGAGGGGCCCGGGGAGGCAGGAGAATGGCCGGTGTTTGCAGGCCTACGGGAACAGCTGCCAGATGAAAATTACTGGAGACACTCGCAGTAACTGGTATAGACCTTACCAGAGATCTGAACTGGAAAGGGAAGTGGTAAAGTTTTATTTAGGATACCCCAAGACTGAGCCGAGTACGGTGGGAAGTCCAACTCAATTCTCAACTAGTAAGAGAGAGCAAAACGTCTTGATACACTTCCCATGCTTATTCATCCTGTGTCGTATAACTGGGGCTCAAAACCAGGACGGAAAACCTCAAGGAAAGATGTTAATGAATGAGGAAATGGCAAAAGAAAGAAAAATATTTTCTCAACAAGAGCAAATATTCGTCGAGCACCTACGATGCGCCGGGCACTGTGTTGGGGCCGAGTACCGCGTGGACAAAGGCTGGCCACTGGCAGCTGGTCAGGGACGAAGGCAGGCACGGCACCAGGAGAGCTGCGGGCGACATTCGGAGGTGGGAGCTCCACTGTTCACAGGTTCCGTCTCTGTGGACCTCTCTTTGCCTGGCGTCTCCTCCTGAGGACAGTGTCTTTATCACGACTGCTGTACCTACGCTCCCAGCTCCCCTCTGTGTGTGTATGACTGGACTCTGCCCTTGGAGAGTGATTTTGTCTGAACGGGGAAGGGATCTGTATTGTCTTCTAGGTTCTCTAGGTAGTTCCAGTGATGAGCTGGGTCTGGAACACTGCCTCGGTGGACTCGGGTTAGAAAACTGCCAGGTGGTACCCTGTCCACTCTGAGAAGGCACAGTCTGTTTTCACGCTGGCTTAGCGACTGAATTCTGAGATGACTTACATCTCATTCCCCTCCCTTCCCCTGGTGTTAGCAGAAAGGTGCACGACAAGTACCTGTTGTTGGATGAGGGAGCTCGACGATTCTCAGGTATTTCTGAACACTGCTCTTAGGGATAAAATAGGGCAGGGTGACGAGCAAGCGGAGTATTAAAGCAGACATGGCAGAAGCCACCATCCCGCTGGGGTGGCAGGAGCATTCGCGGAAGCCACTGGTGCAGTCTGGCGCTGTGACGGAGCTGGTGTCTGCGCTCCAGCTGCGAGTCCTGCTCTGGCTTTTCGGGGGAGCGTCCATTCATCCCATTTTCTTAAGCTCACTGTCGCACTTCTGCGTAGCAAGTGTGAGGGATGAAAAGCATCTCGGTGGGACTTGCAGGAAGAGATCCAGGATTCTCAGACACGCCTTTATGCTCTTAAAAAGCAAAACCTTCGTGCTCCCTGAAATGTTACTTCTTTAACAGGGCTACTGGTTTTTTTTTTTAAACTGCCCCACTGCCTATTTTTAAGAAATGCCTATAGTAAAAAGCCACATTTTCGGAGACTATGAAATAACTGACGATGGAGTAAATCTTCCTTAATTTGAAGACAGTAAGAAGCAAAATAAAAAAATATTGTGAAATTCTGTATATCAGTTGAAACATTAAAGCAACAAAACACTCTCTCTTCCAAATGGTCTCACCTTCTCAAGGTTTTACCCTGTACTTTAAGAACATGCACGCCCTCCTATCAGGGAGGGCGCAGTTTGGGAGGGAAGACGCCGCCTGCTGGAAAGGGCAGGTGTGAGTGAGGCCTGAAGACCTGTGGCTTCTTCCTCCTGGTTCAAATTCTAAAACCAGCGAAGTTCTACTGCCATCTCGTGGCATTGTAAGATGCTCACAAGAGGCGTGATCTGCTCAGATTATATAGACAAACAAAATCCACACAGAGATGCTTACCTGGAAAAAGATTAGAAAAAAATAATCTTGCTTTTTTTATTCAAAAGGATCACATGTTTCACATCAATTTGGTTTCAAAAAGACCTCAGTTCTTAAAACTAAGGGCACCATGACATTTATTTTGCCATCTGTCTGACAGTTTCACGTCGAAAAAGCCTCAACATAAAAAATTACCTTCAAAACCCATTGGAACATTCTCACATAAACTAGGATATTTCACAAACGATAAAGTCCTTTCTTCAATATTCAATCTTTTCAATTTCATCCATGTCTTCAGGGTCAAGCTGCTTAATACTGCTGTCTAAAAGAACAAAAGAGAATGGAACCAGTCTTACCCCAGGGCCTAAATGCAACTTCACTCCATCCCACTCTGACACCTTGTATGGAAAGCCTAGAGACAGGAACACACAGAAAGGATGGTGCCAAAATATCCACTAATACTAACTAAAGCAGTGTCAAGGGCACCAGGCCGAAGAACATGCACATCCAGACACCTGGGGCAGAAAAGGGCCTGGGGAAGGCACTCCTCCATGCAGTCGCCACAGCAACAGTGGCCGCAGTGCCACCTCCCCAGCTAGCCTGATGCAGGGGCACCTAACCTACTTCCCCAAGCGTAGGTGGATGTGCTGGATCAGTCTGCAAACTTCTAAAACTTACATGCCATACACGTGCCTATGGGCGTGTCCCTGGGGAGAGTGCCCACTGCTTCCCAAGAGGTTAAGGACCACCGTCCCAGAAGGGAAACACTTCCTCCTCCCCTGCTCCCCAGCCACGTCCGTGGGCTTCGGGCATGGGGTAATTTGAGGAGTGGTTGTCCCAGTCACGGGACCCTTCGTGTTCGGCAGTGCAATCTGCCAGGCCAACATCGGAGCCAAGCTGTTTAGAGGGGGGCTGGAAGAAAGGCAGCAGACCTCAGAATTTAGGACTATTCTATCTGGGAGGGTGGAGCAAGAGGGGGGAAAAGTGTCAACAAAAGAGGAAACTGGGGACAGAAGCTAAGGTTATAGGACTTCATTACTGTGCTGTATACGATGTGAAAATCTGCTCCAGATTCCAGAATAAGCTATAAGTCTGAGCTCATTATTAATTCCACTTGATTTTTAAATTTTTCTTTAACTGCCATATAAGAGTTATATAATCACCTGTCTCATAGTACAACTCTGGGCCTGTGAATTAGAAGCCGCCCACACCCTGGCTTCTGCCTCCACACTCTCACGAGCCTCAAGCTCCCACACACGCCACCGCCCTCAGCACCAGCAGGTCCACAGCTCACGCTGCCGGAGCGGCGCCACTTACTGAAGTGGTCCTGGATCTTCAGGAGCAGGGGCAGCTTGTCCACTTCGATCATGTTGAAGGCGAGGCCCTTTTTCCCGAAGCGTCCCGTCCTCCCTATGCGGTGGAGGTAGGTCTCATAGTCTGGCTCCTGTGCTTGGTTTACAGGGAGGTCGAAGTTCACAACAATTGTCACCTGCTTCACATCAATCCCTAGAAGAGGAAAGACACTGTAGGGTTCTGCAACATTTTCCTTAAGACATGGCCATTCAAGAACCACATTTGCTGAGGGAACTGTCATTAATAGAGACAATTTATAAATCAAACCTGGGTTTATGTAGTCAAAACAGGTCAGGAGTTTACCAGCAGGCCGTGACGTCTATGGTGCTAGAGAAGAGTGTCAATACAGGCTAATTCTGCAGATGTCTAAATATGTACAAAGCGTGTGCGTGTGCGTGTGTGTGTGCGCGTGCGTGGTGGAGAGGTGTTCGCACCAAGCCCACAGACCTAGGTCCCCACAGGCCCTTAGTTTTGTGTCCCCTCAGCCGTCACAGGGCCCTGGCTCGGTGCCATTCCAAGCCTACTCTTCCAGTGAGGTCTTTTTTATTCCTTCCCTTGCTTCAACGGTTGTACCACTTTCCAGACTGGCTTTCCCTCCACCTCTTCTCCCACTGCTCACATCTCTCCACAGTGGTCAGCATAGCCACGCCCAGGATGCTCGTGTTCAGAACCCACTGCCCAACACGTGCAGGATGAAGGACAAACAATTCAATACCTTACATCACATAAAGTCTCATCTCTTTCTCTCCTGACTCACAAATACAGCACTCCAATCCTACAGCCTGGCCATTTCCCAAACAAACTGTAATTACCATTCAATAGAATTGCCACCTCCCTTCAAAACCCTTCAACTCTAACGATGCCTAGGAAGGCCTCTGAGAGCCTTGGTACCTCTCCTTACCCAGCATGAACAAGGTGCCGGGATATGTGCTTATCCTCCCTGCACCGCGCCTTGACCCTGGAGCTCCTTGTGTCTCTTTCCTGCAGGGTCTAGAGCTGTGCTGCACAACATGGCAACCATCGGCCACATGTGGCTATTTAAATTTAGTTAAAATTAAAAATTCTGTTCCTCAATCATATTAGCCACATTTCAAATGTTTTGAGAGCTGTCTATGGCTAGTGGCTACCAACTAGAGAGCACAGAATAGAACATTTCCCTCCCTGCAGAAAGTTCTGTTGGGTCCTGCTAGTCTAGAGGGGCAGAGTCTAGGTGGTGAGCTCCGGAAGGCAAGGACCTCATTCTTTCTCAGGACACCCTTCCCAAGTGTAGTGCTCAGCACTCACTTCCAATGCCACAGCCTCTCAGCTCTATTTGCTGAACTAAGAATGAACTGGGAAACACTTTTTGAGTATAGGGGTCTAAGCATACAAGCAAGGATATAGAGGAAGGACAAAGAAAGTAGGAAGGCCCTTGTCTTGAAACAAAAAAGGTTTGTTTTTTTTTTTTCTCCCTGGTAGACCTTAGAGATGCTCAACATTAGTAGGGAAATGCAAATTGAAACTATAATGAGATACTATTGCGTATCTACTAGAACAGTTAAAATTAGAAAGAGTGACAATACCAACTGCTAGCAAGAATGCAGAGCAGGTGGATTTCTCCTATACTGCTGGTGAGAATGCAAAATGGTACAGCCACTATGGAAAAAGTTTTGTACCTTCTTATAATGCGAAATACACACTTACAATATGATCCAACAAATTCCACTCCTAGGTATTTACCCAAGAAAAATAAAATCATATATCTACATAAAGGCCTACACAGGAATTTTTATTACAGCTTTATTTAGAACAGTTCCAAATTGGAAGCAATCCAAGTGCCCATCAACTGGGGAATGGATGAACTATCAATGGAATATTACCAGCAATAAAAAGGAACAAACTACTGACACATTTAGCAGCACTGATGCAACTCAAAAGCACCGTGAGGTGCAGGAAGTCAGACACGAAGGCTGCCTGCCATGGACATTATGTGGCATTTCGGAGGACACAAAAATATACAGACAGTAGTTGCCAGAGGCCATGGGGTGTGTGCAGGGGAGACTGACTTCAAAGGAAAACAAGGAGACTGGGGAGATGGAGATGTGCTGTGTTCTGGTGACCAGTGACGGTTACATAACCGTGTATGTTTGTCAAAACTCACCAACTGTACACTTAAAAAAGAGTGAATTCGGTCAGACGTAAATTACACCTAAACACCTGACTTTCAATACACACACCTCGAGCACAAACGTTGGTCGTGATAAGAACCTTCTCTTTTCCATCCCGAAACCTCTGAATGATGGAAGCTCGCTGCTCCACGGTCAGCTCCCCGCTTAATAAAGACACCTGGTGGCCATCTTGCATCATCTCCACGGTCAACCACTTGGCGTTTCGACGAGTCTGCATGAAAAAGCAAAACCCACCCACGGCACCCCACGTTAAAGCCGCCTGCCTGCTGTGCTCGTGCTATATTTACGATGCTCACACATGCAGGGTCATGGGGAGAGGGAGAGGGCTGCAGAGGAGTTTTGTTCACCTCCCCCCAAGTCCTCAAGGGCCTCAGAATGTGGCACGGAATGTTCCCCCTGCCTGTGCTTCTGAGGGCCACATCCTCTCAGCCAGCCCGAGCCTGGGCTTTCTCACCACGAGATGGAGACAAACACGCTCCACCTACCTCATGTGGTGCTGTAGTGACAGAATGATATAATGCAAAAACGACAGCAACAGATACACCGGAGTGCTTCCTACGTGCCAGGCATCTGGCTGGAATCTTTACATGCACCGTGGTCATGTGCTTTCACAACAATTTAACGCAGTAGCCACCTAATTTCATTTAAAAAATTTAAAGACAGACAACCCTCCCTCAAAAGCTTAAAAACGTTAAGTAACTTGTCCAAGGTGACACGGTTAGCCAGTGGCAGAGCTGTGCTTTCTTTTATTCTACAGCTGTGTTTTCAGCGCTGTTCACGTGCCAGGCAGGTGCTGGTCTGGAGCAGTGGATATGCGAGTGAGGGAGATGGATGAGACCTGCTCTCGTGAAGCTTAGAATGTTCACATGGCAATGAGAAAATAAAACAACACACGAACATGAAACATACCAGACAGCAAAAAAACAAATATGAAAATTAAAAGAGAGTGCTATTAACGGCAAGTAACACCTTTAACCTGATAAAGGGCACCTGTAGGAACTACAATAAACATGAATCTAAATGCAGAAGCGTTAGAGGCAGTCTCTCCAAAATGAGAAGGCCTGCTGTTTAATACCATAGTGAAGACCCTACGTCACTACTGAATCTTTCTAAGTTTCACACATAAAATACAGATAATTTCTGTTCTGAGTAGCTCTGAAGATTCAACTAGATAATACACACAAAGTGCTGAACATGATACCTGGCTACCTGGCGCTTACTGATACTATCACCCCCGACTCCGCCTGTAGGGAAATGTGGGCACGATGCAGACAAATCCGCACTTTACCTGGCAGAAGATGATGGCCTGACCGATGGTGATGCCCCCGTAAATGTTGCACAGAGCTTGGTATTTGTCTTTCCTGTTCTCGCACAACACGTAATACTGTCGGATGTTGTTCAGGGTCAGCTCCTCCTTGCGTAACTTGATGACGTTAGGGTCGGGAATGATTCGCTCGGCAAACTGCCACACGGAGTCCTCAAAGGTTGCTGAAAAGAGGAGCATCTGGCATTCAGAGGGCAGAGCTCTGTAAGAGAGGAGGGAAGGCCATCACTGGCTGCCATCTTGTCACTCTCCTTTAAGCACTTCATGCCACTGCCATCGCCTGCTCCACGCACACCTGCTACACCTCCACGCGAGGAGCCGAGTGTCCTGCCCCTCCTTGCCACCAAGAATTTGGAAACATGAAAAAACAGAACGTGGAGCTCAGAGGGAAGTTTGGGACGTATTCTGGAGGCTCCTAGGTTTCTCGTGCCAGTTTTCCCCTTAGGGGAGGCAGACTCAGGCAGCCAGCGGGGGGTCTAGGTGCTCTTCACGGTTACAGTCCCACACACAGGGGGAAGGAAACAGTCGTTCCATGGCAGGTGTTATATATCTTGGGAGGGGAAGAACAGCCACAACTAACTTTATTTAGAGTGGGAAGAACCTGGATATAAATAAAAGGGGAGCAAAACGGGAAAGTGTATTAACTACAATGTACACGGAACCCATAATGAATACAAGGCTAACTTACATCTAGCTCAAAAACAGGTGGAATCGATAGGTGGAGGTAGTCAGGCCAGAGGTGAGTTCTGGGGAAGAGAGAGGCTAGTGATAGGGAAGGGGCCATGAGGGAACGCTGGTGTTGGCAAGTAAAGTTCTGTTACTCAGGCTGGGCTGCTGTTACCTAAGCATGGCCTTTTGTGATAACATTCACTCAGAGCATACTTATATCATTCATGTATTTCTCTGTATATATTTCATACATCAATAAAGATAAATTTTTAAAACAAAATAAATAAGAGAGACCAGAGAGAAATCAGCTCTTTTGAGAAGAAGACAGAGCACTTTGAAGAATAAACTGTTAGTGCCAGAAGGGAGTGAGAGACATCACAGAGTGCAGTGATTCCCAACATTATTTTAAGCCAGGGGCCTCGATCATCCCGGGAGCTTTTAAAAACGATAATCTGACAGACTTCCGGTCAACTGTGGCCGACTGTCTACGTGTGCTACCACTTCAGCTGCCCACACCCCACTAACACGATCAAAAGAGATAAAAAGATATCAATCCACAAAAACATGGAGAATAGGCGAGGAGAAACC
>NW_012154796.1:210583-273311 GCF_000956105.1 Propithecus coquereli
TTCCTGGAGTTCTGAATCTTTCATTTGCTGTTATACATAAACATAGCAATTTATTGGTAAGAGATGACAAGAAGGGAATCTCCCTTGATCTCTGTCCAAAATTATTTTAAATAGGAAGACCAGTGAAAAATATTAATATGTATAAGGAACAGTTGGATCCTCCTGCTTTAGGCAGTTAAGCACATACAAGCAGAAGACTAGAGGTTTATTCTGGGCAGAAATTCCAGACTTGGGGATACCAGCCTCAACAGAAGATAGCGGCAAAGCATATAGCTGACAAGAGGGGATTTGAGTGAAAATATGCATACTGAATGGCAGAACCCTCTCAGCCCGTTCCCCCAACCTGCTCCCAGAATGTCAGCAAGCAAGGGTCTCTCCCCCAGGAAGGAGATCAGGGACATTACATAGTCCTCCAGATGAAAACATCATAAAGTGAAGCTTCCCAAGTTACAAGCCCCAGCCATGCACATGGAGCTTTCAGTTAGAATTTTAGCTCCTCATCCCAGATTATGAAAAGCTGGCCAAGTATCACCAGATATGAAGGGGAAAGGTCTGCCATGAAAGACAGAGACTGTAACAAAGAAACAGAACAGGAAGCTTGGATAACTAGCTTGGCCATACCACACAAATGCACATGCATTATTGTATTGTCCCTCGATATCTCTAAGAAACTGAGTATGGTTACATTTCCTCATTCAAGTAAAGGTTTCAAGTAAAATGCCCTGTGGGTAAATAAATAGGGAAACTTTAGTAACAGATATCTCACCTTTTTAGTGTATAGCTGATTCTGCTGGATCTTACTAATGACTATGCTGTCAATAGTATGTTAAGCGATATGTCAAATCACAGCAACAACAAAAAAATTCCGCCTAGCTCTTAGATATTTTGATTTATAAAATGGAGTTTCAAAATATCTTTTTGACTTTCATGAAGTTAAAATAAAACACAGAAAATATACAAGATTGTTCATGTCTTATCCAAATACAAACCAGACTTCACTCAACTCTCTGCATATGCAGCAGACAGTCCAAATGCAAATTCTGGCAAATCCCATTATCTACAAACTTCTTATCAAAGAAAATGAAAAAATCTTCCAGCTAAATGTCCTGTACGTTTTGTAAACAACACTGCTAAAAAGGGGTATGATCTGCTTACCCCTTCTAAAAATGCTAGAAGTTTAAAAATGCTACATGTTTTAGACATAGTCTATACAATGAATTTATAGATGCAAGAGATATTCAGCCTTTCATTACCAAAGTTTTTATTTTTCAGTTTCCTTAAAACTTATAGAAGCACTCAAAAAGATTTGTAGCTATATATTATAGAAATGGAAGGAGATGGCTTCCTTAGACATGTGCCTATAGTGTGGCCATCATTGTTGCTGGCCATTGAAAAGATTTAAAATGTTGGCCTGCCATAAAATCATATTTTCAAAATGTGGGACAAAAAAGAATGTCCTTCTCCAAATTGGAAATACACTGTGATCAGAATGGAGAAATGACTATAAAAGAGCATAAATGACATGCCATTTCTCCAAAACTGATTGATGATCTCTGAAGGGGCCATAAAGAGTCGAGAAAAAAAAAGAAAGAATGGACAGACTACATCCAAGTTGTTTGGTGCTATGTACAGGGTGTGACAAAAACTCTTGTAGCAAGAAAATGACTTTTTTTTTCTCTTAAAAAAAAAGCAATAAGATTGCTGCAGAACTCAAAAACCGTCACCAAAAAAGGGAAGCCAAGTTGAAGAGGACTTTCTCATTTATTTACTGAATCTGTAACTTACTTGGAATCCATCTTCAATTTCACAAGTTTAATTCACCTCTGTGCTTTATAACCATTTTCCGTGCAAGAGAGAGGTTTAACTTAGGACATCTAATGTACTTCAGAGAGTTTAAAAATGCTAGATGTTGGCCGGGCACAGTGGCTCACGCCTGTAATCCTAGCACTCTGGGAGGCCAAGGCGGGTGGATCACTCAAGGTCAGGAGTTTGAGACCAGCCTGAGCAAGAGCGAGACCCCGTCTCTACTAAAAAATAGAAATAAATGATCTGAACAACTAATAAAAATATATAGAAAAAATTAGCCGGGCATGGTGGCGCATGCCTGTAGTCCCAGCTACTCGGGAGGCTGAGGCAGAAGGATTGCTTGAGCCCAGGAGTTTGAGGTTGCTGTGAGCTAGGCTGACGCCATGGCACTCACTCTAGCCCGGGCAACAAAGTGAGACTCTGTCTCAAAAAAAAAAAAAAAAAAATGCTAGATGTTTTAGACATAGTCTATACAATGAATTTACAAGAGATGTGAATGATAGACAGCTGGTCTACCAAAACAAGCCTGTAGATATACTGGATGGACATTTCTAGGGAGACAGCAACTAATTCTTACAAATCTAAAAGATCTTAAATATTCTTACCACACACATACAAAAGGTAACTATGTGATGTAATAAATATGTTAATTAGCCTGATTATGATAATTATTTCACAATGTATACAAATATCAAAACATCATATTGTACACCTTGAATATACATGAATTTTGTCAATTATACCTCAGTAAAACTGAAAAAACAACCATAGGTTTAAATTGCAAAAAATAAATAAATAGAAAATAAATAAAAACCTACTGTTGCTAGAAAGTCAAATCCTAAGTATTAAACCCTTTTGCGAAGAGGGTATTTAGCTTGATCTCATCACCTTGGACTGATACCCGTCAGTATGGGCTTGATAAGAGCAGAGCTGTAAGTCAAAATAAACTTTACATTTGACTATATGCAGCTTTGCCACCAGATAAAAGAAGGCTACAGTCAGTTCAGAGAAGTATTATTGAAAACGGACAGAGAACAAGTAAAAACATCCTACAGTACCATGAGACAGAAAGAAACATATCTTTTTTCCATTAAATATAGGTAATATCCATTTAATTAGTACTATTGTATTTATGTTCTCCTTGTAAAAAGACTTACATTTATATATCTTAAGACAATGCAATACTACTACCTACAAAATATAAACATCCAACAATGAGTTAAACAAGAGTTAAAATAAGCTGCTATATCAGAGACTGAACATTATAAAATATTGTTATCTTTTCTCATGCATTTTTAATTAGTTCTACTATTATTACTAATGATTGCCACTGTTAACCAGTTCCAATGCTATTTTGTTTAAATAGTAACATTTATGTCACAGAAAAGTACAGAATATATAGTTCAAATAAACATGTTTTCATATTTTTATCTTAAAGTAATAACACACATGTACGATTATTTCTATGTTATATCATTATTTTTTTTGCTTACTATGACTACATCACAGATTGGCTCTCTAAAAAAGTTGGTCACTCTAGGAAAAGAGAAACTTAAGAAATTTTCCCAGAACTACTGGTAGACACTGGTTCTGTGAATAAAAGAGCATCCTATGTATCCAGTACAACGAATGAAAAAAGACCTGGACCAAAGCATGTCACTGAAAAGTTTTAGAATACTATAAAGAAAGAAGACCCCCAAAAGCTTCCAGAGGGGAAAAAAAAAAAGGTCACATACAAAAACTGGGAGATCACATGACATTAAGCTTTTCAACAATGACACTGGAAGCCGAGGATATTGATTAAATATTAAAGTTATTTTTTAAAATACATTTTATTTCTGAGCAGTTTTAGCATTATAGAAAAATTGCACAGAAAGTACAGAGAGCTCTCATGTACCTCTTAATGCCTCCTCCAGGTCCTCTTATCTTTAATCTCTTGCATTTATTAAAGTTATTTTAAAAAACTCTTCTGTTTTCAACATTTCTCTAAATTTAGAGGGAGAATGATTTTCAACATAGGATCCCTGTCCAGGCAAACTATAAATCAAAAGATCGAAGTTACAGGTACAATAAAAACATTTTCCAACATGTAGAGGCTGAAAAATGAAATCTTCTATATATTATTTTTAAAGAAGATATTAGAAAATATGCTCCAGCATATTGAGGAAGCCACTCAAGAAAAAGGACCCAGGAAATAAAAGATTTAAACCTGTATATGCTTCCATTCTTGTGATACCTCACTTCGGAGGATGGGCTCAAGCTCTATCCAGGAAAATGTAAAAGGTGCTAGAATAAGCACCACGTGCACTCGCCACCAAATTGGCACAAACTGATCAACACCGAGGAGCTCACACGGTAGTAGTATCTTTGGGGGTTGGGGGTGGGTAAACTCAAAACTAACGGACATGGTGAACGTTGTAGGGGTAAAGGGCACGCCTCAAATCATGGCTTTGGTGTGGCAAAGTCATAACATGTAACCGAAATGTTTGTACCCCCATAATATCCTGAAATAATAATAATAATGATAAAAAAGCAAAACTGTGAGTGAGCGAAGGGAAGGCCCATCATGGCAGCTGCACAGCAGGTCTAGATGGCAATCAGTCCAGATTGAAGTTGGAGAGAGGAAGCTTGGGATACTGACAGGAAAAAAAAAAATCAATGGATTTTTAAAAATTTGACTATTTGGAGGTATCAGTGACATATTACACATCTGATGGAATAGCTAGGAAAAAATTAAAGACTCCTGCACAGTGATACTAACTAAATGAAAAAAAAAAGGCAACTGTTAATTCCAGGGGAAAAAGTTGTACAATAAAAACATACAGTCTGCCCCTCATATGTGTGGGTTCTGTTTCTGTGGATTCCACATCTGTGGATTAAACCAATTGCAGATTGAAAATATTTGGAAAAAAATTGCATTTGTACTGAACATGTACCGTTTTCTTGTCATTATTCCCTAAACAATACAGTAAATACTATCTACATATTATTTATATTGTATTAGGTATTACAAGTAATCTAGAGATGATTTAAAGTATATAGGAGGATGCACGTAGGATATATGCAAATACTGCACCATGTTATATAAGAGACTTGTGCATATGTTTATTTTGATATCCACAGAGGTCCTGGAACCTCCACAGAAACTTAGGGACGACTGTAATTACAATAATACAGTGTTTGGCTCAGCAGTGAACTATACTTATGCTGTCGTATGATATCAATGCTGACTGTTAATGTAACCAAACTCATGATATAATTAGAGAGGTGATAAGAGGGGACAGAAACGGGAGCATGGTAGTGGTTCGAAAGAACTCAATTCCCACTTCCTATAATGGGAAGTCAGTAGACAATGAAACAGCAGTGTGAGAATATTTTTATTTAAAAGTTTGAAGGTTAATATCAGAAAAGAGAGGTATCCTCTTGGGGTTGGAGCAGGGGTGACTGTTTTTCACTACAAGTCTTTCAACACTATTTGAATTTACCACTGAGTGTACAATACTTTAAAAATAAGTGATGCAGATTCCTAAACCCCATTCCCAGAAATTCTGATTCAGTAAGTCTGAGATTGTGCCTGGTAATCTGTAGTTTGAAGCCCCTGCAGTGATCCTGGCAGAGAGGCCTAGGAAAACCGTACGATTTAGTCAGGACGAGGTCACCACTCTCCTGATCCCAGGGTTCTGTGTTTGCTACTCTCTCCCAATTATCCATTGCATTCTTAAGAATAAAATTATCAGATTTTAATAGTTCCTCTTTAGAATTTTGCTCAAAATATAAAACATTATTGGCAAACTTGGTGCAGACCCACTATATAGATCCTGTCTGTAAGCCTCTGTTGCGAAAGTAAAGCAGCTGGGCAAGGTTACAAGCTGAAGATTCAAGTTGGAAAACTGTTAACAGTCTGAAGGCTCTTTGAGCTGGTGAAAATAATGAAAACCCAAGTTTGTTTCAGAGGTGAAGGTGGTGAGGAATCAAGCAATAAAGATAATTAAGAGCAGCAGACAAATGGAATTCCTCGTCTGTACGGAAGACTGAGGAAGAAACGATGAATCTGACGATTACCTTTGAATGCGAATGCTCTGATCTGAGAATCCCTGGGTGTCAATCATCACATCTGCTTCATCCAGGACAAACACATGAATCTTAGTCAGATCAATCAATTTTCGCTTGAAACACCAATCTAGGACAGTTCCAGGTGTGCCAATTATGATCTGTTTGGCGACGTCAGTGCCTCTAGGAACTAGGGAGAAAGGGGTTTTAAGTGCTCCTTCAGATGCAAAAGCCTCCAACAGGCCACAATTCAGGGCAAAGCAACTATAAAACTTACAACTCATAAAACTTGTAAGCAAAAGTATAGTTGTAATGATTTCCCAAGTGCAAACCCTGAGGGTCATTGTGGTTTTTGATTTTGCAAGATTTTTAGGATAAATTTTCAAGTTTCTAGGTTTATGCTAATAATAGTCCTGCATATTTGATTATGCCTCACAGTCATTTAAAAAGCCACACTGCAGCAATGCCAACTATCCTACAGAAATACTGGCACAGCCGTGAAACACTACAAACCTTCCCCAAACAGAAAATAACCAAAATATCCATCAATAGGCTACATTAAATAAATTATGGAATATTATGCAGCTAGTCAAAAGAACAAACAATATGAAAAAAGTGGTCCCATTTTTGTGAACGCTCAATGAAAACAAATACATGTGTGTATATTTGTTGTGCTTGTATGAGCTAAAAAAAAAAAAAAGGAAGCAAAAAACAAAGGCTTGCATGTAACAATACTGTAGTGATCTTTGGAAGGCAAGGAAGAACAACTTTCACTTTTACCTTCTAATCATCTGTCTTTTAAAGTTTCTTTTCACTATGAGCATGTAATACTTTAATGAAAAAAATAACAAAAATAAAAGCTATTCTTCAAAAAACCACCATGTCTTAAAGTAAAGGATATACAAAGGCATCATCTTGCAGGATGTGGAAATAATGTAGCTAATGTTTACTGGGCACTCATTATGTGCCAGGTGTGCACAACGGTTTATCTATATCATCTCATTTAATCCTCATAAAAACCCTATGATACAGGTGCTATTATTTCCCCCATTTTAGAGATGAGAAAGCAGAGAAGTTATATAACACGCTTGTTAGCAGTGAAACTAGGATTTAAAAAATCAGCGAGGACTGGCTTACTGGTACATACTTCGATTCCCTCGAATGGCATACATCACTTGGACGTCCACACAGAATTTTCCCATCCGCTCAACCACACGGCCAGTTTGCAGAGCCAGTTCATACGTAGGAGCCAGGCAGAGGCACTGTCAGATAGAGAATCAGAGGGGAGAAGAAAGGTTCATACGAACCATCTTTCACATTTTAACTACAACAAAAATTTGCACAGGGAGAGGCACAGAAGTGAAATGGGAGGTTTTGGTTGAATAAAATATTTTAAACTGAACACAGTTTAACAGTTGATAGATTTCAGGTGAATGCTGAGTATCAAGGGCAGGGGCTGAGGGATGCAGAAATCGCTATCTTTTATATATTCCTCCCTCAAGGGTTATTTAGAAACACAACCTACTGGTCACCCTCTATTTTGGTGGGGGAAGAGTAGGATGTAGGGAGGCTGAGGATTATTAATAGTGAGAGAGGGAATGCAAGACAAATTACAGCTCTAGCATGATCCCTGTCACCTCTGCCTGCTATTAAAAGTCTACTTATTTCTAGAACACTCCCTGCTTGATCCAATCCATCTACATTACCTATATTTTATAGATATACAGACATATAGATCCTGCCAGGGTAAGAGTCCCCCCAAACTCTCTCATTTGTGAGCCCATACTCCCTACAAATGGTGGTTGTTGATGAATAAAAATGTTGATGGAAGAAACTGCTGAGATCTAATACATTAACATGCTTCCATTAGGGGTCTGTGATAGAGAAGGAAACATAGCCAATGTGGTAAAAATAGTTTCCACATATATTTCTCAATATGTGGTCAATCACAGCTTATCCTGAAGAATTGTTATGGAAAATATCAAACCCCAAATACAAATTGCACTGAACTTGTCTAAAATGCACAAGATTTCCTATGCCTGGCTTTAGTCACCAACGTCTGTGGCTTATCTGGCTGGTCAGAGTATAACCTTGCTGAGGGGCCCTTGTGCTCCCCACATCATTTAGTGCAGATGGATCCTCAGCCTTTCCAGTGAGTCAGGAAAGATGACCATACTTTTCATGAGTGGAAACTACAGTAGGAGAATGGTGAGCTGGGTGCCAGGGCCAGTCCTTGTTCAGCCCCTCTCTGAGTGTGCGACCTCAGGAAGGATACTTCCCTCTCCAAGTGTCAGCTTCCTTCCTCCGCTAAATCACTGAGGCAGACTGGATGATCTTCTGGTCCTACAGTTATATGGCTATGATTAATGCATGCTTATTTTATGCAAAGCATAGTGCTAAAAATGTACATTGTTTCATTAAATCCACATGATGACCCTTTGAGGCATTCATTCATTCATTGTGTTTGTTCAATGTTTAATGAGTGGTTTCCACAAGCCAGGCACTGTGCTAAATGTTAGGATTCAAGGGTGAACAGATCTACTATGACTCACGCCTTTATAGATATTATCTTTACTTTACAGACAAAAATTAACAGACTCAGAGAGATTTACTAACTTGCCTAAGACACTTGGCTAGTAAGCGGAGAGGCTGGCATTGAAACCAGTCAGACGATAAAGCCTGGGCTATAACTGTCCTATACTGCTGCCCAATGCTCTATGATTTCATGAAAGAATGTCTACTCTAAATATTGTCGTATCACTGTAGCAATCATATCATTGTAGCAATATCACCTATTACTACAACAGCATTGGCATTTTAAGCATTCCCACTTCTCCCTCAGGCTTTCCTTACCTGTGGGAACAATTCCAAGACATTAACTCTGCTTAACATTGCCAAGACAAAGGCAGCTGTTTTTCCTGTTCCAGACTGGCTCTGTGCTATGAGGTTCTGGGGTCTGCAGAAAAGAGGAGACCACTGGGCATAAAATGAATACAAGGGCCTGGACATAAATTGAAAATAAGAGACTAAAAATAACCAAGTTAGAATACCACTACTCTGGAAACTCACGGATGTGCCAGCATCATAGGGAGAGCCATCTCTTGGATTTTGGATGGCCTATTAAATCCCATTGCATAGATTCCTTTTAGTAACTCTTCCTTTCTGTCAATAAAACAAAACAAATCAAACAAAGCCTATGGTTGGTCAGTAGCCTCAGAAATACATACTTGAAAGGTGCATTTCTAAATTAAACCATTTTGCAACTGAGCTTTAAAAGTAATATTGAAAAATATATCAGACACAGCAACAAAAAACTATAGGGCAATGTCTTTCATGAACATAGATGCAAAAATCCTCAACAAAATACTAGCAAACCAAATTCAACAACACACTAGAAAGATTATTTATCATAATCAAGTGGGATTCATCCCAGGGAATCAAGGATGGTTCAACACACATAAATCCATCAATGTGATACAACGTATCAACAGAACAAAGGACAAAAACCATATGATCATTTCAATTGATGCTGAAAAAGCATTTGATAAAATTCAACATTTCTTCAGGACAAAAACTCTTAAAAAATAGGATATAGAAGGAACATATCTCAAGATGATAAAAGCCATATATGACCCCCCAACCCATAGTTAGTACCAAACCGAATGAGGACAAACCGAAAGCCTTTCCTATAAGATCTGGAACAATACAAGGATGTCCAATTTCACCACTGTTATTCAACATAGTACTAAAAGTTTTAGCTAGAATAATCAGACAAGAGAAAAATAAAGGGCAACCAAACTGGAAAGGAAGAAGTCAATTATCCTTGTTTGCAGATCACATGATTTTTTACCTAGAAAAACCTAAAGACACCACAAAAAAAACCTAGAACTGATAAACAAATTCAGTAAAGTTGCAGGATACAAAATAAACATACAAAAATCAGTAGCATTTCTATATGTCAACAGCAAACAATCTGAAAAGGAAACCAAGAAAGCAATCCCACTTATAATAGCTACAAACAAAATAAAATACCTAGAAATAAACTTAACCAAGGAAGTGAAAGATTTCTACAATGAAAACTATAAAACATTGATGAAAGAAATTGAAGAGACAGAAAAAATAGAAAGATATTCCATGCTCATCGATTAGAAGAATCAATATTGTTAAAATGTCCATACTACTCAAAGCAATGTACAGATTCAATGCAATCCCCATCAAAATACCAATGACATTCTTCACAGAAACAGAACAAATAATCCTAAAATTTATATGGAACCACAAAAGACCCAAAATAGCCAAAGCCATCCTGATCAAAAAGAACAAAACTGAAGGAATTACGTTACCTGACTTCAAATTATACTACAGAGCTGTAGTAACCAAAACAGCATGGTACTGATATAAAAACAGACACATAAACCAATAAAACAGAATGGAGAACCCAGAAATAAGTTCACACATCTATAGTGAACTTATTTTCGACAAAGTCACCAAGAACATACACTGGGGAAAAGACAGTCTCTTCAATAAATGGTACTGGGAAAACTGGATATGCATATGCAAAGAATGAAACGAGGCCCTTATCTCTTGCCATATACAAAAATAAAATCAAAATGATTAAAGATTTAAAACTAAGACCTGAAACCATGAAACTACTAAAAGAAAACATTGGGGAAATGCTTCAGGACATTGGTCTGGGCAAGGACTTCTTGAGTAATATCCCCAAAGCACAGGCAACCAAAGTAAAATTGGACAAATGGATGACATGAAGGTAAAAAGCTTCTGCATGGCAAAGGAAACAATCAACAAAGTGAAGAGACAACCCATAGAATGGGAGAAAATATTTGCAAACTATCCATCTGACAAGGGATTAATAACTAGAATATATAAGGAGCTCCAACAACTCAATAGGAAAACATCCAATAATCCAATTAAAAAACGAGCAAAAGATCTGAATAGACATTTATCAAAAGAAGACATACAAATGGCCAACATACAAATGCTCATCGTTAGTCATCAGAGAAATGAAAATCAAAACTACAAGGAGATATCATCTCACTCCAGTTAAAAGGGCCTTTTATCAAAAATACAGGCAATAACAAATGCTGGTGAGAATGTGGAGAAGGGGAACCCTTGTATATTGTTGGTGGGAACGTAAATTAGTGTAACCACTATGGAGAACAGTATGGAGGTTCCTCAAAAAACTAAAAATAGAACTACTATATAACCCAGCAATACCACTAATGGGTATATATTCAAAAGAAAGGAAATCAGTATATTGAAAAGATACCTGCACTTCCATGTTTCTTGCAGCACTATTCACAACAGCCAAGATTTGGAATAGATCTAAGGGCCCATCAATGGATGAATGGATAAAGAAATTGTGGTGCACATACATGATGGACTAGTATATAGCCATAGAAAGAATGAAATCCTGCCATTTACAACAACATGGATGGAACTGGAGAACATTTTTTTAAGTGAAATAAGCCAAGCACAGAAAGACAAATCTCACATGCTCTCACTCATGTGGGAGCTAAATACTAGAACAATTGATTTCATGGAGACAAAGAGTAGAATGATGGTTACCAGAGACTGGGAAGGGTATATGGAAATGGGGGATAAAGTGGGAATGGTTAATGAGTACAAAAATGTAGATAGATAGAATGAACAATATTTGATAGCACAACAAAGTGACTATAGTCAACAATAAGTTATGGTATACTTTAAAATAACTAAAAGAGTAGAACTGGAATGTTCCAAACACAAAGAAATGACAAATGATTGGGGTGATAGATACCTCAATTACCCTGATTTGATTATTACGCATTGTATGCCTGTATCAAAGCATCACACATACCCTACAAATATATACAACTATTATACACCCATAATTAATAAAAAAATTTAAAAAAAAGAAAAATATATCATTTCCACCTGAACTCTCAAACATACACAATAAGCTATGATATAAGCTTAGGCTAAGGACAGTGGTAAGGGCCTAAAGTTGAACTTTCTGTTGAACAAAGTGAGGAAAAAAAAAAAAAAAAAAGGAAAAACTCATCTGAAAAAAGGAGTACATCAGTTTGCCAGGAGAGTTATATTTTCCACAAAAGCAAAAAACAAAGTGATACTTATTGTTTAGTTCTTTTTCATGAATTACACTGATGTTTTTAACAGTAATTTTCAGAGAAGCCAAAATTTTATTTAGGTGATTCTTTTATCAGTTCTCCCTAGGAGCAGAAGATACATGATTACCTCGTCCTTCTGGGGAAGTATTTTTAAATCCATCTTTCCTGGGAAGTCTTAAGAAAAACGTTAGAATAGGGATAAATCAAGTGGGCTGAACACTTCCACCTTTAATGACATGCATATCTGGATACACTTAATTGGGAGATGAACTGGTAGATGACTGGCAGACCGTTTTTAATCATAGGTAGGCTTCTACCATTTACAAAACATCTGTGACATAGGAAGAGAAGACTAAAATAACAACAATAAAAAAAAACCCAAAATGTCTGAGCATTAGGATTTTGGATTTTTACCCTTTTTATAAGTCTGTATAAGTACCTTTTCTTTCTGTTACAATTCATTTCCTTAATGGTAATTGATAAATAGGGAATACAAATCCTTCAGGGAAAGTTATTCACTTTAATACCATTTGAAACAAAATATAATTAGGAAAGTAAATGCTTGTAACTTATCTAAAGGGGTTGGGGGAGGATGTTTGGGTCATCAGTGCCCCTGTATCTGGGTTCTGGTGTGGACAGTGGCAATTTGGCTGTGCCTGGCTTAACTATCCCCCTTACCACTGCAAGATTAAAATATTTTACTATCAAAAATGTTCTCAGTTCTCTGAGCAAGTTGGGTATTGGGGTGCTGTTCTTTGAGCTATATTTTGATTGAGTGCAAAATGTACACACCTCATTTTCTTTTTGTTTTTTAAATTTTTATCCAGAAGTTGCTGGCATACACACCTTATTTTAACACTGAATATTAGAAAACAAAGGAGATGGTTTTTATTACTAGCAGATGAGTGTGTTCTGTGCCGTGTCCCATTCATAGTAAAACATTGAAAATACTCACAGCCGCAGCTCTTCAAATGTTTTCACTGAGTAAAGTGGGGAGCTGGGATCCTTCTGTAAAACTTCCACTCGGTGACTGGATTCTACCAAGGACTGACGGATTAACTTGTTTAAAAGTGAATTAGCTGCCAAATCCACTAGAAAAGCAAAAACAAAAAAGGGGACATCAAGCTTCCTGAATAACATCAAATAAGTTGCTCACCCATTCAGTGGTTGCATATCAAGCAACTGCACCTATGCTCACCTTTCTTCTAAAAGAAGGTTCTAGAAATAACAACATAGCACTGAGAATTCCTTCTTCATGAGGATCCAGTTTCTTATGCTGGGTTGCTACAAAAACCTCTAACTTCAAACAGCCTAAGCCCATCTCCCTGAGACCTAATTCCTCCCTGACAGCTGGAAATTCTTAACCTACTCCCTGCATATTCCAACTTCCTCTAAAGAAATGTACCCACTCCTTAGTATTAACATTTATTCTGATATTTGCTATTCATAAGGAAAATAGAAGCAAAGCCAGTCCATTTCCAAATGAGATATGATTCACGCACACTGTGAAAATGATGATAAACTGAAACAGAATGTACCCTCTTGCGTACATGCAAATGAATTTATCTCCTACCTACATCTTCTTCATCCTCTTTTTCAGTGTTATTAATAGAACCATCTAAAGGATGGAAGAGAAACAATAAACATAAATGCTGAGCAGAAATAAAGCACACTATTCCATTTTCCCTTCCTGACTCTTCAGTGTGTACGGACAGGAAGAGTCATCTGCAGAGGACTGGATAAAATGATTGGGAAGGTAGCTGAGGGTCTCGAAGGTTAAACTAAGGGAGCCCAACGTATTTCACTTTCCAGGGAGATGATAAAAGCAATGCTTTTTAATTGAGGCCGATCTGCTTTACCCTAACAGCACTCACCTACGTTTGGGACTGCAGTACTCTTAATACCCCAAAGGTTCTTCCGGGGGTGGATGGGGTTTGAAAACTATTGAAAGACACAAATTTCAACCGATATTAGGAAGCAAGCCACCAAGCAGCCCAGTGCTCCCTACCACAGAAGCTGGAAGGCATTCAGGGAAGACCACCTGAGTACTGTTTCCTTTGCAGTATTAGGTATTAATGGAGTCCTTTCAGGAACAGGTCTCCTGTAGGAATTACCCCAAAATTGGAGACTTTCTGTAGTCCCCGTACGTGAAGTTCCTCTTTATTAGGCCGCTAGTTTAAATGTGGGCAGTACCCGGGGGTCACAGCACCAACGAGGGATGGCGGCTAGGAAAACGCAACAGCAGACGGAAGATTCAAGCGAGCCAAGGCTTAACGGTCAGTCTGGGAGAGCAGAAAACCAAGTCTAGCCGGCACTACCAGCTGCTTTCCCACTCTGGATTTCCAGGTGTCCTCATTTCGCCCTTTCAGACCCAAGGTCTGGTCCCTCTGGGGATCCCCTTTTCCGCGGCCCCCTTCCAACCTCTTCCCACATCTCCACCACCACCGACACCCCCTGCAAACGCTAGCCGGGCTCCCCCTCCCGCCCCTCCCGGCAGAGCTCCCTCCGGGACGCGGTGCGCAAGCCCCGCTCCTTCGCCCTCCCCGGCTCGGCGGCGGTTACGTGGCTGCTCAGCCGCTCGCTCCTCGCCGCCCCTGCGTCGCCTCCCCACAGCGACGACGCCATAGTTGCGCTCGCGGCCGGCCCCGAGCACGTGCTTCCACCGCGGCGCGGCGGCGCCGGCCCCGCCCAGTAGCCAATGGGCTCTCGCGGTGGGCGGGCTCTGCCTGGACCGCCCGGCGCGGCGCGCAGGCGCGGAGCTCAGTGGGCCGCTCAGTGGGCCAGGGGCAGGCGAGGCGAGGCGAGGCGAGCCGGAGGGGGGCGGGCCGGCGGAGGGTCGTGCTGTGCTGGGCCGCGAGGTTTCGGTCCGGCCGGCCCGGCTTCGGCGCTATCGCCGTTGGCGATCGCTGCTGCCGCGCTCTGCGAGGCCAGCCACAGCGGGGCCTGTGGGCAGCAGCGATCTCCGTACCGAGGCCGGAGCCCGGCCCCTGCGCCCCGACGACCCGCCGGGAGGGGAGGCTGCATCCCCACCCTGCTGGCTCTCGCGGCCGTGTCTGCCCGGAAGTTTCCGCCTCCGCATTCGAGCTGTAGGCGAGGTTGGCGCGTCGCAGAGCGAAGTGGAAAGACAAAATGGGCGGGCGTGATCTGACGAGCGAACTCAAATGCGAAGGTCGTGGAAGGAAGCAGAGTTGTCCAAGTTCCAACTTCCGCTCCTGCCCTAGACGCCTGTGGTGTCTCCACACACCTGCTTATTTTAATTTTTGTTCTGAGATGTGGCCCCTGGTTAAAGCCAGCCTGAGAAAACGGTTTTCCTCTCGGTACGACCTCTACCTCATACTTGCATTTGCACGATGACTGCTAAACTTGCACGAAAGAACCGCCTTTTTTTTTTCTTCCAATTTTCTAACTGGAACTTTGAGATTTGGGTCAGCGTCTCTGGAATTGGGGGTAAAACTACAAAAATCCACAAACGAAACTGCAGTTATGATCTCTCCGTGGTGCTGAAGCAACACTCCAGGACGTTCGGCTACGCTCAAGGCGCCTCAGTCGTTTGTTTTATCATATTCCTTTTTTTTTTTTTTTTTGTGACAGAGTCTCACTGTGTTGCCCGGGCTAGAGTGCCGTGGCGTCATCTTAGCTCACAGCAACCTCAAACTCCTGGGCTTAAGCAATCCTCCTGCCTCAGCCTCCCGAGTAGCTGGGACTACAGGCATGCGCCACCATGCCCAGCTAGTTTTTTTCTATATATTTTTAGTTGTGCAATTAATTTCTTTCTAATTTTTAGTAGAGACGGGGTCTTGCTCTTGCTCAGGCTGGTTTGAACTCCTGAGCTCAAACAATCCGGCCGGCCTCGGCCTCCCAGAGAGCTAGGATTACAGGCGTGAGCCACCGCGCCCGGCTATCATATTCCTTTTTAGCGTTCACAATTGGAGTCTAACAGGAAATATTTTTGTCTCTCAATGATAACTTTCTTCTGATCTAGGTACAAAATCGGGCCAGGATCTTCAATCTGTTAGTTTTCGGATAAGGATAGCAGACATTTGAAAAATTACTTCTCTTCTATTACTTTAGCACAGCACCAGAATGTCTCCTTTTATTCTCCTCGTACCGCAGACCCCACATTCGCGGCGGCCGGACCAGGAGACGCCCCGGACAGCGCCGCGCCGCGCCTGCGCGCTGAGCTCCCGGAAGTGCGCTCGCCACGGCACGGCCTCTTCCCGTGAGGCCTCGGGTGCGCGGAGGCGGCGCCGAGCGACGGCTTCCCGTCTCGCGAGGCGCTGCGTCGGCGACCGGAAGGTAAGGGTGGGCTTTTGGGTTATGTGGCTTTGGGTTCTGCAGAGGAACGGACAAGTGGACACACAGCTGAACGGCTGTCTCCTTTTTGCCCTCTTTCCGAGAAAGCGCTGGTGTGTGGAAGTGAGACCTCGCTTTAAGATCGCGTCTTTTTCTTTTGTGCCGGTACTTCCTGGAGCTCCCGGCAGAGAGTCCCAGCAGTGCGGGGCTTCTTTAGTTCGAGTCTGTAACGGGAGTTCAGAGGGCCCTTGGACTGTGGCGGTAACGTCTGTCCTGACCCTGTTAGAATTGATTGCTCATAGAGCTAAACTGTAATGGAAGTCGGCGCGCTGAGTAGTACGTGCGAGGGGAGGCAGGCAGCGGCGGCGATTTTCAGATCATTTTGGGGATTGCTTTTCAGGCCACGAATGCTATTTCTGCTAGTCCACTGATTCCTAATTTTTATTTTTTAACTTCAAAAAATGTATTGAACGTCTGGCGGTGGCTGTTTTAGTTTATAGTCGAAGTTTAGCGCACACACGAATTCCGTCTTTGTGGTCATGTGGCGGTCCCCTCTGAGGTGTTACGCTTGCTTGGGAGCTGTTGCACTTCACACAGGTTATGGTGTGCTGGAGGAAACACTGTACTAAATGCTGGGCTGAAGTACTCTTTTTGCCTCAAATCTGCCTTATGACCAGACTCACCCCCGGCCTAGTTCTTTAGTTAATAAAGAGATTAAACTAGGTAATCACTTGGAAACTTTAGATTTTGGTAATAATGGACTTTGAGATGCAGATAAAGGTAAATTATTGGAGTGGTTTGCTTGTTAAAAAAAAAGTAACTTTTAACTTAAAAAACCGAGGTATAAATAAAAATTACCTTTAATCCCGCTACCCAGAGTTGGATTTTGATCTTCCCCTGTGCTGTGTGTACAGGAGTGTATGGCTGAGATCAGGCTGTGTAGTTCACAAGATATTTCACTTAATTTGCATTTTTCCTTGTTTCCCAAGATTCCCAAATGTCTCTTTAAGTAAACTGACCACTATTGGTGGACAGTTTGCAGTTTCTACTTATTTGCAGACAATATATCCTGCATGTATCTTTGAGTCATTGAATACTTCTTTTCCTGATACATGCCTAGCAGAACTGAGTGAATTAATTATACAGCTTTAAATACTATAGAGAAAATATATTTTAGAAGATACTAATGGTCAGGGTCATTCATGTTTATGTTAAGGCTTTCTGTGAACAAGCAAACTATTTCTGCTGTCACTCTTCTGGCCTCCAATGCTAAAACTATCAACTTCCAGACTTCAGATGTTCCTCATTGGATTAGAACTATCAACAACAGATACATTCCACTGTAAGGTGAGCAGAATAAGTATTCAGATCTGTACCCAAACAGCCAAATTCATTCTGGTATTTGTTTGCATCCATCTGATTTCAGATGTTAGTAGTTTGAAATTCTATTGCAGAGTAGGAATAGCCTACAAGCAATAGACATAATTCCTAAGAAAATCTCCGTGGCAAATTATAAAAAACATAATACTCCAGAAGTAAAAACTGGAAGGCAATATGTTATTAAAATTTTGAAACAAAACTTGGGTTAGAATCCTGTGTTGTATAGTAGTGTTTGGGAGCATCTATTAAAAAAGCATTTTATGCAGCTACTGGATTTGCTATATTCTTTTAGTAGTGAGAGATAACTGTGCTGTTACTCTCTCCCATTCTTTAGGACTGTGTGTAAAGGGTGGGATTTTGTTTGTTCCTTTTGGCTCATTATTTAGGTAGTGAGAGTACAATGGGCAGTGTGATTGGAAGCAGAATCATAGCCCAGGTTTGAGTTCATCTTACTGAGGGTAGTATTTAATAAAATAACATTCAAACTCACAAATTTCCAAAATTCTTTAATTGATAAGCTTAATGCCCAGCAACTTTAAAAACACAGCAACTCATATTTTGGTCAAAGATAAAATAGAAATAGAGCTTACTAATTGGACAAAATAGAAAGACCAGCCTGGTCTCTCTCTGCCATGATTTCTCTCACTATTGCTCGATTTGAGTGGTAATTTGGGAGTAAAGTGGTATCTGATGCCAATGTGATACATAGCTAGGAAAGACCAATGATGGGTGAGTGAAGTCTTTATAATGTTCCATGGGCTTGTCAAGTCAGTTTTTTCGATTCAGAAGAAGAGATAAAAAGAATCAAGTTATCCCAAACAGTCCTGGAAAGAGGGGGAGAAAAAGATTTAAGAAGGTGAAAGAGGGAAGGGAAGTTTGCTGGGCATGACACCATTTGCAAGGTCACAACGAACATCCCAACGGAGTGCAGATCTTTTCTTCTCAGTTGGTACTAGGTAATTGTTTGGAACATATACATGCTGAGGTTTGGATTGGGGTTCTGGTCGACAAAGCATCTGCTCTCGGACACCCCAACGTAGTTCCTTCCTATGATCTTCACCAGGTAACCGCATTGAGTCCCAATCCCGTTTATACTCAAAATATCGGGCTACCCGGTCTACCTTGCCCCGGTTTCGACTTAACTGGTCCAGCCTTGGGAGAATAAAGGACTTGGGTCTGCTGGCAACCATCAGGTCCTGTTCATAAGCTGGAGGGCCCGTTCCTTCTCTTCGTAAATAGCGAATGAGCTGATCTTGAGAAATTCCTTGGTATTCACGTGGTAGACTAAATCTTTGTGAACTATCAACTGGGGATTCCTTGTCTTCTTGGAACTGCAGATTCATCAGCCTTTGTCTTAGGTCCCAGAGATCCGGATCACTTTCTGTACCAGATTCTGATTCACTAACAATGGACTCATCTGTCACTAATACTTCCCCACCTGGCTTTCTACGCAGCACCTTTCTCTTCATCACTGGCTTTCGGAATCTTTGGGAAGCCTCTGAGACTATTTCTGAAGTGACATTACTTTTTACATGTGGATACTGCAGTTGCACAGGAAGAGCAGGTTGCTTCCCTGGGGTTACTGAAGCTTTACTGTAGGGATCATACTGGATAGATTGGGCTTCTCTCCTGACATCTCCTTTACCCTCCCCTGCACAGATATGGGAAAATGTTGTAGCAGCTGCCAACATTAGTTCTTCTGGATCCATATTGGCCCATTTTTGTCCATCAGGTCCCATGAGTTCCTCCATTGCTTCCCCATAGGACCTTCTGCAAGGGATAACATTGATCAGTTTTACAATAAATTCCCAGCTCATAAATTGTTCATTTCCTTGTCTCCATTTTATAGCATTCAAATGGAGAAAGAATGGCTAAGTCAATCATAAATTCAATAATTATAATAAGAGAGAGATCAGTACGGTGCAGTATCAGAACAGTTTGGAGGGGCAATAACTTAGTTCTTACCTGTTTTCATTTCCACTCTCTTACTCACTCACAGTTTCTACTGCCTTGCCACCTTTAGTAGCTCCTAGGATAGGACAGGCGAGTTCTGGTAGGCATATGAGACTACATTATATGGGGCATACTGCTTAATGTACATTATGTAGCAGGTATATAGAGGGTGCCATTGTTCTGTATACTTTACATTTCTTCATGTAATCCTCACAGGTGTGAGATTATCTCCTTTTCACAGATGAATAACATGAGGCACAGAGAAATTAAATAATTTGCCCAAGGTTACTCAGCTATTAAGTGGTAGAACTGGAATTCTAACTCAGGCAGTCTGGCTTCAAAATGAGTCCTTGCTTTTAATCAAGAGTGATTTAATCTAAAAAACCACCATAAAAGTGATATTGTGCGCACACACACGTAACCTGTATACATATATATACTCCCTATGCTTAAGTAATTTTAACACATCTTCTGTTGCCAAGATAAACCTGTTCATTCTAATACCTTTGTCAGTGAAATAAGTAAGTACCCAAGTCAACCAGCCCAATACCCAGTGCTAGTTTCCTGACTTGATCTAAGGAAGGACCTATTGGCCACTATTTCCTGTGTCCCTATTTTTCTTTTTAAACTAAAAAACTAATACGTGCACTTAATAATTTTAAGCAAGGATTTTCCCTCCCCACCAGGTTTCACTCTCAAAGGCAGTTTCTTATGATCTCTCCAGAAGATTTTCATATTCATGTGCATAAAGGAGCATAGAATACAAACTCTTCAGAACCTTAAAGATAAGCTTGGTGATCCAGCTATATCAGCACACGTAGACTCATTTTCTTTAAAGTTGCATAAAATTCCAGTGTATGAATATACCACAGTTTATTCAACCATTCCTTTATTGATGTGATTTAGGTTTAGTCATTTGTTAAAAATTAATGTTGCAATGAATATCATGTACATTTTTAAATACCCATGCAACATTTTTGTAGGTTACATTTCTGGACGTGGAATGGGTGGGTCAAAAGGTATGTGTGTATTCAATTTTGACAGCTGTTGGCAAAATGCTTACCTGCAGTTGTACCAACAGTGTTAACAGAGCTTGTTTCTCTACTTCCTCACCAGAGTGGTGTACTATTCAAACTTTCTAGTCTTTGCAGTCAGTTTTGTGAAAAATAATTCTCATATATATTTGCACTTATTTAAATTGAGTAAAATTGAGCATCTAAAAAACATATTTATAAGCTCTTTACTTTTTGTTTGAAATGCTTGGTCTTTGCCCATTGACCTCTCAGGTTATTGGGCTTTTTCTTATTGATCTTTTCATTAAAACTGATTTATATATTCATGAAATACTTACATGTTAAGGAAGTTAGCCCTTTACCATCATTCCTTTTTCTTCCCAGTTGGTTTACCTTTTGATTTTTTTTTTTGCTGGTAGAAATTTTGATTTTTAGGTAGTTACATTTTTTGGTTTTCTGTTGTTTCTGGGTTTGTAGAATGTTTTAATTAGAAATGCCATTCATACTCCAAGATTTAAGAGTTATTCCATGTTTTTTTCTAGTATTTTTATAGTTTCATTTTTTACATTTAAACTTTTAATCTACATATCATAGACACAGATACTCAAAGGGCAAAAACTGAATGGGCTACCTAGACTTAGAACTTAGCCGTAAAACAGATAGGGAGATGATCTTCTGTAACTAAAGTAACCATCAGCCATAGATTGTCTAGGACTGTCCCGATTTTAAGGATGTAGTACAGTTGTCCTCAGATTACTGAAATTCACTAGGAATTTCAACAGTGACATCTAAATTACATCAGACTGACTCTTGAAATTGTTAGAGGTACAGAAATCTTTTATCAGATCATGCATTAAATTTGGCTTTAAAAAAAGTCAATGGTGCTTAATTACCTTTTTTCTGCCATCAAAACTGCTTAAAGTGAGAAAATCTTGTCTCCAGGTTCTGCTTCCAATGTGAAATATAATCACTGATAAGCTTCTTCAATTAGGCTACCTTCTATTGCACCACCTTTAAGACAGAACTGAATAATAGATGACAGAACATACAAGCTACTTATTTTATCTGAAATAATGGAAAACAATGGAAACTCAGAGTAGACATAAGGAGTCCATAATCTTATGATTAGAAAAACATCAGTCCTTAATCATCTTGGTTAATGAAGAATAGAGAAATGAAATCTACAGACACTTTTCCCCAATTTTGACTACTATAAAGAAACCTTAAGTATGATAGCTGAATTTTTTTTCTCTTTTCCCCTATGAATTGACTAGATAGGATGGAAAAGAATAATATCTGTGGATGATCAATCCATAATAATTAAGCTAATGCTTATATTCCCTGGACAAAAAAAAGTATATTCTTTGGGCATTAAATTAAATCTTGCACTGAAACTGTTGTATCCCTTTGCTCTCTTTTCAGTTAGGGTGGACCTATATGATTCCTTTATTCCTGGGGTTGTCATATCATGGCTGAAAATGACAGAGATGGAAACCAAACCAAGAAACTCCTAAAAAGAGTACAAGAACTGGAGCAGGAGGTACAGAGACTTAAAAAGGAACAGGCCAACACCAAGGACTCAAATGTTAGAGAAAATTCATCAGGAGGCGGAAAAGCTAAGCGTGCATTTGATTTCAGAGCTCATGGCCAAAGACATATAGCCCTAAAAATAGCCTATCTTGGCTGGGGATACCAGGGCTTTGCTAGTCAGGAAAACACAAATAATACCATTGAAGAGAAACTGTTTGAGGCTCTAACCAAGACTCGACTAGTAGAAAGCAGACAGACATCCAACTATCACCGATGTGGGCGAACAGACAAAGGAGTTAGTGCCTTTGGACAGGTAAGGGCCAGTAAGTATACTGTTTCTCAAAGCAAGCAATACCAGGATATTCTAGGTATACATACTGTGTACTAAGATTATTTGTATCTCTAAAATACAGTATCTTTCTCTAATTCCACAGGTGATTTCTCTTGACCTTCGTTCTCAGTTTCCAAGGGGCAGGGATTCAGAGGATTTTTATTTAAAAGATGAAGCTAGCAATGCTGCAAAAGAGATCCGATATACCCACATTCTCAATCGAGTACTCCCTCCAGACATCCGTATACTGGCCTGGGCCCCTGTAGAACCTAGCTTCAGTGCTAGGTTCAGCTGTCTTGAGCGGACTTACCGCTATTTTTTCCCTCGTGCTGATTTAGATATTGAAACCATGAATTATGCAGCTCAAAAGTATGTTGGCACCCATGATTTCAGGAACTTGTGTAAAATGGATGTAGCCAATGGAGTGATTAACTTTCAGAGGACTATTCTGTCTGCTCAAGTACAGCTAGTGGGCCATAGCCTGGGTGAGGAAAGATGGCAAGAACCTTTTCAGTTATGTCAATTTGAAGTGACTGGCCAGGCGTTCCTTTATCATCAAGTCCGCTGTATGATGGCTATCCTCTTTCTGATTGGCCAAGGAATGGAGAAGCCAGAGATTATTGATGAGCTGCTGAACATAGAGAAAAATCCCCAGAAACCTCAATATAGGTAAGTTAAGAAACAAGATAGCAACCTTCCTCTCCCCAATGATTGTATAAATAACTGTCACTCATTCTGCCTTCATAGAGCTTTAATCTAACTTGTGGAATGTTAAGAACATGTGCATGTAGGAGTGAGCAATATCTTCTAATTTTTTGTTCTGTACCATTACTAAGGAAACAGGTGTTTGGACTGGGCTTCTTAAGTAAAAGGACATTCATTTTCCACATCTTTGTTTGTTTCTGAATTTATGGTAAGCAAAATTATTGTTAGGTTCTGGTAACATTAAAAAGTGGACCTATTCATTATTAAATCTTGCTTATTTTGTATTACTGAGTAGTCACACTGCTGCACTTTGAATCTTTCATAATTTCCAGTTTCTGAAATGGTAGGAAAGGAAGAATAGTCAAGATCTGCCTTTTGAGAATAGGTTGAGGTCAGACAGATACCAGTAATTCATTCCTAAGGTATGAAATACAGTTTTTCCTCATACTACACAAAATTGAAATGCCATTAACAAATTTGGTAAAATATCAAGTGGTATGATGAAGCCATGTTAACTCACTTCTAGGTGAATTGTTACCATTAACATTAACGTATATAGATCAAGTTAATCTGTTTTGTTGCATTTTTAGCAATTATGACAAAGTTGTTAAAGGTTAGGGATGGTGGTGTATTTTCCTAGCTATTGTCAAGGATAGTCAATATTGACATCAACGCCCTCCCCCTGCCCATTCCCCTTAATCCAGCTAACCCTCAGTTTAAGAATTGTTGGATGGCTGCTATGTGTTCTCATACTCTGTTTCTTCTCCCTCTTTCTCCAGTATGGCTGTAGAATTTCCTCTAGTCTTGTATGACTGTAAGTTTGAAAATATCAAGTGGATCTATGACCCAGAGGTTCAGGAGTTCAATGTTACCCACCTCCAACAGCTATGGGCTGACCATGCTGTCAAGACTCACATGTTGTATAGTATGCTACAAGGACTGGACTCTGTTGCAATACCCTGTGGAACAGGGCCAAAGATGGATGGAATGATAGAATGGAGAAATGTTAAGCCCTCTGTCGTAAAGCAGACCAGTGCCTTTGTAGAAGGAGTGAAAATGCGCACATATAAGCCCCTGATGGATCGTCCTAAATGCCAAGGATTGGAATCCCGGATCCAGCATTTTGTACGTAGGGGACGCATCGAGCACCCACATTTATTCCATGAGGAAGAAATAAAAGCCAAAAGGGACTGTAATGACACACTGGAGGAAGAGAATACTATTTTGGAGACACCAACAAAGAGGGTCTGTGTTGATATGGGAATAAAAAACATCACTTAACCACAAACAACTTACCAGGATCTAAGAACCAACAACCAACTAGTGGTAGGTAGATAGAAAAGAAATAAAAAAAAATATTTACTGTAAGAAGTACTAGAAATTCAGATGATCAGCTAAGACTTTAAGGTCCTATTAAGGAAGATTTTGCTTTAACAAGACAGAGTTCAAACGTTATCTCATCCTTGTCTAAAAGGATTAAGAGATGAAAGAAGCAAAAAACAATTGTAAAATGGAGATGTACTTATTTATGTACACCTGGAAATCTGTGCCTTGTGTTCAAACTCATCAAAGCCTAATACTGCAAGTGTCTAATTTGTTGTGCTGTTCTTTTTCAAAGCAAATGAGTTATTCATTACTTATCTGAATTCTCATAAAGAGCTTCACCTGAGTGTCTTATTTTCTAATTTAAAAATATTAATTTCAATCAGTTAAGGATTGGAAAAATTAAGTGGCAGGCATGATGCTAGCTCGAAGTTACCTAACCAAATAAGACAAAGCACCTTTCCTTATGAAGCATATAAACCTAGTGCAGAGGTTGGTAAATGTTTTCTGTGAAGGAATAGAGTAAATATTTTAGGCTCTGTGAATCACAAATGGTCTCTGTTTTTAAAAACCCTTTATAAATGTAAAAAAAGCATTCTTAGCTTGTAGGCCACAGTGTTTGCCTACCCCTGGTCTAGTAGTTTAAGGAAAGTTCTTATAAAGAGGAGATATTCAAGCTAAATCTTGCAGAACAAGTGGGAGCCAGTTAAAGTGAGGATTAAGAATTAGAGCTGTGTGTCTAAGACAGAAGATGCAGTTTGTGTAAAGGGTTAGAGATTGCAGCATATGCATTCAGGCAACTTCAGTGTGGCTTGAAAGGGACAAGAGCATAGTTTAAAAAGGTAAGCAAGGGTTGGTCACATCTGTAGAGCCTTATAGGCCTTCCTTAAAAAGCTAAGATTTTATCTTGAGGGGCCACTGAAAAAAATTTAAATGCTAGATAGAACTGTGTAGCAAAATTATTGCTCTGGGTATACTGTGGCTTGGAAGAGGGAAAAGAATGAAAGCAGTGGGACCAATCAGGATGCTATAGGAATAATCAAGGCAATCGATGATAATGGCCTAGAATAGATTTGTAGTAAGGGGAATGGAGAGAAGTAGGTGAATTTCAAATTAAGGAAGCAGAAACAACAGGACTCTGCGTAAGTCAATGTGCCATTCATAAGTAGGGAGGCTTTCAGGATAACTCCTAGATTTCAGATCTGAGCAAACGAGTGGCTGGTAGTACTACACACTGAGATAGGAAAATGAGAAGGGGCTTTGCTTGTTCTCCAAGCAAAGTTGATAAGTAACCCTCAAAATATTACTTATATTTATTCAAAAGAGCAAATAATACATTATCTTTTGTAACAGTAAAAATAAACCCAAAGCAAATGAACTCAGACATTCTGCCTCAATAATAATTTTCATTACTACAGTGTTATCCCACATTCATAATTCTGCCATGTTTAAGAGATCCAAAGTTCTATCTACCAACCAGTAATTAGTTTGTTCCTACCTATGGTCAAGATTCCAGATACACAAATACGGTTTCTATCCTCAAGCTCATAGTTTAAATATAACTAACATAGGACAATTAGAAACATTACTAATATATAAATATAAGCTGATGCTGTAAAGGTGCTATAGAAGCTCAGTAGAGGGGGAGACCACAGAAATAAGACTTTGCTCAAAGAGTTCCAGGTTTAGAAAGTAAAATAGGATACAAAAAGAGTGGTGACCTTGTGGTATATTGAAGAGTAAGGAGGCACATAGTAATAGCTTTTACATCCCAGAAGAGAGGAAACCAGAAAATATCTCCATTTTAGAGATGGGTAAATAGTGGTACAAAATGATTTAAAATTTATTCAAAATAGCCAACTGTATATGATCCAGGTCTTCTGGATTTTGAATCACTGTTACTGCTTTTTGGGATCTATCTACCAAACACTTCATAATGCTCCAAGTTTTCTTAAAATGTGATTGCTTTGTCCTTTAATTTTGATGTAAAGATCCTCTACTTAAATATGTAAGTACAAACCAAAGTTATTTTTTTTTTCAATTTTCTTACCTTATTTCAATGTACCTTGATTGGCATTAGCATTAAAGGTTAAAAAAAAACCTAGAAAATAAGAACAGAGTTTGAGAAATCATTCCTTATTTTTAAAAAATCAACTCTAAAGCAGTGAAAAAGAACGTGGAAAAAGAACTAAAAGGCATAGGAGATTCTGTAAAAGCAAATGAGTTAAAGGATCATGGTTTTAGATCTTACGTAAATCCATTCAAGGTTGATTATACTATTGGATCTAGGAGAGTAAGGATTTAGTGACTTCATTTTTGGTAGTTACCGTAGAAAAAGTCAAGACAGTCATCATAGGTGGAGCAATAAGAAGCCCAAATGTAACTCTGTAAAATTATTTGCTGAGGCAGTGTTTGTACAAATTCAGAAGTCCCATGGGAGGAAATAAATAAATGTTAGAAGAAAGTAAAATAGGGCTTGGATCTTTCTCCATTTTAAAAATGGAATTATTACAATTGTGGTGAATTTAAATGAGATTATGCATATATATATATAAAAAATAATAGTGCTTTGTGGAACTCTATCTGGGCTTGGAGGATTTTTGACACTAAAGCCAAACAAGTTTTTTTAATGGTGTGCTATACTATACAGTGATTAATGTATTATTTCCTTTGCATTTAAATTATGTCACACTCCCATTTCTTTCCTTGAACACGGGAAGATGATGTTTGCAAATAGTAAAATATAAAGACAACTGTCAGTGCTTTTTCTTTCTAATACAAAGACCTGTCTATTCTCTTTACTTAGAGGGAAACTTTCACGTAGCAGCTAGACAACTTGTCTTTCCGTAGATAAATACAGAAAATATTGGACAAAATGCCCAACAATATCTTCTCTTCAAAAATCTTAAGGGACTCAGTGTCCTAGGTTTAGCTTGTTAAAATTGAAAGGATTTTGAGGGTGGAAGGGGGGAGGATTTTAAATTGGCATAGGGGGCTGGGTCAGTAGTTAGATTCTAACCATTAGAGAGAGGCTATTGCAGAGTTACAACAAATTTCTCTACTTCTGGTGAGGTAAGCATGCAGCTTCTTAAAGAATTGCAGTGTTAAAACAGAGCAGCCTACCACAAAGGCAAACAACACTAAAACCAAAGTTAAAGAGAGGAACAAACTGGGAGAAATACTTGTAACAAGTTTTAAAATAACTAATTCGAATTCCTCTTAGAAAGCTATTAAAAGTACACACATCAGTAAAATAATAGTGAAATGACAGATGATTTACGAAAGAAATAATAATAAACACAGAAAACATTTAATCTCAATAATGCAAATAACATTAAGATATCCTTTTAGATTGGTAAAACTTTTCAATAGCCAGTGGTGGTGACAGTGTGAAGAGTTAGTAAGCACCCGTACACTGTGTTGGCGGTAATCAATTTTTCCAGAAGGCAGTTCGGCATTATGAATCAAAATTTAAATTGTGCCATACTTTCCAAGTCATAATCCACTCCTAGGAATTTATTCTAAGGAGATAAATTGGACAAGAACGCAGGCATGTGTATGTAAAAGTGACCACTACCACACTACTTTGACCACGAAATTGCAAACATAGACATCAGTAGGGAATTGGTTAAATAATGTGGTACAATACAGCCATAGCAAAAAATACCATGCATCCATTAAAAATGGTAATACATATCTACGTTTGGCATAGAAATGTGTTCCCAATATATTACCGACTGCATAAGACATAATCTGCTTTTTAACTGACATATTTAACATGCTTTATTACATTCCCAGTATACAACTATATTAAACATACTTTATAAGGATAATCATGTAAATATGATGTACATATTCCTAATGAATATATCTTAAGTAAACCCAAATGTGAACAGCGTCTTGACAGTTCTGTGGGTGATGGAATTACGTTTGCATTCTTGTCCAACTTGTCTCTTTGCCCTCTAGAAAAACTGGTTACCGCCAACACAGTGCAAGGGTGTTTATTTCTTCACGCTCTCAGCAGCACTGGATACTAAAAAATCTTAACATTCTAAAAGGCCATCTCAATGTTTTCATTTGCGTTATTAATAAGATTGAATAATTTTAATAACAAAAATAAAGCTCATTTTCATTTGGGGTAGGCGAACGCCTTGCACGGTTACACCCACAGAAGGTGTAACCTTCCTCTCCCGGGAACAACAGAGCACAGTCACACCGCCCGGGCGCCCCGCGCACGGCGCCCCGCAGCTCACACGGCGCGCCCGGGAGGACCCCAAAACCCGGGAGGGCCTCAAAACCCGGAGGACCCCAAAACCCGGGAGGACCCCGCGCCGCGCTGTACCGGTGGGGACAGGAGCACGGGCTCCCGCGGTAGCGGGCCCGCACCCCCGGCGTCCGCCCTGCCGCCCCGCCCCGCTCACCCGCCGAGCCGAGGTCCGCTCGCCGCCCGAGTCCCACCGCGCTGCTAGCGGAGCACCGCCGGCTTCGGTTGGGGTTCCGCAGTTAGCGCAGGCGCACAGTGGGCCACCGCGCCCACCGCGCCGTTAACCTTCCGGCCTCCGAGGTTTAAATCCCACGGGCGAACGGGCGCCCTTGGCCCCGCCCTCGCGCCCTCTCATTGGTCCTGAAGGAAACGTCCTCCACGTCTGCATTCTGATTGGCGAACGTTTTCTCTTGCCCCTCCCCCGCAGGCGGGAGGAAGCCCGGGAGTTGGGCGTGGAGTCGGGAGGGCGCAACCCGCCGGTGCCGAGCGCGCGATTCGTAGCGGGCGCGGCGTGGCCTTCTATGAAGTCTGGGGGGAGGTTCGGTCCCCGAGGGGGCGGAGGCCTGTAAATTCTCGGCTAACGGTGAGCGGCGGGAGCGGCGTTTCTGGAGAGGCTGTCTTGACGTTCCGTCCGCCTCAGCGGAGTCGGTCTCCGCCCGGCCCAGCTCCTGCTGCCGCGGGGCCGGGCGGCGTCGGGCCGGTCTCCGGCGGTCCGGCTCGTGGCGGGGGACTTGCGCCGGGGCCCGATGCCCGCGCGTCGCGTCCTTTGGTTTCCTCTCCACAGCTTCCGGGGCTCTGGCTTGAGCCATTGCCGTGTCCCCGACCGCGGTTCCCGCGCGTTACCCCGCTTAGCTGCGCTGCAGCTGCTTGCTGTTTTCCCCTGGACGGCGCCCTCCTGTGCCTTTGCATGGCCTTGCTCTTAAACATTTGTTAAAATGCCGATCGTTTTCATTTTTTTTGTGTATGTACCTGTTTAAAAAAATCTAGTGCTTTGGGGATTGCTGAGAACGAGATCCGCGAAAGAAAGCAGAGGCCCCGCAGTTGAGCAGCCTGGTCGTTGCCGTGCAAAGGCGTCTAAACAACTTGTCCTGCAAGTTCTGCGCGTTGTTTACCTTGCACGAATAAGCAGGTGCAGGTTATCAAGTCCAGTTTACACCATTTCTTCAATTCAGCATTCAGTGGGAGGGGAAAATAGTGTTTAATCCTTTTCCTCCAAACATTTTATCTTACCTCTTCCTCTTCCCCCGTTGTCTCAGGGTCTTTCCAACCTTTAAGGCACTTCAGATTTGTGGGAGGAAGGAAACGGAATTGAACAAAGGGGAAGAGAAGACGACAGAGGTAGGTTGTGGAGATCTGAGTGACTGTACCCCTAAATCTGCAATACCATAACACTGTTTTAGTGCACTTACTCCTTTCTTTCGTTAGGAACAAATATTCCACGTTCAGGTTTGGTCATTTTATACCTGCATGACTTTTTTCTTTGGCATCGAATCTCCAGTCTGTCTTAGGACAGAAGAGTAGATGGAGTCATTTTTCTTACCCAGGGCTTTGGACAGTCAGCGTACTTCTTATGCACCTGCCAATTAGTTTCGTGTCGTCCTTTATGTTAAATTTTGATCTTTCAAAACCTTTAATAGGTAGCAATTTGAAGATCTACTCCTGTCATATTTTGCATTTCAAGTGTTATCTTTTTTTAAATAGCAAGTGTGTTTTTATTCAATATTTAAAAAAATACAGACTTTGTGGCAACTTATAAATTTCTACTGTAATAATAAATTGATACTTTGAACCAAGAAAACAATATAACCAAAAATTCATTCCGAAAAATAAGCAGTACCCTTTGTTAGGGGTGGTTTACATTTATGCATACTTTTGCTTTTAAAAAAGATGATTGTTACGATCAGGTATATAACCCCTTAGATATGTCTAAGTTCTGTTAAAAATATATTCTTTTAGAAAATCCAATTTAATCATCTCATTCTTTTTTCTTCAGTGATTTTCTCCAAACAGTGGCAGAAGTACTCTTTGATGGACAGAATGCAGAAAACTGTTTTTGACCCCCCCCAGAACATACTGATATCTGTAATAATAGGGTTGGCTCCAAGGAAATCTAGCTCGTATGAGTGAAGTAGGCCCAGTTTAGAAAGTAACAATGCAGTGCTAACTAACAATAGTGCTAGTCATTATCAAAAATTAACAATTTGAAGTATCTTTGTTTTGAGTTTCTGTGGTTTAGGTGCATCCAAAACTCTTCATAGTCTGTACTCATTCCCCTTGCCCAGTGACCAACTGTGACCATTCCATCTGAATTCTGACTTTCAGGGCAATCTTTCTTAAAATGTTCCGCAGAGCCACAAAGTTAGCAACCACCACCATCAGCATAGAGTCCTTTGGGATTATCAGGACAAGAGCTAGACAGGTGTCCCATTTCCCCACAAAGAAAACATTTTGCAAAAGGAAATTCACCAACAGCTGTGTCTACTTTGGCCTTACACTTGTTTATTTCATGCTCTGTGGATCCACACCGGTAACATATTCCAGTGCCTATATCCTGATTTTCAAGGGTGGCTGGGCAATCTGCAATTCCATGACCAGCTTTTCTACAATGGAAACATTAACGTTGCATTTTTCTTTGCTGCTTGTCTTTTTAATCGTCTTCCTTCCCTTCGACTGTCTTTCTTCAAAGCAACTGCAATTTCTTCCCTTACTTCCTGAATGTCTGTTGCTGTAATCTCCCCATTGTGAACCATCTGTGAGTTCTGTCTTAGGTATTCCGTGAATCCATTCACATCTTCATTTAAGTACTCTTTTTTTCTTTTTATGTTTTGCTTGGGGTGCATCATTTTTAGGGAGAGCCTGTTGGTTTTAACTTGTTTATGCTTCGGTAGGTTTTGGCTTGTTCCCTCAAAGGATTCTTTCTTCCTGTCCTGCCATGATGTTGCAAGCAAGGGTCTCTTGTTGTGTGTGGTAGTAACACATACCCACCTGGTCATAGTTTCATCAGAGATACCTTAGCAATACCATCCTGGGGGTTGGGGGCTTCATCCAGCTATGCTGTGTGGGGTTTCTCACCTCACAGGAATCCTCCAGAGCAGCTGAGTTAGCTTAACTAGCCAGAAAAGCCCACCTTCTATGGCCTCAAGTGTTATTACCTTGTGTTCTTTTTTTTAAAGACAGGATCTTGCTCTGTTGCCAGGGATAGAGTGCAGTGGCGTGATCACAGCTCACTATAGCCTCAAACTCCTGGGCTCCAGTGATCCTCCTGTCTCAGCCTCCTGAGTAGCTGGGACTACAGGCCCATGCCACCAAGTCCAGCTAATTTTTCTATTTTTTGTAGAGATGGGGGTCTCGCTATGTTGCTCAGGCTGGTCTTGAACTCTTGGCCTCAAAGTAGTCCTCCCACCTGGGCCTCCCAGAGTACTAGGTTACAGGCGTGAGCCACCACACCCAACCAGTGTCATCTTGTGTTCTACCCAACCCTAGTTTTTTGGTGGATCACTTAGTCCAATTTTGCTTAGATCTGGTTTAATAATCCTCATGGTTCCCTGAAATTAACTAAACTCAGATCAAGAAACTGTAACCAAAGCCATCTAAAATACAGTATATGGAAGAAAATCCTATTCTTGCAAACCAAATCTTACCTTTTAAAAAATTTATTATGGAAAATTTCAAACATATTTGAAAACTATAAAATGAAATGAAGCCCAATGAATTCAACACCCAGCTCCAGGAATTATTAGCTCATGACCAATCTTGTTGCTTCTACATCACTACTTGCATACCCCCTCTTGTATTATTTTGAAGCAATTATCAGGCTTCTGAAATCTATAAATATTATCTTATCTCTAGAAAATAAAGGATCTTTTAAAAGCATAACCATAATACTATTATTACACCAAAAGTACTTAATGTATTTCCTATCATCAAATATCCAGTGTTCAATTTTCTGCTTGATTGCTGATCTTTGTATTTTTAATTTTTTTAGTTTACTTGCTTGAACTAGGAGCCAGTCAAATCCACATGTTGTGATTGGTTGGTGTTTTTTAAGTTTCTTTTATTCTTTAAATTCCTCCTCCGTTGTTTCCCTTGCAATTTATTTGTTGAAGGAACTAGGTTGTTGGTCCTATAAAGTTTCCTATAATCTGGATTTTGCTGATTCCATCTGAGTGGTGTAGTTTAACATTTGATTGCAACACAGCTCTCTTCCACATGCTTTCTCTAAGTAGGTGTAGTTGGTTTATTAAACCATCAGCATCTTTATCTATGAATTCAAATAATACTTTCAACTGGTTATATTGGCATGTTTAAGTTAACCACTCCTTTATGTTTGCTTACTTCATCTTTGCTTACTTCATCTCTTTGTTGACATTTTCAGACAGACTCCTTCAGTGGTAGTCCTCTCTTATCTGACTTATTGTATCCTGTCTCTAACATTTTCAATTCTTCCTTCTTTGCCTTCCCAGTACTGCGAGAACAATAATAGTGGCATAATGAATAGCAAAATGAGCGTAAGCAGCTTTCTCTCGACATTGCTGCTCCGTGTCAGCCTTCTAGTCCATCCTCTCCCCTGTTTTCTCTGCTCAGTTGCTCCTTGAGTCCTTCATTCTGGATTCTGCCCTCATCAGTATATTTAACCTATACTTTCAAAGTTTGTCGGCGATTTTCTTAATAGTCAACACTAATTGTCCTGCCCAGTCCTCATTCGTATTTATTTATTTGTTCATTTAGAGACAGGGTCTCGCTCTGTTGCCCTGGGTAGAGTGCAGGTGACATCACAGCAACCTCACACTCCTGGGGCTCAAGCGATTCTCCTGCCTCAGCCTCCCACGTAGCTGGAACTGCAGGTATGTGCCACCGTGCCTGGCTAATTTTTTTTTTCTACTGTTAGTAGAGACAGGGTCTCACTTTTGCTCAGGCTGGACTTGAACTCCTGAGCTCAAGCAATCCTCCTGCCTCGGTCTCCCAAAGTGCTAGGATTACAGACATGAGCCACCATGCCTGGCCCTTTTTCACTTTTAAAAAGAATATTTGATAATTGATTTGGTAGTTATTGAATACCCATGTTAGGTACTGTGTTATGTGTTGGTGATTCAGTAATGAATAAAAAGACACAATCTCTGCCCTGTGGAGCTTCTAGTCTGATAGGAGAAATTGACATTGATCAAACAATTACAAATTATAGTTGTCCCTCAGTAAGTCACAAAGAATGATTCCAGGACCCGCACATAAGCCAAAATCCACACGTACTCAAGTCCTGAAGTCGGCCCTGCAGAACCCACCTATACAAAAAGCCGGCTCTCCGTATGCTCAGTTTTGTATCCCTTGAATGCTATAGTTTTGATCTGCTTTTGATTGTAAAGAATCCATGTATAAGTGTATCCACAAGGTTCAAACTTGTGTCGTTCAGGGGTCAACTGTATTATAAAATTAAAGTTGTGTTCAGTGCTGAGAAGACGAATACGGTTCAATGAGAACATGTAATAATAGGAAGATTTGACATAGTGTCACTGAACCAAGAGTTGGAGGATAAGTAGGTGAAAGGATGTAGAGGGTATAGATGGTGGTGAAAGGAGTTTTCTAGGTAGAGGGAAAAGCATATGCAAAGGTCTATGGTGGTGGAAGTCTAGAATATTCAAGAAACTGAAAGAAGACTAGCAAAGAGACAGGTGATAGAGATGAGACTGAGAGATAGGCAAGGGCCAATCATGCAGGTCGTATAGTCCACGGCAAGGCCTTGAGAGCCTAAGAGCTGTGGAAACAAATATTTTAAGTAGGGTTAGGATATATGTGACATACTCAGGTTTGCATTTGAAATTATCCTCTTAGCTGCATTGAGGAGAGTGGATTGGATGAGGGCAAGATTACATGGGAAGTCCAGATGGGAGTCATTTACAGCCTTCTAGGTGGAAGATGGTGGTAGCTTAGGCTAGAATGGTAACAGCCAGATGGCAAGAAGGGGACAGTGATATTTAGTGGCTAAAACCCATGACGACTTGAGCATGGATTGGCTGGGGCTGAGAGATGAGAGATAGGCAGGTTGTGGATTATTCATAGGTTTCTTGTTTGTGCAGCTAGATGCTGTTTTCTGAGATAGGGAATACTGGAAGAAAACCATGTTTTGAGAGGCAGAATTAGATTTTGGGTATCTTGAATTTGAGATGCCCTCAAGACATCCAGATGGTGATAAAAGCAGCAGTTGGAAATCCGAATATGGAGCTTAGATGAAGTGTATGGCCTGGTGATATAGACATGTGACTCATTTGCATATGGGTGAGAATGAAGTCTTCCAAGGAGAGAGTATAGAGTGGAAAGAGAAGGCAGCCTGTGTGGTACTAAAGCCTGTTCACTACCCTCTCCTTGAAACTCTCATCTGCTGAACTCTGAGCCTGCCTTGCCCTGGCTCTCCTCCTACCTCTCTCCTGCTTCTCAGCTGTTGCTGTAGCCCAAAGATTGATCCTTTTCTTTTTTTAACCTTGGAGAACTTAAGAGTTTTATTGCTTCCACTATCCATTTTATGTGGGGTAATTTCAAAATCTGTACTTGCAATCCTTACCCCTCCCGAGTTTCTAAAATCTGTTTTAGCTGCATACTAGAATTCGTACGTGGATATCATTTCATCTTAACAAATGCAAAATCTGAAATATGTATTACCAATCTTTTCACCCTTGTGATTCCCCTATCTCTGTCTGTGATATTATCATTTCCCTATGCTCTCAACACTTAAGAAATGATTTTTTACTCTTTCTCATTCCCATATATCTAATAATCATTAAATTCTGTCAGCTGTTTCCTAGTAAAAGCTTCATTTCTCTCCCGTTTGCTTTTTACTACTAATTACTAGTTCAGCCTTAATTATTTCATTCTTGGAATCTTTCAGTAACATATTTCATAATATGGGAAGATATGGCTATCAAAAGACAAAATTACAGCAAATTTAGTTTAGAGATCTAATTGGCTTTTATTTGTGATTCTAGAATCTGGCAACACCTCATTCTGTAAAATAGAATGAGTGTTCAGATGAGTTGAGCAGAGAAGCTTGGCTTTATGGACAGAAAAGGGCTGAAGAAAGCAGAAATGGAACACAAAAAAGATGGGTTTCTAAGGTACTTTCCTTGTAGGGTTAAAACAGAGGGAACTTCCTTATCATGCGCTCAGGTAAACTAGACTCCTGATTGGTTGATGTGAATCTCCTCTTTTTGGAAAACTGGCCCGTTTCAGAGTTTAGTTTGATTATGTGGCACCTAACACGAGTGACTCCATTTTGGTTTGGTCTGGTCTCTTGGGGCCTAGTGCTAGTGCTAGTGCTAGTCCAAACAATGGCCTCTGATAAACTTTGTTTAATATGGTAGTAGGTAAGAGTATAGGCTTATATTGTGGTCTTATTATCTGGGCTCAAATTCTGGCTCTTACTCCCTAGTTCGTGATAAGGGCAAGTTACTTAGCCTCTCTTTGACTCAGCTTTCTCACTTATAAAATGGGGATGGTGATTGAGATATTGTGGTTGTATAATAAACTATATTAATATTTAATCTTTGTCCCGGTTTCCTGGCACAGAGCTCCTAAAACCTTTGGAATCTCTGGAATGATAAAAATGCTTTTTGAACGCCAGTGAGATGCTGGCTGCAGGATTAGGGCTGGTCACCAGAAAGACCAAGGCATGATTAGAGGTTTTGAACTTTAAGCTCCACCCCCTGACCTCCAGGGAGGAGAGGGGCTGCAAGTTGAATTGATTGCCAATGACCAATGATGTCATCAATTGTGCCTACACAATGACGCTTCCATAAAAACTCAAAAGGACAGAGTTCAGTGAGCCCCTGACAGCTGAACGCATGGAGGTTCCTCGAGGGTAGAACACCCAGAGAGGGCATGGAAGCTTCTTGCCCGTTTCCACATGTCTTGCTTCATGCATCCCTTCCATCTGTCTGTTTATCTGTATCCTTTGTAAAACCCTTTACAATAAGTGGTATGTAAGTAAAGTGTTTTCCTCAGTGTTGTGAGCTGCTCTAGCAAATTAATTGAACCCAAGGAGGAGGTCTTGGGAGCCCCATTTTTATAGCTGGATGGTCACAAGTATAGGTGACTACCTAATCCTTGTAACTGGCATTTGAAGAGGGGGACATTCTTTGGGGACTGAGCCCTCATCCTGTGGGGTCTGACCCTATCCCTAGGTAGAGAGAATAAGAATTGAATTGAACTAGAGGACACCCAGCTCGCGTCCACTGCAGACTTGATTGCTTGGTGTGTTGGGGAAGATCTCCCACATACCTGGTGTCAGAAGTGTCTTGAGTGGTGTGTGACAGTAGAGTGGAAAGAAGAGTTTGCTTTTTTTCTTTTACAAATGAATGCAACTTCTTTTACAGGGTTGTGGTGAGAATTAAATGAGAAAATGCCTGTTATCATGGTGTCTACCAAGTGATAATAATACTCTAAAGATATTGTAAAGGATTGCTATTCTTTATTCTTATTAGATGAATAGCTCCCTGCCTTTCCATATATCTCTCCTGGCTCAATTCATTCTCTACGTCATTGCCAAAAAGTCTTACTAAAACTTTGATCAAGTTATTCTCTTAAGCACCTGCAGTGATTTCTCTTTGCCAGAGTAAACTCAGTCTCCTTGGGCCCTGAGCAATCTGGACCTATCCTGCCTTTTTAGCCTTATTTCCCAGTTCCTCTCTACTTAAATTTTCTACTCTAGTTTTGTTTCTTCACTGTCCCCAAAGCTACTCGGTTTATTTAACTCTGGGTCCCATACTGCCTTCCTTATCTAGATTATCCTCTCATCTTCTTCTAAATCCTATGGCTCTAGAATGCTCAGCTCCAATCTGCCTCTTCCACCAAGGCATCCTTAACTGCCCTCAAGCCATTGCAATCTGACCCTCTTTGAAATTCCTGTAGCACTTACCTTTATTTCTCATTTAATTTCTAGAACACTTAGACTGAAATTGTTATTATATTATTGTCTTACTTTTTCATCCCAAGGTGCTTATTCCTTTTCAGTGTAACTTTTTGATACTTCCTGATGTGAGTCTTCCCAGGTATATTCGCTAAACACTCAAATGTCAGCTATGATGATGATGATGATATCAGTGGAAAAACCCAAACTCTGTAAAATAATTTAAAGAGGTTCATTCTAGCTGAATATGTGTGACCATGACCCAGAGCCACGCCCAACAAGCCTTGAGCAGGTGGATTCACTGAGGTTGGGTTACAGTTTGGTTTTATACATTTCAGGGGGATAGGAATTACAGATAAAGTAATAAATCAATACATGGAAGGCATGCATTGGTTTGGCCTGAAAAGGCAGCACATCTCTAAGTGGAGAATTAGTTTATAGGTGGGTTTAAAGATTCTTTGATTTGCAAATTGGTTAAAGAAATAAAGCTTTGTCTAAAGGCTTGGAATGTTTTACATTAAGATAAGGAAGTCTGTTAATCAGAGAGTAGCCACCAAATGTATACTTGCAGGTGTGGTTTAAGCTATGTTTTTGTCTATCCTCAGGCCTGTTAATGAGCACAAAGGATCTCAAGGGAGGGGGACATGATGAGTCATGTCTGACGACCTTTCTCATGGCCAGCAACTCAGCATTAGGGTATTTCGGAGATCCTCTTGGCCAAGAGGCGGTCCATTTCGTTGGCTGGATCGTTAAGATTTTATGTATGTATGTATGTATGTATTTTACCTGTACTGGACAATGGAAAGATTTTATTTTAGTTCACGATGATGATACGATGTACATTTTCACTGACAGCCATACAGGGTCTTCTGTGCTTATTTCTCCCTTTCCAGCAATCACAAAGGCAGTATGTTGTAAAGGAAGCAGCAAAGGGTAAGGAATCAGGAGACTAGAGTTCTGGTCTCAGTAATTTGCTGTCGTAATTTGAATAAATTAGTTAGTGTTTCTGTGTTTCAGTTACCTCACTTGTAAAATGAAGATTTAAATTAGATATTGTTAATTGATTTGAGCTCTAAAATTCATTCTTAATCTTTTATTTAAGGGCCAACTCAAGTGCATTATTCTCAATCATATTAATCATTTATACTCATATCTTGCCTTTTATTGCTATAACTTTTCCAAGTATATGTGTCTCATCTTCTCAAGAATATTAAGCTCTTTGAGGACAGCATATGTACTCACATTTGTTGTTATTCACAACATCAAGTGTTGTCACATGTCCACGTGTATATTTGGGAATCAAGTATGGTTGAATTAATTTTGCTTTATTTTCATCTTCGGTAATCTTAGCCTTTCATCTTCAGGAGCTGAAAGAATTTATAAATCTTTGTCTTTTTTTTTTTGTAGCAATGGATTCTCACTATGTTGCCCAGGCTCATCTGGAACCCCTGGCCTCAAGCGATCCTCCCTCCTTGGCCTACCAAAGTATTGGGATTACACACGTGAGTCGCTGCGCCCGGCCGGTTTCTGTCTTTAAATTAGAATAGTTAATTACTTCCTTTTACTTGGTAGCAAAGCCCCTGTACTGAAATTGCTAGTAATCAATGAGGTGTCCTAGTTGGGAGGGGCAGGTGTAAGTGTTGGCGTAGAGTTAAATATGTTGATGTTCTAAATCAGGGTTTCTTAACTTCAGCACTGTTGACATTTGGCCTGGATAATTCTTTGTTCTGGGGACTGTCCTGTGCACTTGAAGATGTTTAGCAGCATCCTTGACCTCTATTCACCAGATGTGGCAGCATTCTCCCAATCATGACAATCAAAAACGTCTCCATACATCACCAAGTGTCCACTGTGGGGGCAAAATTGTCCTCAATTGTGAATCAACTTTTGTAAATGAAAGGACTAGACACATTAGACTGTGAATGAGGTTTTCTTTCCGTCATATTTCTTGGTATCTGGCATACTTCTTAAATTTTTGAAAGTAAGGGAATTAAGGGTCAAGTAGGATGTTGAGTGTGCAGAAGGGAAAGTATCAGAACATTCTGTGCCCACGGTACAAGATAAGCAGAACCTCTTCTGCTAGAAATTAAGTGGCTTCATAGAAAGTAGTTTCTATCTGAGGCTCAGATAGAAAAGCACCCTGATTTCCCAGAGCCTTGGGAAGTTGTGAGAAGTAATTTCCACCTTAAAAAAAAAAGAATGAAAGTGAGATAACAGGGACAATAATTGTTCTAGGAGTTGAGCTAGAGACGGACTGAAAGGGAAAGAGACAGGAGACACTGGCAGGAAACCCTCTGATGCCTTGTGTGATAGGTGACTCCTAAACGTGACCTGAAACCCGTCCTGGGCCTTTCCAGAAAGTGATATATGACATTTAAAAATGATTCATTGTTCACAGCAGCACAATTCACAATTGCCAAGATGTGGAGACAACCCAAGTGCCCATCAATACATGAGTGGATTAATAAAATGTGGTATATGTGTACCATGGAGTTCTACTCAGCCACAAAAAACCATGGTGACATAGCACCTCTTGGATTATCCTTGATAGAGCTGGAGCCCATTCTACGAAGTGAAAAATCACAAGAATGGAAAAACAAGCACCCCATGTACTCACCATCAAATTGGTATTAACTGATCAACACTTAAGAGCACATGTAGTAATAATATTCATCTGATACTGGGTAGATGGGAGCGGGAAGGAGGGGATGGGTATATACACACCTAATGGGTGCAGTGCGCACCATCTGGGGGATGGGACATGCTTGAAGTTCTGACTCAGGTGGGGTGAAGGCAATATATGTAACCCAAACATTTGTACCCCTGTAATACGCTGAAATAAAAAAAATTAAAAAAAAAATGATTCCTTTGGACAATAATGTATTTTTATTAGTAAATCTCGATCAGTTGGAGGCAATGTATTTGGGAACTTTGGGAATAGATAGGGTTTTCTGAATTCCCAATTTCCGACAGCTCCAGATGTGTGAACTAATACCTGTGGGACTTCTGTGTGTCAGATATGTTAAAATAGAGATCATAAGACTGAAGGAACTGACTTTTTTTGGCAACATGGTACCAAATTATAAACAAGACCCGAGGCCATGCCAGGCAAGGGTTAAGTCACACCCACCTCCCCACTTGAAGAATGAGCTGTGTTCTAACTCCCACAAGGTCCTCCAGCAGCTAAACAAGCACTAGCCTCGAGATAAGCAATGTTAACACAGCTGCAGCTCATCCACTGCCAGATGCTGACTGACTCCCTGTTCCACAAGGTATAACCACAGCTTTGGTTGGACAAGGGACTGATTTCAGTCACTTTCTCCTGATGAGAGACCAGCGACCGTGGAGAGGTTCTGTGATTTAGAGAGACTGCAGAGTGCCTTTGTGTCCTGAAAAGATCTTCTCGTGTGTAGCACTGAAATATAATAATTTAAAGGTTAGGTCTCCACTCCAAAGTGAACATGGGACTCAAATAGCATGCATGTTTGCTTATTGCACATGCATGACTCCCTTTCATGAATATTCATAGCTCCTCCTATAGCCTGTTGAATATGTATACTTGGCCAACCTCTTCAGCATACATCCCTGTTCCACCGTCCCCTCCTTGGAAGTGCCTGCTCCTGGGCTCTGCCAGAGGCTAGGCTTCCCAGCCTGAGGGATGGCCAGCCTGCAGGTTGTAACCCTTGATAAGAAGATATGATATAGCTGCCCAATACCTTGAGTCTCCCCTTCTTGCTGTTAGCCTAAAGAGGGCTGGGCATCTGAGCACTGAGGACAGCTGTAGCCTAGCCCCGTGGTACTGTGACATTCTGGTGGGGGAGGAACTTGTTTTTTTGCTGCTTCAGGAAACCAATTTCTTAAAGCTCCATTGGTGAGTTCTGTGGTGAACCTTTTGTCCAAACCTCAAACTATAATGCTCAATTTTAAATGTTGAAGTACCTTAAAATTTTGCCAGACAGAGTACCGGAAAACTTTGTAAATAGCACAGTTATACTTAGGTGAGGTCAATGCTTTCTAAGGACTTTCTGACTCTGATTCTCTTTGTATCCCCAAGATTCCCCAGGATGCTTATAAAATAGTTCTGTAGTACAGCAGATAACCGTAGAATAAGGTAAGGGAATGGTGCCATAGAAGAAGTAAAAGGGGGGTTGTGTTATTTTTATTATTATTATTTTGTATGTGACAAACCCCAATTCAAACTACCTTAAGCAAGGAGAAATTATTGACCTATATATTATAACTGATAAATCTAAGGGATGATGTTAGCTTCACAGCCAGCTGGAGCAGGAGGTTACAATGATTTCAGCAGGTCTTTTTCTTCCTTCACCTCATCATCATCTCTGTGCCTTAACTTAGTTTCTCTCTAGGTCGAATTCAGTCTCAGGCAGGCTCTCATATGACTGTGAAGATGGCAGCTCCAGGCTTACACAGTCCAGAGTGATAACTGCAAGAACAAGAGAAACCATTTCTTCCCAGTATACATAGTAATCGCTGGAAAAGGAAATCTGTTGGCCAGCTTCAGTCTTGTGCCTATCCCTGTGGCCCATGATTTGTAGATGATGCGCAGCCGTGTCAGACTCATGCAGATCTAGGGAGAGACAACGCAGGAGGTCTGACCTAGAGACTAGGATTCTGTAATCATACTCTCATGGGTAGCCATTTAAAGTATGGTAGAAGATGCAGTTACTCAGGAAAGTATGTTAAGAGAGAAAAGCAGTAAGGCAAGTATGGAATTGTAAAGAACACCAACATTTAACAAGAGAACACTGTCAGAAGAGAACATAGTGGAACCCGGGCAGGAATGATCAAGGAGCTATAACAGGAACCAGGATAATTGTTTTAATTAAAACTCTTTTGGTTTTAAGTGATAGCAATTTGACCCAAACTAGCTTAAGCATGCCCCCTGTACACACACATGTACATAGATGCAGGTATATGCACATACACACAAAACTTGTTGGTTCATTACCTGCAAACATCAAGGAAATGGATCCTGAGCCTCAAATGATGTTATAACTGATCTCACTCTCCTTCTCTCGACTCTTTTCCTCTGGGTTACCTTCAATTTTGGGTAGACAGTCCTCCAGTGGAGGCAAAGGTGACCATCTGCAGCTCTGTGTTTACACTATATTTGCTTACAGGCATTCCAAAGAAAAAGAGAGCTCCTCTTTCCTGAGGAGCCAATAAATGACACAAATATTTCTTCTAGGCTCTACTTGGGTCATGTGTTTTCTTCCACTAGGGGGACAAAGTATTCTCTGGCGGGTCTGAATTGTGTTCCCACCCTTGAAATCGGAGAATTTGATCAGTACTGCCCAAGCTACATGCTCTGAGAGTGGGGGGAAGGGTGGTTCCACAAAAAGAAAGATGTGAAGACATACCAAAATACTAACAGATTCCATCTCTTATCTGTTCATCCAGAATAATAAAGCTTATTCTCATAAATATCTTTTTAAAACTGTGAAATGTATGTCATACAAAAAGTTATAGAGAATAAAATAATGAACACTCAGATACTACCTAGAAAGAACAATAAAACATTGTAAATAAAATTATAACCAATCCCCAATTAAATTCTTTTCCTTCCACCCATACCCTTAATCTGTTGTTTATGATTCTTGTGCATATCTTTGTGCTTTTGCTGTTTCTATTCCTAAATGATGTTACTGTAGTTTTGCGTATTTCTTTCACTGTAATATAAAGGAGCATGCTCTGTGTATTCTTCCACAATCTGCCTTTTTCCCAATGGTTTTTGAGATTTAGCTAAGCTGATAAATGTAGTTCTAGCTAATTCATTTAAACTGCTATATTGTATGATTATATCTTAAATTATTTATTGATTATCTCGTGGTTGGAAATTTAAGCTCTCTTTCATTTTTGCAATTTGCAATGTGGTGATAAACTCTTGTATAATCTTGTGCATTCCAATGAGAATTTCTCAGGGCTATAGCTAGGAGAGAAATTTCTAGTTCAAGGTATGAATATGTAGTTGTTTTAAAATGTGTATACAAGTTCTTTGATATTCTTCCCTTCTGGAAGTGGAAATTAATTCCTTTTCCCTTGAATAGATGGGCTGGGACTTGTATCTAGGCAATGGAATGTGACAGAAACAACAGGATACAACTTCTGATACTGGGGCACTGAAGCATGTGGCTTCTTCCTTGATCCCTCACTCTTGGACCCCTCCCTCTGGGAGAGGCCAGTTGCTATACTTTGAGGATATTCAAGCAACTCTATGGAGAGATCCACTTGCAGTTCTTGTGATTTTTATTTGCATTTTCCTAATTTCTTATGGAATGGAACATCTTTGAAAGTGGTTATTTGTCATACTTACATGAAGTATCTGTTCAGGAAAGAATGTAGTCTGTTCACATCTTTGTCCCATTTAAAAAAATTAATCTTTCAATTTGATGTAATTGTAGATTCACTTGCAGTTGTAAGAAATAGTACAGAAGGATCTCCTGTACACTACCCAGTCACCCCTAGTGGTAACTGGGTAACTGGTAAATTAAAACCACAATGAAATGTCACTACATACCTATCAGAATGGCTGAAATAAAAAATAGTGACAATACCAAATGCTGATGAGGATGCAGAGAAACTGGACCACTCATACACTGCTGGTCGGAATGAAAAATGGTACAGCCACTATGGAAAATAGTTTGGTAGTTTCTTAAAAAAACTAAACATGTAACTGCCAGACAAACCAGATGTCCCTCTAATGGACAAATGTTTAAACAAACTGTGGTACATCCATGCCCTGGAATACTACTCAGCAATAGAAAAGAACAACAACAACCTTAATGAATCTCCAGATAATTTTCTGAGTGAAAACAAAATTCAAAATGTTTTGTACTGTATGATCCCATGTACATAAAATTAGTGAAATGATAAAGTAATAGACATGGAGAACAGATTAGTGGGTTACAGAGGCTCAATAGGGGGTCAGGGTGGAAGGGCATTGTGTCTGGCTATAAAAGGGCAACATGAGGGATCCTTCTGTTATTTCCAATTGTTTGATACTGTGAACAAGGCCATTATAAACATTTGGATATAGGTTTTTGTGTGAATATAAATTTTCATTTCTCTGGAATAAATGCCCAAGAATGCAATTAGTGGGATCTTGTAGTGACAGAAATGTTCTGTATCTTGACTGTATCAATGTTAATATCTTTGTGTGATATTGTACTCTAGTGGCTAATAATGGTGAACATCTGTTCATGTACTTATTTGTCATTCATATGTCCTTTTCAGTGAAAACTCTCATGTATTTTTGCCCATTTTCTAATTGGATTTTCTTTTACTGTTGAATTTAGAAAGTTCTTTATATATTTAGATATTAGTCTTTTGCCAGATGTGTGGTTTGCAAATATTTTGTCCTGGTCTATCGCTTTTGTTTTTACCCTCTGAATAGGGTCTTTTACCAAGCAAAAGTTTTAAATTTTTATTAATTTTTTATTTATTTATTTATTTATTTTTACTGTTTTTGACTTAACATCTCTTTTATCTAAGTAATTCCTGCAAACTTTTGGTTTCCTTTTGTGTGGAATATCTCCTTTTACTTTCAGTCTGTACTTATGTTTACTGGTAAGGTAAGTTTCTTATAATTAGCATATGGTTAAATGACTTTTTTTTCTTTTTTATTTCAGCATATTATGAGGGTACAAATGTGTAGGTTATATATATTGCCCTTGCCCCACCCGAGTCGGAGCTTCAAGTGTGTCCATCCCCCAGACAGTGCGCACTGCACCCATTACGTGTATATATACCCGTCCCCTCCTCCCCCCTCCCATCTGCCCGACACCTGATGAATGTTATTGCTGTATGTGCACTTAAGTGTTGATCAGTTAAAACCAATCTGATGGTGAGTACGTGTGGTGTTTGTTTTTCCATTCTTGGGATACCTCACTTAGTAGAATGGATCCCAGCTCTATCCAGGGTGACTTTTTTAAATGATCACCTCCAACAGGATGTGTCTCTCTCTGCCTGGTTTCTTGCTCAACCACATTCCTATCCCCCCTTCATTCAGGACATAGCAATGACCTGATTTTCTATCAGTGCGTTGGGTTATTTGACACCTCTGTGCTTTGACATTTGCTGTTCCTCTTGGTGCCCTCCCCAGCTTTCTTCTTTATCTAGCTAACTCCTCACTGTTTTTCAAAGTCCTGTTTAACCTCTTCCTCTTGAAGGAAGCCTTCCCTAGTCAGCTAGTCTAATTTAAATGCCTGTTGTCTAGGCCCTGATAGCCAATTATGCTCGATGTACTTGTGGCCTCTTTAACTAGATTCTGAGCTCTGTGAGATCATCAACTAATGTTTAGTCTAATGGAAAGTCTAGCATTTTGTAAGTGATCAATGATGGCTTATTGAATAATAAAGCTGATAAATTAGTTAATGAGTAGAAATTATAGGCACAGATTTTAGCTCAACTTGGGGGAGAATTTTATAATAAATTGAACAAAAGATACAATGGGGGCTTTTGAGTAGGAAGGTTTCCAGTTGCTGGGGGATTAGGGTGAGCCCTCTCCTGGGAGTGCTATGGGGAACTCAGGTACTGCGTCTTGGTTTTTGAGATCGTAAGGTCCTGTCTGGCTATGGGATTTTATGATTCTGTGACGTTAGGTAAATAGCCCAAGGACAGATCACAGGGAGAGAACAACCAGCACCTCCCACAGGGAGCTTCCCATGACAGATGTCTCAAGATGTTTGTTCTGCACCTCTCCACCTGTTGGGCACAATCGCTCTGCTATATTTGGAGATAACTCCTGGAAACAGAGGAGCAGTTGGTGGTTAACTGAGAGATGAAATGATGCTAGGGGAGGGGATGCTTTAAAAATTGGCACATTATGATGTAGCAATAGATGATTGTAAGATTGTAACAAGGAAGAATTTTTTCCACAGGAGGGTTACTAGATGCCAATAAAGGCATAGTACTTGAATAAATATGGCCATTTGTCAAATGTTTGGGAGTAAAGGGTAATGATCTATAATGCTTCTCCTACCTTTTAAGGGACTATGCCCTATTCCCCACCTACAAATATCTAGGTTCTCTCTATTCTCCTAGTCCATTCTAAAGGTTACCTAATTCCACTTAATTCCTCCCTTTCTCCTTTACATTTCAAGGCCTGCTGGCTAAATAAGGGGTTGGTAAATTGTGATCCTTCTCATTAACTCTGACCACCTGGAAATATTTACAATATTGCTTTTATATCTGCCCAGATCCTCAAATAGCAGGATGTAAAACCTATGAATCATGAGATCAATAAATTGGATCATATCAAAATCAATAATGCTGTCCGTCAAATAATAAAATAGTAAAAAAGTAAATCACAGAATGTGAGAAGATATTTCTAAACATGACAGTTCAAATATTAGTGAGGATATAGAACAACTGGAACTTTCATAAACTTCTTGTAGGGGTATAAATAAGGACAACCACACTTTGAAAATTATTGGCATTAACTACAAAAGGTGAACATACGTATATCCGGTAGCCCAGCAATTCTACTCTCAGATACATTTGCAACACAAATATATTCATATTTGCACAAACAGACATGTACAAGGATATACATAGTCATTTTACTCATAACATCCCCAATGTGAAAGCAACCCAAATGTCTGTTAAAAGGAAAATGGATGTCATATGTATGACATCTATAATTTGTATGAAACAGAATGAAAATAAATTTAATTACAGATATCATGGATAAAGCTCATAAACATGTTGAATGAATAAAGAGATATACTAAAAACATAAACTATGATTCAATTTATATAAAGCTAACAAAGAGGCAAAACCATTCTATGGCATTATCTTAGTTTGTATAGTGGTTATATCTGGGGAGAAGTTAAGTTTAATAAAGGGCAGATGATGTGTGTCAGGTGCGTTGATTCTGAGTGCTGGCAATGCTTCATTTCTTGAAGTGGATGATATTTACATAGGTATGTTAATTTTGTTATAGTCCATTCAATTTATACTTACGATTTTCTCTATGAATTTGCCAATCTAATCTAAATTTTTTTTTTTTTTTTTTTGAGACAGAGTCTCACTGTGTTGCCTGGGCTAGAGTGAATGCCATGGCGTCAGCCTAGCTCACAGCAACCTCAAACTCCTGGGCTCAAGCGATCCTCCTGCCTCAGCCTCCCGAGTAGCTGGGACTACAGGCATGCGCCACCATGCCTGGCTAATTCTTTCTATATATTTTTAGTTGTTTGATTAATTTCTTTCTATTTTTAGTAGAGACGGGGTCTCGCTCTTGCTCAGGCTGGTTTCGAACTCCTGAGCTCAAACAATCCGCCCGCCTCGGCCTCCCAGAGAGCTAGGATTACAGGCGTGAGCCACCGCGCCCGGCCTCTAATCTAAATTTTAAAATTATTGGCATAATAATTTTCATAGTATCATTTTAGGGTCTTTTTAACATCTATATGTCCTGTACTATCTACTCTTTTATACTTGATATTGTTAATTTGGCCTTTTTCATTTTCCCTTGATCTATCTTGCTAGAATTTTATCAATTTTATTGCTCTCTTAACCATCTTTTGTTATTTTGTTTGTTTTTAATTTCATTAACTTTTGTTTTTAAACTTATTTTAAATTTATTTACTATCCTTCTTTCTCTGGTTTTGTTTTGCCATTTTTTGCCAGCTTTTTGAAAACGATGGTGACCTAGCATCTCTTATATTTTCCTGGGTGGAGCCTGAGCCCGTCCTCCGACGGGAGGGAGCGCAGGAGCGGAAGCAGCACCGCGCGCGCTCGCCGTCAAACTGGCGCTGGCCGGTCAACCCCAGGCGCTCGCACGGTAGCAAAGTCCCTGCGCGCCTGGGGCGGGCAGACTCACAGCTGACGGACGCGGGGGGCGTCGTAGCGGAAAGGGCACGCCTCCAATCCTGGCTTGGGTGTGGCACAGTCATCACATGTAACCAAACGTTTGCACCCCGTAATATCCCGAAATAAAATTAAACAAAAAAAAGAAGAAGATGGCGTCACTCTGCGGCAATCAGAGCGTCGTCCAGCAGAGGGCGCGAGAGAACGCGCTTCAAAGGCCGGGCCCGCGGTCAGTCCCGGTGACCGCAGCAGCCGCAGGGTGGTTATCTCAGAAGTGTGTGGTTTGAGGGAGGGCGGGGGAGGACATCAACTCGTTTTTATGTTTCTGCATTATTTAAGGTTTATGATATCTATTATTTTATAATTAAAAATTAAATAGAAGCTTGTAAACATACTTAAAAATAGGAAATATGATTTGGTTGGGAAATGGTGCTGCATGATTAATTTCTGAACGTGGTTTTCAATTGTACCAAGAGATTTTGCCCCAGGCATGAAATATTTCCTTGAGTAGATTCAGACTACTTTTTAAATTTGCTCTGTTTTTTTTTTTTTTTCCCCCCTAATCTTCCATTCTGTGAAGGTGTGAAGATACCTCTATGCCTTCATTTGCTTCTGGCTTTGATTTTCCTTCATCTGACTTGTGACATTTGTCTCTACTAATAGCTGGCTTAATCCTTCTAATTTAAATTCCCAGTACATGGGAGAAGCCAAGCTCATAATTTCATACCACTCTATAGATCCGTGGTTTATGGATTTGTCTGCGCCTGGGTCGAGGACCCACTCTGGTCTAATCAGCCAGGGGTCGCGGGCTCGGGTGGGACGTGACCGTTGGGCAGTGTGGACTGTGCACGTAGAAGAAGGCTCAGAGGACCCAGAAATAATGGTTGTTGCCAGGCCCCATTCTACGGCTTGTTCCTTTGTTGTCTCTGCCACCACTGTTTTAACTTAGATATTTTATATGAATGTTTCTTCATACGTGAAGGCCTTTTCTTTTTCATTTCAAAACCATTAAAAAATGTACTTCCCAAATCCACATTATTGAAACTTTTTTCAGCTATTGTTAAACAGTCAACTGCTAACACCAAATCTTTTGCCCTCTTACACACAGCTATTGAGAACAATGCCAAGAAATCCCAATTTGAGCAATGAATGGTAGATTTTATGGAATAGAATATTATACGACAATAAGATTGGAGCACCTCTTGCTTCTTGCTATAGGTGAGCCTCAGTAAAGTTCATTCATTTATTCAACAAATTGTTCAACTCTGTATCAGGTGCTCTGCTTGGTGTTGGGAATAAAAAGATAAGACAACGCCAGCAACCAAGACACTTAAGGTCCAGTGTGGACAGTTTTAAATCAGCAGTCTGCATCTTTTCATCCACGGTAAAAGGAGCGGCACTCAGATCACATTCCGTGAGTGTATCGGGGTCACTCACAGCTGTAAGATAAAAGTCCCCCCTTTTCCTCCCCTTTATGAATGCACGCCAGTTACTTATGAGGGAGTGCTGTTTTTATAGATGTGATTGTGATGGCTGGAGAGGTCACTGGTAACATCACTAAAAGTATCCACATTGCAGTGACCTCAAGCGTCATCCCACATACCCTGGAAATAATACTTCAGGTCCAAGAATTTTTGTTTTTAAAACAACCTGTGTGGTTGGAGATACTTTGAGAAAGACTGTTTTTTGGATTTCCCTTCATAGCTAAGACCAGACTATGATGTTTGACAAAATTTTACCAAAATCTGGACTTTGGTAATCCAATCATTGTCAATATCAAATGACAATGCAAGTGAGTCACCAACAGCTTCCTATGAATAGTGATTTCTCAAAAGTTTTCCATAGCCTGGCTTACAGGGTGGGAGAATAGGCAAAGTTTTCATACTTCTGGACTAGTATGATCTTACAGTGTTCTGGGAACAGATACTTGGGCAAAAAGATACACATCCCACAGAAGTTTACACAAAGGGGTCTCCACCATAGACTGGAGATGAGGCTTGGCAGTCTGAGGACTCAGAGAGGACACCGTTAGAGCACTGCTACATTGGGCAGAGCTGCAAGAGAAACCTCAGCATCTAGCGATGTGTTCTATAGAGCCATGGCCAGAAATAACACCTGCAGTGCCTGTCTAAACAGTGCTGGCTGTGGACAGGACTCTCCCGCGGGGTGGGGAGGAAGGGGGTAGAGAGACTGGGGCCTGGCGAGCTGCACAGAGTGGGCACCTGGCTTGGCTGAGTTGCCAAGAAATTTGGAAAGGGACTAGATCCCAGAGTGGGCTGGCTGCTTTTGTGAACTAAGGAGAGATACAAGCAAGAGCTCTTGGTGATGGCTATTTTCCCGAAAGCAAATGAACAGGCAGAAAAAGCTCATCTAATGGCAGAGAAAGGAAATATATATATTCATGAAAAGAGAGAAGAAAGGGATGTTTGAGTGTGTTAAAGTTTATTCTTATACTCTTCTACTAGTGTACTGTGAAACAGCATGGGGCAGTGAGAATAAATTCCCCCTTTTGTTTATGCTAGTTTGATTGCTATTTCTAATACTTGCAAACAACAGAATCCTAATTAACATTCTCAGATCGGTTAAAAACTGCCAGCCACATGGTGTGATGGAATGCAGTCTGATGCCTTGCAAGAGGGAAGTTGCTGACATCCCAGAAGTGACTTGCTGTATGACCTGGATCTAATCAGGGTCACCTCTTGTATGCACCGGAGTACGAGGGTTGAGCAAGAGTGGGATCTGAAGGATAGCTTATAAACCGACAACTTCAGACATGCAGTGTTTTGTTGAAGAAGGTATGTTCTCTCCTGGGAATAGAAGGAAGGTCTGTGGCATTAATGGTTGGGTTGAGACTTGGGTCTGGAACACTGGTTGTTTCAGCGGTTTCTTTAGGTCTCAGCTAAAATCCTGAGGTGCGAACTATGAGGCAGGATTTTAACCTTTGGTTCTTGCCACAAAATGCTGAAAACTTAGTGTTTTCAGGGAGTATAGGACCAATGCCTGAGAAGGAAGATTTGAACCGTGGCTTGGGAACGTCACCAAGGTGTGGCGTCAGGTCCTTTCAGCAGGGAAAAGAAGGAGAGAAACTGAATGCATACAGATTGTGTGCGCGTAGATGTAAGTACAGAAATGATGTCATCAGTAAGTTCGGCTAACATATCTGAGGATTTCTGATGTTCCAGGCTCTGTGCCAAGCTCTCAAGATGTATTATCTTGTTTGATCCTTATTACAGTCCTAAAACGCTATTATTCTTTCTATTTTTTAGATGAAGAGATTAGGGCACAAAAGCCATGCAGCTACTAAGTGAGGAGACAGAGATTGAAGCCAGGAAGTTTACTTTAAAAACTTACTCTTGATATCGTCTACCCTCACTGAGCTCCTTTATGCTATACATGTTTAACATTGTCTCCTAGACCCAGATCTCAAAACTTCATTGCTGAGAAATAATGTGAATTACCGAAATTTGTTGTATCTGGGAGAAAACGTGCAGCAGTAAGGCTGTAAGAAACTGGATGATTCTGTCCGCAAGGGTAGCAGCTCTCAAGCTCTGGCTGGTTGTAGCCATGTGGGATCTCAGGCTCAGGACTGGCAAATATTGTCGCTATCAAAAATGCTCCATACCTGGATATTTATGCAAATTCTTCTCATATTTAATGGTTCACAATTTTAAAAAAATCACGTCATGCAGACATAACGAAGCACATCTGTTAACAAAATATGTGACCTGTATTGACCTCTGTCTTCAATCACTAAACTCAGAAAAAAGAGTACTTGGGACTTCACCTTTAGTGGTCAAGGAACAGATAAATTTGTCTGATGCTAATTCCCGGCATCCAGACCACAGGGTGGTGCTCTCACTCTCTGCCTGGTGAGCTGGTAGTCTGTTTTTCTCTATTCTTGCCTTAGGCAATACTCCCAGGAAGCATAGGCCATTTTCCCTGTGCTGATTGGACCTCCTCTTAGCTCTTGCTGGCTGGGAACTTCATTCAGCCTGTTGGCTCAACAGTTTCTCCCCCGACATCTCCTGCACATCCCGCTGCAATCTGTGACTTGGGGTCCCTTGAGGGCACCATAGCAAGACACAAGGCAGGCTTTCAACTCAGTATCTACGCCATTCATGGGCAAGAATGGCTCAGGAAATCTGTACTTGGGGTCTTATGCTGCGGCCTGTGCTTTGCCACTGCAGCCACTATGCGAAGCCTCTGCCCAAGGCTGGCACGGGACAGTCTGTGAGAGGATCTCTTCCTAAAGTCCCAGTCAGGGAGTAGGGCAGGACTTCACTCTGCTGAGCTGTCAGCCTCCATCCCAGAGCTCAACGGGCAAATTAGATATTTCTTCTTTTGCTGCTTTTCCATACTGCTCCCCAGCCCACCCCAGCTGTTTCTGCCAGGGCTGGAAAAGCAGACAATATTTATTTTTCCGTTCTCTAAATTGTGTACATCCTCTTTCTAAAGTACAGTAGACCTGGACATCATAGTCTTATGGAGCATACACTCTATACCATAAATGAATTTCTAAGTTCCCCAGTTTTAGTTGTTGACTTGTTAAAGGAGTAGCTAAAGAGATCTGGCAAGTCCTTTATTTTTTCCCAGAACAATTATCTGGCTTGTAAGGCTGTTGTCTTTTGCATAATGTGATTTTTAATGTCAATCTCTGAATATTATCTCCTGACTTTACTTTCCTTCTGAAATAAATTCTAGTTTACCCCTACACAATAAAGTTGGCTGCTGCAGGAACCAAAAGGAAAAAAAAACATTTTTTACAATTTCTACATTTTTTCCTACACCTTTGCATGGTTTCAGAAGCCTTGGTCCCTGCACATAGGATCTTGGTTGTTAAGCCTCGTCTATCTTAGCACCTGTCAAGAAAGCTAAGGTTAGGCTTAGGATGTCAGCTCTGATCTTTATATATTCTTCATGCCAATGTAATGTCTGTTCTTTCTTCCTCCTCTGAAATTATCAGTGACAGTTTTTTAGCATTCCTCTTTAGAAATCTAAGTTTCTGTAATGATATTTCAGGTAGTGTAGAAATTATCAGCCTTCACTTTTTCCAGTGTGTACTGAATTCCCAAACTGTTGTGTTGCCCACTTTTTCCTGCCTCTATAACCATTTCTCTAACCTCAATACCTAGAAAGAGGATTTTTAGAAAATGAACATGTTAATTTCTGCTACTATCTGTCAGGCTCTATGAAACTGCAGACAGCATCTAATAAAGAACCAGAGGTTTTTTTCCTGTGCTTGGCTGTCCCTCTGTCTCAGTGCCAACTGCCTCCCACACTTTAGTGGCTTAATCCAGGACCGACCAAGCTACCACTCCCAGGCTCTCTGCGCTTCTTGTAAATCCCCCTTCAGGGGGCTTTTCTTGCAAGTATGTTTGAGAGTAAAGGGGATTTGCATTATTGCATTCACTTTTATGCCAGTTAAGCACTCTAGTTGATGTTCCATGCTAGTCTTAGTTCCACCAGAATTCCTGTTATTGAATCGTGTCTCCCCCAAATTCATGATTGAAGCCCTAAGCCCCAGAACATTAGAATGTGACTGTGTTTGGAGACAGGGCCTTAAAGAGATGATTAAGGCTAAATGAGGGCACAAGAGTGGGACCTAATTCAACATGACCGGTGTCCTTGTAAGAAGGAGAGATACCAGGAATGTGTGCGTGCAGAGGAAAGATCCTGTGAGGACACAGAGAGAGGGCAGTCGTCCACAAGCAAAGGAGAGAGGCCTCAGGAGAAACCAACCTTGCTGGCACCTGATCTTGAACTTCTAGCCAGACTGTGAGAAAATAAAATTCCTGTTGTTTAAGCCACCCAGTCTTTGGTATGTTGTTATGGCAGCCCTAGAAAACTGATCTGATACAGTCTCTATTCAATTTGATCCTAGACACTTCCTGGAATTCTTTAGCTTGTGACTCTCAATATAGTAATCGTAATTATAAACATCTAATGAACACTTTCCTGTAGTAGACACTGTTCTAAACCATCTTCATGTATCATCCCATTTCATCATCACAAAATCCCTTTATGCATTAGTATAATTATTTAAAAAATTATTATAATTATTTATGTAAGTTCAGTTAATTATTTTTCTTAATAAGGAAAGGAAGGCACAGAGAAGCTAACTAACTGGGGCATGATCACATCATCAGGAAGAGGCAGAGCTGGGATTGGAAACTGGATGGTCTGAAGCATAATACTCTCCCAGTGAGATGCTGCCATCACGGTGTGGGACTCAGTGGAGAAATAAACGTGGGGAGGGCCACACTTCTACTGCCTCATTAATTTATTTCTAGTAATGCCACAATAAAGGGTTATATGGATGTTTGAGACTTTACAATGTTACAAAGTTTGAGAATGATTGGTTTAACAAGAGAAAAATTTTAAACTGGACACTAAATATGCCTATCCTGTGGTTCAAGGGACAAGAACTTAAAAACAAACACAGAAAAAAAAAAAGCCCCATCACAGGTGGTGTCCATGCACCCTTCATTTCCTAGGCACAGCTGCCTGTATTCAAGTTCATGCCTTTTTCTCAAATCCTCCATAATATAAATCCCCACTATCCTTTAGAAAATGTGCCCTCAGTTGGCTGCTTCCTGTTCTCAGGAACAGACCTACTTTCTCCCCACCAGTTTATGTTCTGACGTATAATAATCCCTGGACTATTGCCCCTGAAGTGAATTTTTCAGCCATGTAGAGGGCTCGCATTAAGGAGAAGATCCTCTATGACCTAAGGAAGAACAATAGGAACAATCCGTGGTCTAGAGGTCTTCCTCCCCACCATGCCACTCAAAAGGGTTTGGGTCTTTGCACTCACTGACAGAGTCCAGGATGGTGTTGCGGTGTCACGTCCCCTCCCCTTTCAGATCACCCGTCGACATGGGATATAGATGTCCCTCCTTGGTCTTCCTGGTCATTCAGTAGGGCAGTAATGGTATGCATGCACACGTGTGCATACACAACCACACACACATGCATGAACATGCCACACACACATGACTTTACTACTCTCCAAAAAATTGATTCTCAGAGACAGTATGATTAGTTTATATCAAAATTAAGAAGGGACACCTTTCTTTAAATAACAATGTCATCTATAAAAAGTTAAGCCAACCATAAGAACAGTATTTGACCTTATCTCGCAGAGTGATAGTAGGCCCTACTTTGTTCATTCTCCTCCCTCTAAACCTGTCTACTGGTCTCAGATACACAGAAAAATGGGGCCACCAATCCTATCTTTTTCAAGCAACAGAGTCTCTGCTGCTTGATTGCCAATCAATGAGTGCACAAAGATCTGGCAGAAATTCTGAATCTGCTGTTTTTCAAACCCTATTTTAAAACTGGATATTCTTAACTATTCTATTTGAGAGAAGGGAGGCAACAAGATAGTCACTTATACTCACATCACAAATCAGAAAGGTAGGTGCAAGGAGCTGCTGTTCCAGGCGCATAAAAATTTGCGACTCACAACATAATGGTTATCAGACCATCCCACCTTTCTTATGCAACCAAAAATTTCCAAGACAGTTGCTTTAAATTTGTGGAACTTGGATGTCCAAATAGTAAATGGTTTTGAATCTTAAATGGCCTCTTTGACCTAAGGTTGAACATGTTTGTAATAATAGGAACATTTGTGGTCTAGAAGTCTTCCCCTTTGGCTGTAGTTAAGCAGAGGAGAACTGTTTTTAACCTCACACTGGCTGCACCCTGGTTTCAGTGGGAGGTAGCACAATATTAATTAGAGAGAAAGCTCTTCTTGAGAAAGAAAGGAAAGTAGAGGCAGGGAGAAAAACCAGAGGTTGCAATAGTATCACTGAGGCCCAGGAGCGTGAGCAGCACTGGGAATGTGGTGACAGATGCCATAATCACAGCACACAAGAATCGTGCCCCTTTGTGATCAGGGTCATTCTCTGACTTTGATGCCCTCTTTCCATCACCTGCTGTGGGAAGAGTTCAAGGGTTGCGTTTCTGTCCTTCCCAAGGCAGGGAGAAATGAGAGTGCTCAGGATAAGTCCTTTGGGAAAACAAAGGGGGATTGGCAAAACTGACTCAGCATTCTAAATCTTGGAAACTGCGCCTGACTCTGGGCTTTTTCTGGGAATGTGTTCTCTGCTGATACTCCTGGACCAGCCCCTACAGGCACTCTCCGAGAGAAAAATTCCTTGTGCTTAGGAACTTGGCATACACAAAGGATTTGGAGACTCCCAGAAAATCCCTAAGAGAAGCAAAGTTTGCAGATGGGGGAAGGTTCAGGAGAGCATTCCCAGACCCTTTAGTGGAGCTCCTTCTAGGGAGCTGCACAATCCCCTGAATATGTCTTTGGTTACTCTGGGTTGTAGAGGTCCAGCTCTCACCCTCTCTCAGTGAATCAGAGCTCAGCTAATTTCTTAGCTGCTCACTCATCTGAGAGAAACCAATCTGTTCTGAACCGGAGCCCCTGACTTCAAAGGCCATCTAGAAGGAACTGTTCTTGATCTCCTGCCCACTCCCACATGCAAGCCACATCTAAGCCTTGGTGACAGTAGGCCTTTCTCAGTCTACTCCTGCAGCCAACCCCACGGCCAAGTTCTTTCCCTTCCCACGCCACAGCATCACCTGCAGACTCTGGCCCACCGCCCTCCCTGGACAGATCACCTCTGAATGTGGCCTCTGCTGACTAAAGCATCTGAGACCTACTCTCTGGCTAGAACGGGTGTGTGGCTCCTGAGAATCCCAAATACCTAATCTTGCATTACATTAACTCTGCCCTGTCTTTATGCTTTGGCCTTGGAGATAACAGATGACAGAGCACATGGTAGGAAGAAAGGGCAGGTTGGACAGCACATCCTCCCCACACCCACCCCCCCCACCCCCGGGATGGAGAGATGGCCCATGATGTCCAAAGCCTGTCTGTGGCCCACACTAAGCTACTAAGCTGTGAGAGTGAGAGATGTTGCCAGTTGAAGCAGCTAGCTGAAAGCTGTGGTTGAGTCTGGAAGGCAGGCCCAGGGCATCAGCTTTATCATAGGGGTTTACCAGGTGACTGGCTCCTGAGTGTCTTGCTTCACATTCTAGGAGGGACAGTGATTTAAGAGGCCCAATTCCACAGTAAAATATTAGGTGCAAAAGTCAAAATATCACATATGATGTGAACTGTGATGGTGCTTATTAACATGGAGTTGTGATATACATCCAGAAATAATATTGGATGAGGATGTGATGAAATAGTTACAATGTTTTTCTCAGAATTTGGGGGAAAATATGTATTTTCATTTATGTATTAGTAAGTTTGGTATATTTCCAAAATTTCTGTCACTTTTATTTTTGGAAAAATGTTCAAAGTAGCTTTGACAAACTATAGGAGAAAGACTTGGGTGGGGTAGAGTTTGGGATTTACACTCATATGTTTAATCATTGGGTACCTAAGTCATTGTGCAGGAGTGTCTTCCTAGGCCAGGATGAGAAACTTGGAGGCTAAGCATGATGCTTCGAGCTCAGACTCTCTGGATCTTATGTCCATGGATTGCTGCCTGTGTCTCACACATTTCAAATGCTCATGAAGATGGTCCCCATGGAAATTGCTTCTCTGACAATGGTCCTAGCTAGGCTTTTGGGACCTTCTAGCCACAGTGGGATTTTGCTGGTGAATGTTGTCTCTGCCAGGCAGAGAGAGACCCATTTTTCTTTGATTGAGAGAGCCTTTTCTTACCCATTCTCCATCTCTCCCCAGTGTCATGTCAGGGTAGACCCACCTGGAGCAGCAGCCTGAGAACTCCTGTCCAGACTATGAAACTCCTGGTGCAGTGGAAAGACAATGTCCCACAGAATCAGATAGATATACACTTTGTGGCTTCTAGGAAAAACACTTCAACTCTAAGAACTGATCTTCATCTGTAAGATGAGGTCATTTATCTCTAACCCACAAGGTTGTTCGGAGAATTCAAAGATGTCAAGTGAGTAACATGCCCAGAAGAATGTCTGACACCAAGTAGAGCCTAAATACATGTCTGTTCCCTCCCTTTCCGCATTACCCATGGGTGAATTTATTAAGTGCTAACAACTACCTCACATACGCCTGTGATCATCTTTGTTTTTACCAAGTAGGTCTCAGAGGCACAAAGAGCTCAGTAACTTACTTAGTGCCACACAGCAGATGGGTAACATAATTGCGCTTCTGCTGAGCTGTGTGGGGAGGACCTCTGTAGTCAAGATTGTGTGAGGGATCACACTTGGTTGTAGCATGAGCCAGGCTCTGAGAATGAGGGCCCCCCACACACTGTGTTCGCCACAGTGGATCTGCCATTACCATGGCCTGGTTTCTCTGTAGTGACTACTAACTACAAGATCAAGGCCAGGAATTTCATCCAGTCAGCTTAGCATTTTGGACTGTCAGTACAAAGACTTTTGCACCATTCCCTGGTGCCTCCTGGCTTACCCATATCCAGTCATGCCATTCGTCTTCTCAGCAAATATTTCTGATGATCTGATGTGTACAGGGCATGATTCTAGAGGAGAAAGCAGTAAGTACAATGCCTGGAACTCTGGTGTTCGTGGAGCTTTCATCTTGTGAAAGGAGAGAAACAAAATGCACATTAAGAAGGAACAGCTGCAGCATCACAAATGGGGTTAAGTACTTTGGAGCAAAATCCAGCAGGGAAGGGACAAGGAAAGTGTGGTGAGGGAGTCTCGCCCTCTTAGATACATGGTGGCCAGAAAACACCTCCCTCAGAAGGTGGCAGCTGATGACAAAGGGATGACAGGAACGTGTGACATCTTCTAAAGGAAGTAAGGGGAAGACAGGGACCAGTGGGAAAACCCATTTCCAGCCCTCCCTGACTTTCCCTCCAACCACCCATTTGACCAATCCACCTACATCTCCCCTATCATCTCCTCATAATACCATTGCAAATATCTCCCACTGTAATCATTTGTAGCCGTTGTTTTCCTTGAAAGAAATGAATGAGTAAAATCTCAGAGGAAGCCGAGATGGTCTTCACCTCCTCCACTGCTTTTCCTGGGCTGTCCTATCCATCCATCCAAGATGCATGCTACACGGAGCAGTCAGACTATACCTAAAGTATTGGGCTCTGTTCCTGGTGCCTCACCCTGTGAGGGATGCAGCCCCACTGGAGGTGATGTTGAGGCAAGTGTCCAGCATGGTTATGGTACCTGAAAAGGACTTAACTCTCACAGAGGCTTGATGACCCCAGCTTTCTCCCTCCCCACTCATTCTGAAATGACGTCATGTGGATGTGGAGTTGGACACGTTCTGCGTAGACCAACAAATACAAACACAACCAAAGTGAAGAGGACAGAGATTCTGTGCCAACATGAATTAGTATCTTATGACAGATCTACTAAAATGAACTGGGGTGTCTGAGTGGGCTGAGTTCCAAGTAGCTGGAGGAACGAAACACAGGATGTACCCTCTTCTGGGAACGCTGTAGAGAGGATTTAGGTGGTTTGAGCTGGAATTTATGATTCTGTGATTCTAGTGGGATGCCTGAGGGCAGGTGATGGGAATAAATAAAGCTGGAGCCTTCCACTGGGACCTTCTCAGGACTAGGCCCCAGGATGTTCCGGTTGCTTCTGCTGGGCATGTTCCTAGCGCTCTTCATGGATGAGGGTAAGGCCTGGAGAGGGAGGCAAGGATGGATGTTGAGAGGATGTGTGCGGAGGGAGAAAGAGGTTTCTACACTTAGCTTTTGGGGCTGCTGTAAAATAATTTAGGATAATTTTTCTTCTTATCTTCACAGGAGACAGAGTCCTGACATGGAAATGTACGGTGTAGTTGGTTTGTAGTTCTTGGATGAATAATGCCACAATGAGAGGGGACATACTTGATTTCTTAACACATTGTCTCTCTACCCTCCCTGACTCTACTCCATTCTCCTCCCTCACTACTCTAGGGTCTTCTTTCTTCCCTCAGACTTGGGAGAGGGGTCCTTGACTTCTTTGGGGGTCATATCTGTCACCCAGTTGAGGGAGTGAGGACTCCTGACTGAGGCTGGGAGTAGTATCAACTTTCTTCTTGTGAGGTTTGCACTGCCCCCATATAAATGTTTACAGGTGGGAACAGGCTTTTTAAAGCAGAATCATTTTCCCTAGAGCTGTTCCTTAAAGCTCCCCTCTCTTTTGTTAGGGGTTCGATTTTGCAATGAATGTAAACATTTTGATGGATACAAGTGCCAGGGTGGCATGAAACGTTGCTGGAAGTTTAATATGTATTTCCAAAACAGGAGTTGTTCCACAAGTAACTATTACTTTAATGATCGCCTTTCAGGTAAGTGGGGGTTCCAGAGAGACACAAAATATCACCAGTGGTGCCCACAATCCCTAGAGTCAAGGTTCAGAAGGTATCTGGAGATCACAGGAGAGGGTGGGGAAGTGGGATTCCCCATACGCAGATCTGGCATAGGTTAATTATGGTGGGAGTGGGCTCCACATGAAAAGGATGAGTTCAGCCCAATTTCCTCTTGCTCTGTCTTTATACTTGCTTGCCCTTCCACATGTTATCATGCAGCAAGAAGGCCTTTGCCAGGGGTGTGGAGGCTGTGTGGGAGGCAGATGTCTTTTGCGTGGTCATGGCTAGAGAGACATAGAGAAGATGCAGGCACAGTTTTGGGGTTCATTCCAGTCTACAGAAAATTGATGAGGATCTGGAGAAAAGCCATTGTTAGGAAGATGATGAGATGAGGCAAACTGATCACATCTGCTTTCCTTCTCTTTAGGGAGATACCTGTTTCGTTACACAACACTGTCTTGTAAGCCCTGTGTGGAGGGAATGTCCCAGGTATTCCATGACCTCCTGAAAGAAACATATTGCTGCCTTAATAAAGACAGGTGTAATACCGGCTATGATAATTTAGATATTACAAGGATATATGGAATAGAGCATGAAGATGAAGTAGAGAATGCTGCACAAAATAAGGGAGATTAAGATTTTTGAACCATATCTTCTTGCAGTAGTCATGGCCTTCTTTTTTCACCCAATGGCAACATTATATTACATTTTCCCCAAACCTAGACCCTATTCTCTTCTTTATTCCAGTAGATCTAACCTATGGAAGTTCTGTCTTTCCAATGTCCATGCTTCCATTAACAGGCAAGGGGAAACTATAGGTCATAAAAACCCTCACTCTGCTTTCTGGTTGGATTCCTTAGTCTTTGCACCTGATACCCCCTGGCAGTCTCTACTTGCCCTGGAGTTCTGATGCTAAACCTGGGCTAAAGTCAGAATTCTAAAATCTCTTACAAAGGGAGCAAAGTATTTCTGTAGAGCTAATAGGGGAAGATCAGGAGAAAGCAGATTGGATAGAAATGGGGACCATAAATTATAGGAGATTGTGGGAGAAATATTTGGAAGGTGAGTAGAAGAGGTATTTGGAGGGGGGTGGAGGGAGGGCTTATATTAACCAGGAGTTTGGGAAAGTCAATGTGGAATTAGAAAGCATCCTCTAACCTACGTGAAAGGAATGTCAATGTAGTAGACATGAGAATCATAATGCCTGCCACCATTCTGGGGAAACTACATTGACCATCACTACTTCTGGCCACACAGCCCTAGGCCACCAGGTTTCTAATTATCTTACCTTGATCTCATGGCTAAAGCCAAGTATATCAGGATGGGCACTTGGCTGAGTGTTGGCCAATTATTCTCTCTCAGCATATGCTGTCATTTGAAAGTACCCCCCCCCACCAAAAAAAATAACAAAAACAAAACAACTCATGTTGAAATTGAATTGCCAATATAATGGTATTGGGAGGTGGGGCATTTAAGAGGTGCTTGGATGATGAATGGATTAATGCCATTTTCACTGGCATAGGTTAATTATGGTGGGAGTGGGCTCCTCGTAAAAAGGCTGAGTTCAGCCCAATTTCCTCTTGCTCTGTCTTTCATACTTGCTTGCCCTTCCACGTGTTATCGTGCAGCAAGAAGGCCCTTGCCAGACTCTGGCATCATGTTCTTGGACTTTTCAGCCTCCAGAACCACAAACTAAATAAATTTCTGTGTGTTATAAACTATGCAGTTTCAGATATTCTGTTATAGCAATAGAAAATGGACTAATACAACATATGAAAGATACACAGTCCTCAAAAACATTTAAATATTGCCTTTCATTCAGTGTACTCATTGATAAAAGCTGAGGTGTTTTTTTTTTTATGTATTGGCATAGCCCTGCAACAGAAAATGTTAAGGAGAGATAAAAGTTTCAGATTATCACTATAGTTTTCTTTAAGAAATGCCATGAAATG
>NW_012154796.1:274231-294795 GCF_000956105.1 Propithecus coquereli
TAAAGATGATGGTGAAGGAGACTAGAAGCTGAACAAGTATATTAGTTCTATATTCAGGTCCAGAATACTAGAAGGCCTCTTGTGGGTCAACCACCAAGAAATTTCCCTTGCTTCGTGGTGTACCTACAGTGGCAAAAGTGATCGTTGTCAAGGGAAGACAAACTTACTATATGGAACTAACAACCTGGGAGTTTGTAACATTGGGAAGAATGGGTTTCATTTGTATAAATATGTGTGAAATCATAGAAATCCAATATTAAAATGTTCATTTATTGATAAATTATCTGAAAACCACATCTCAAATGTTTTGTTCTGTTTTTAAATTTACAAAAATTGTGGTTCGATTGGAATATCAGGAGGCAGGCTCCATAATCTCAGTAGACTTCATCCAGAGACATTATATGATCTGGGGCTTAAAATTTGACCTCATTTTTTTCAATAGACTGAGCCCTAAAGTAATTGCTGAAGTTTCAAAATGTTCTCTGAAAGTGTTAAACATGCATCTGTGGATTGCCTGATTTTAAGCTGGTAGAGTGCTGCTGATGGTGACAAAGAAAAACTGGCAAAAAATCACTCATACTATTCTCAGCTATTTGGGTATATATTGTGGTTTTAGTGCAGATTTTCTGGGACAGGGTAACCCACCCATTGGCCCTCAGTCAGGGGAAACAGCCACCAGGAAGGACATTGTGAGAAGCAACTGAAAAGAGGCTGAGCCAGGAAGGCCAAAGGTGACTGCCTTAGAGTTCTTGGGTTGGTTTTAAGGTTTTTCCTGGGACTATCAAGGTAGTACTGTGGACTTTCTGTTGGGACACACTGGAGGCAGCAGTGTAGTTTATGAACCCCCATAAATCCTTTTATAAAAAGACAGAACAACTAGGATAGAAAAGAAAAGTGCCATGGACAAAATAAGAGTCCACTAGGCCTAAGCCCTCAAAGTTCTCAGAAGTACAGGAATATGGCACTAAAATTCCTTCAGCAAAATTACAGTTTGATTCCTAGGAAGAAAAGAACAATAAACACAGAAGGGATATTGAAATTAAAAATCATCATCTGGCAAAAGTCACGCTAGAAATTAATTCAGTCAAAAAACACTAATGAATGATAAACTAGTTGGTGAAAGTGGAAAGATAATGGCACATTCACATAGTCTGAAAGAATCTCCCCACAAAATAGTTAGTAATCACAAAGGGAAAGTGAGTAATTTTATAGAAGAGACATCATTTTAATTGTGAGCAATTAACATCACTAGTAATCAGATGGAACAAAATCATATGCCCCTATCTGTATATCATGCACCGAGAAGAACACAATACCACTTCTGTGATATTCTTGCCAAAGTTCCATAACCTGAATCTAATCATGCAGAAACATTGTGCAGATCTAATTTGAGGGGAATTCTACAAAACTTGCCAATAATTATTTGAAGTATTAAGGCCGTGAAAATAAAAAAGGACCATGGAACTATTCTAGATTAGAGGAGACTAAAGAGACATGGCAAATAAATGGAACACAATGATCTTAGATTGAATTATTTTGCCATGAAGAATGTTACTGTGAAATTGATGAACCTTGGATGGGGGGCTGTGAATTACATGAAAGGAAGAAAAAAATTCTTTGTACTATTAAAAACAGTAGGGCTTCAATCTAAGATGAGTCTAAATTATATGATTTAGCTGAGAGTTTGGCTCCACTAAATACTATTTGAGAAAAGAAAAAAATATATTAAAAATGTTAGAATTGAGATGGTTAATGCTTATGTCAGGGCTTGTAGTAAAAAAGAAAAAAAAATTGAGATGGCTAGAAACCAAAAAAAATTATGTCAAGATATATGTTCAAAAAAGACTTGTAAAAAACAATCCAGAAATGACTACTGTACTTCTGGCTTTTGGTTACAGTGTGGAGAGTTGGGGAAAACAATGTTTCTTTTTGAAATAACTACAAAAATGAATAAAGTAATAAAAGTAAAATATTTTAAAATGGTATTGGAGGTTCGTGGATTCAGAATAAAAAGAAACTAAATTCCAGGAAGGAATGAGCCTTCCCTAGGTGAGCAGAGAACAATAGGAACTTTCTTCCCTGAAGACATCTGCTAAATCCTTTCACAGTTGACAGAAAAACAGGATTGTAATAGACAGAGAGACTTTGTTTGTACTAAAACCAACTAAAGCTTCAAAATAGTCCTGACCCTACTGAAATCTGATTTGATCTTGGATATGAGTTCCTCAAATTAGTTGCTCAACAGAGGAAGAGTCTGCTTGCTCTAGGGGAAGATAATGCATTTTTAATGCTGGGAATATAATAAAAATTTATGTGACAAGTGAAGAAGCAGGAAAATGTGACCTTAATCTAGAGTAAAAAACAGGCAATAGAAGCAGACCCACAGACAATCCAGATGTTGGAATCATGAGATGAGGACTTTAAAATAACTATTAAAGATAAATAAATGAAAGAAAAATATGGATAAGATGAAAAGATGAAGAATTTCAACAGAGAAATAGGATGTATTAAAAAGACCCAAATGGGGGAATGACCAGCAATATGACAGAATAGGACTTTCAAGTGTTTTCACCTTGCAGAAACATCAATTTAAACAGCTATCCACCCATGAAAATACCTTCACAAGAGCTAAGGAATTCAGGTGAGAGATTACTTCTCAGTGGAGTAAACAAATAAGAAAAGATGTATTGAAGTGGGTAGGAAGAACAATTCCACATTACCCACATTGCCCCTACCCCCAAGCTCAGGCAGTGCAGCATGGAGTGAGACACTCTCTGCATGGAGTAGGGCAAGTGAAGTGAGCACCTAATGTCATCAGAGACCCAGTACCAGGCCCCCGCAATGAGCTCCAATATCAGGATATCCCACAGGGTTCTAGGCTCCAGGCCAGCCCATGTGAAACTGTGCTCCATGTCTGCACTACAGTCCCAGCCTCCAGTCTGGTCCCCACTATCCAGGCTATAGACTTGCCATTGTGGCCCCAGACCAAAGGCCAGTTCCCACAGCCCAGGATCCAGGGCCACACCAGTGCTAAGACAGGCCCTATGGCCCCAGTTTCAGTGGCACCAGGTTTCAGTCCTGCTCCAGTGGACCCAGGGTCCATGCTCGCCTTAGGAGAACCCAGCATTGGGCTGATCCACATGGACCCAGTATCTAGGACCACCCCTCCAGGATGGTACTCGCAGACCAGAAACCAGGCATACCCCTATGGACTTATGTTCCATGGCCATCCCAGTTCCAGGATGGCCCCCATGGAACTAGACTCCAGTCTTGCCCCAGTGGACCCTGGCATCCTCCCATAGACTAAGGACTAGGCCTATTCCTGTGGACCTAGGCACCTAGCACACCCCATTGTCAGGCCAGCCCCCTTGAACCCAGGAATCAGGCCCTCCCACCTGCTGACCCAGGCACTAACCAACCTCTTGAGGACTCAAGTAATAAACCTTTCCCTAGACCCTGCCAGGAAGCCTGCCCAGAATCCTTGTATGAGCTGACTGGGAAAGGGCTTTACCTGCCATATAGCCAGTCTGTAAAGACTGGAAGAAGGGCCTACTTCTTCAAATGTGCATATATCAACATAAGGCCACAAGGAAAGCAGACAAAAACATAGACTGGGGAAAAGAATCCTTATTCAATAAATGGTACTGGGAAAACTGGACAGCCACATGTAGAAGACTGAAACAGGATCCACACCTTTCACCTATCACAAAAGTCAACTCATTGTGGTTAACAGACTTAAACCTAAGGCATAAAACTATAAGAATTCTAGAAGAAAATTTTGGAAAAACTCTTATAGACATTGGCCTAGGCAAAGAATTTGTGAAGAAGACCCCAAAGGCAATCACAGCAACAACAAAAATAAATAAATGGGACTTGATCAAATTAAAAAGTTTCTACACAGCCAAGGAAACTATCACGAGAGCAAACAGACAACCTACAGAATGGGAGAAAATATTCGCACGTTACGCATCTGATAAAGGGCTGATAACTAGAATCTATTTAGAACTCAGGAAAATCAGCAAGAAAAAAATCAAACAACCCTGTCAAAAAGTGGGCAAAGGACATGAACAGAAACTTTTCAAAAGAAGATAGACTAATGGCCAACAAACATATGAAAAAATGCTCAACATCTCTAATCATCAGAGAAATGCAAATAAAAACCACAATGAGATATCTCCACTGAGAATGGCCTTTATCGAAAAGTCCCAAAACAATAAATGTTGGCGTGGATGCGAAGAGATAGGAACACTCATACACTGCTGGTGAGACTGCAAACTAGTACAACCTCTGGAAAACAATGTGGAGATACCTCAAAGAGCTACAAGTAGATCTACCATTTGATCCAGCAATCCCATTACTGAGCACCTATTCAAAAGAACAAAAGACATTCTATAAAAAAGACATCTGCACTTGAATGTTTATAGCAGCACAATTCACAATTGCAAAGATGTGGAAACAATCCAAGTGTCCAATACATGAGTGGATTAACAAAATATGTGGTATATGTATACCATGGAGTTCTACTCAGCCACAAAAAACAATGGTGATCTAGCACCTCTTGTATTATCCTGGATAGAGCTGGGATCCATTCTACTAAGTGAAGTATCCCAAGAATGGAAAAACAAGCACCACATGTATTCACCATCAAATTGGTATTAAGTGATCAGCACTTAAGTGCACATATAGCAATAACATTCATCAGGTGTCGGGCATATGGGAGCGGGGGAGAGGGGATGGTTATACACACACCTAATGAGTGTGATGCGCACCATCTGGGGTGGACATGCTTGAAGCTCTGACTCAGGTGGGGCAAGGGCAATATACATAACCTAAACATTTGTACCCCCATAATATGCTGAAATAAAAAAGAAAAAACCACCAAAAGCACAAAATAAAGTGCCACTATATGACCCTAAAGAAATGGAGATCTATAAACTGCTTGACAAAGAATTTAAAATTATGGTCTTAAAGAAGCTCAGTGAGCTATAAGAGTGCCCCCCTATGAGTTTACCCCAGAGTTCATGAGAGGAACGAAACAAAATCAAGAAACCAATACATAACTGAAATAAGAAGTTTAACAAAGAGATAGAAACCATAAAGAAGAACCAAATGGGAATTCTGGAGCTGAAGAATACAAATGACTGAACTAAAAATTCAATTAAGAGCTTCAACAATAAACTTGATCAACGTCAAGAAATATTAAGTGAGTTTGAAGATAAGTCATTTGAAATTATGAAGTCAGATAAACAAAAAGAAAAAGGAATAAAAAAGAGTGAAAATAGTCTATAGGACATATAGGACACTGGCAAGCAAACCTACTTGAGCATTATGGGAGTCCTAGAAGGAGTATAGAAAGAGAAAAAGATTGAAAGAAAGAATGATAGAAAAACATCACAAATCTGGAGAAGAAAATGACCATCTAGATCCATGAAACCCAAAGAACCCCAATAAATTAAATATAAAGAGATCTTCAATAAGCACATTATAATCAAATTCTCAAAGGTCAAAGAGAAAGAGAAAATTTTGAAAGCAGCCAGGGAAAATAAATTCATCACATACAAGGAATCCTGCATAACACTATTAGCAGACTTCTCAGCAGAAACCCTGCAAACCACGGGAGAATGGGATGATATATTAAAAATGCAGAAAGAAGAAGAAAGAAAAGAAAGAAAGAAAAGGAAAGAAACAAAAGAAAGAAAAAAGAAAGCAAGAAAGCAGAAAGCCCTGCTAACAAAGAATACTACACCTGGAAAAATCTGTTCTTCAGAAATGAAGGAAGATAAAGACTTTCCCAGGGAAAAAAAGAAAAAAGCTGCGGGAATTTTTCACCACTAGATTTGCCTTGGAGGAAATGTAGAGTTCTTCAAGTTGAAACATAAAGATGCTAACAACATAAAAAAAGACACTATAAAACTCACTGTAAAGGTAAGAATATACTAAAATCAGAATATTTTGATATTGTATTGGTGGTGGGTAAGTCAGTTTTAATTCTTATAAAAATTTGAAAGACAAAAGTATTAAAAATAATGATAGCTACAATAATTTGTAATGAATAAACAATATATAAAAGATGTAAATTGTGACATCAATAAAGTAAAATGTGGAGAAAGAAAAAGTTAAAATGTAGAGCTATGGTATGTAGTTTAAGTTAAGTTGTTATCTGCTTAAAATAGACTGTTATAAGATGTTTTATGTAAGTCTCATGGTAACCAGAAAGAAAAAACCTATAGTAGAAACACAAAATACAAAGAGAAAGTGATCAAGGCGTAACACTACAAAAAATCATCACATCATGAAGGAAGAAAACGAGAGTAAGAAAGGAACAATGGATCTAAAAACAGAAAATAATGAAGAAAATGACAGTAGTAACCCTTTACCTATTATCACTTTAAGTGTAAATTGACTAAATCCTCTGATTTAATCAAAGACAGTAGCTGAAGGGATTTAAAAAAACCAAGATACAACTACATGCTGCCTATAAGAGATTCACTTTAGTTTTAAGGACACACATAGCCTGGTAGTGAAGGGATGGAAAAAAATATACTATGCAAATGGTAACTAAAAGAGAACATGGGTGCGTATATCAGAAAAAGGAGACTTTAAATCAAAAACTATCGTAAGAGACAAATAAGCTCACTATATAATAATAAAGGGGCAAATTCATCAAGAGGACATAACAATTGTAAATATAGCAGTTGTGAATATATATGCACTCAACAATGGAGAACATAAATATATAAAGAAAATATCAACTGAAGTGAAAGGAGAAATACAATACTAGCAGCAGACTAAGAGATGGGGTTTAATAAATTGTAGTATATGCATACAACGAAATAAAAAAATAAACTTTTGATATCAGCAACAGCATGCATAAATCTTAAAAATATTGTGGTGAGTGAAAGAAGCTGGATTCAAGAGAATACCTTCTGTGTGGTTTCATTTATAGTAAGTTGAAGAACAGACAAAATCATTCTATGGAGATAGAGTGTGATGCTAATCACCAATCCCAAGTGAGAATGTCTGCGGCATGGAGAATAGCAAAGATCCTCACTCTGCCAACCACCAGAAACAGGAGTCCACATACGTCTGCCCATCGTATCCTGGGCTACCGTTTAGGTCTGCTATGCACTGGTTACCTACTTGTCTGAGTCCAGTGAGGCGGAGCACACACACACAAGTCATGGAACATGGCTTTATTATTTGCAGATGGGCAGCACGGAACAGGAGGGGTCTTGGATCTATTGTGAGGTGGTCCCCCAAGACCCAAAAAACTGCCCACGGCAGATGGAGTGTTGACTGTGCACGTTCCACTTTTCACCGCAGCTGAGGGATCCTGAAAGGTAGGCTGGCCTGGGTTATTTACCTCAGGGGCCCCATGATACATGGGGCAGAGCGTTGAAGGGCATCCTGCTTCTAGAGGGAGAGTCCATGTGGCAATGGGGAGGTGACAATGGCAGTGGGAGGAAACAGAAGAGATGAATGGCAAAGGAGTAAAGCAAGAGAGAAGCCTTAGGAAAGGAAGCGGAAGAAAGGACAACTGCGATGCACCTTGAACGCACATCTTGACAGGAACAGCAATGGCTGTGTGTGAGCTGTGACTGCCTCAGGGGCCTGTCTCCTAGCATGTGTAAGGACGTACTTCGTAAGTGTCAGGAAAATCACAATGACTGAGTCTTAAGTGGGCACTGTCTACTGGTATAAATAACTTTGTGTCCACAGAGGAAAATCTCCAGTGTTCACCATTCATTTTGTTGTTATTTTTGCTAAATCATTGTAGTGATACATGGGGATTTTAGATAAAAATATTTGTGAACTTTTAGCTGAAGTCTTTCTAGTCCACCTTAACCTTCTATCCAAAAGGTTCTAGTATGGCCCTGTTTTAAATTTTACCATGTAAAGCCTCTTGGGCCGGGCTTCTTGAAGTATGGAAATGCTAATAATCCCTGTAATAGAAGAAATTCACTGTTCAGAACCATTATTCCCGGACCAAGGGAGGAGCCAAGCTGAAGGCACCAGGAGGGATGACAATTAAGGAGAGACAGGGACATTTTCAGGACAGACAGAGGAAGAAAGCAAGTGCAGGCAGAGTGTGAAGGGTGAGAGACATCAGTGACATTCCCAAGTGACCTCAGGAGGGCAAGTAGCTTAGGGTCTGAAGTTACAGTAATCGTAGTTGCAGCATTTATGAACATAAATTCGATTATTGAGATCTAATGTCAAGTCTCTGCAGAATTTCTGACACACCATATATGACGTCTGGAGAGCATCATCTGAAATAAAAGAACCATAGAAAATAAGCCAGGGATCTAAGTTCTCCAAGGTGAGTCAAACCTGGCACTAATTCTCTCAGTGAAAATTTAATCAGGCATCAGAATAGATATACCCAGGCAGGGAAATGCAGAACTCGCTGGCCAGGTGTAGGGATTGTTTGCCTGAGGTCCCCAACAATCTTTGTGCAGAAGATTGGCAACTAGTGTTTGCGTGTCTTCAAAGTCAAAGTCTGTTTGGTCATTAACCAACCTCTCTTCATCCTCCCCTCCCCCAACCTCTGGTAATCGCCATTCTACTGTCTACTTCAACTGTTTTTTTAACTCCCACATATGAGTGGCAGCATGTGACATTTGTCTTTCTGTGCCTGGCTTATTTTATTTAACATAATGTCCATCCGTGTTTCTGCAAATGACAGGATTTCATTCTTTTTATGGCTGAATAATATTCCATTGTGTATATATACCACATTTTCTTTATTGTATATTTCAAAATAGCTAGAAGAGAAGATATGAAACGTTCTCAACACAAAGAAATGATAATTTTTGAGGTGATGGATATTCTAATTACCTGACTTCATCATTACACATTGTATGCATGTATCAAAATATATGTACCCCATAAATATGTATAATTATTATGTGTCAATAAAAAATCTATTTGGTTAGTTTTCTTGGAAATACGGAATCCACACCTTTTTCCTTCTGTCCCATTGTCCCAGATCCTCTTCCGTCTGCATGTTCAGGGACCTGTGCTACCTGTGCTGAGGGGCATTCTCCACTTTTTCTCCTGAGATGTAAGTTTACTGAAATATGCTCCTAAGAATTCTAAAAATCTCACAATATCTCCCCTGACCCTCTAACTTACCCTGAAAGATCTTTAATAGCATGCATGTCTCGTGCTTCTGAGCAATACAGACACCAAAGCCTCTTCTGCAGTGGTCTGTCTGTGTGCGAAGGTGACATGTTATGCACCTAAGCGATGTCACTGCTGGAGAGAGCACAGGGCAGTGTGAGGTTAGGCAGAGGCAGGAACTTGGGGTGGAGCTGGAAATATCCAGACTGGGGGGGGGTGGGTGCATTGAGCGGGTGATGGAGCTCTCACCAACTTCTCATTCCAGAGTAATGAGAAGAAAATGCCACCTTGTAAATAAAAGGATTCTGTTCTCAACTTCAGCCTTTTTAACCTGGATAACTTTGAGCAAAAATTTAGCCTCCATATTGTTGGTTTCTCTAGCTTAAAAATGGTGCCGTGAATGCTGGCCTGACCTACCTGGCAGGGTTGTAGAGAGACATGAATGTGATAAGAAGAGTGAGTGACTACTTCAAAGTATTTTACCCAAGCTAGTGTTACTATTATGGGACTTCTGACATTTGGCTTTGTTTTGTGTTGAATATTGCTGCTTGGATATTCTTAGGTGATACATTCTGTTATTTTGAGCTTCAGACTAAATTAAATCTCTGTTAAGCCTTGTGAATTACAGCACAGTCAGTGACACCTTTATGAGGTTCTGTGGGGTGAGCTATTCAAAATACAGGTTTAATTTTTTTTTTTTTAAATCCCACCTGGTTCACCTAAGTTAGAAAGGAAAGTAGCAATTATTGAGCATCTCATTTGGGCCATGCTCTCTCAAATTGTATCTGATTTAATGTTCACAAGGCCTTGCGAGAGGGCATTATTGTCCCCATTTCTCAAATGAGCAACCAAAGGTACAGACAATTTAAGACAGTGATTGAAAAACATTTTTAAAAAATATGTTTTATTGCAGGGCACTCAGCATTTCCTCTCTAAGAATTACTCATTGTGAGGTAAGGTCCCTGACAAGGGTATCGAAAGCCATTGTCAGGCACTAAAACAAGCTGCAAAATTATTCATTCCAGACTGGCCAGGTCCCTCAGCAAATGGGATATAGACTTACAAATGAAAAGGATGTCTTAAGAAAAATCTTGCCTGGATTTTGGATCATGATGACTAGTAGGGACAGAGTGGGGAAGCAGGACAGAAGGGCAGCAGTACAGGCTTACAGTCCTGGAAGGGAATAGCAGAATGTTGGGAAGGACAGGAGAGCTGGCAGAAAAGGCAGAGGGAGCTTCTGTAGGCACTGACTTCCCTCCCTTACAAATGTGGTCAAAGCTCAGCCCTTCATGGACACACACTACACATGTAGTTTCCCCAGCTTCCCCAGATGCTGGGCAGGAGCCCCCTCCTCAGGTCTGGGACTCACCCACAATGAGGCAGCACAGGGGGAAGAGCAACAGGAAGTGTTTGTTCATCCCAGCCCAGGAGTCTCCTGTGCGGAAGGAAGCTGCAAGCACAGGTGTTCGGACTCCAGGGCAGAAATGTGCTCTCTCATCATAGGCTGGTGATATTTTATGCCTAAGGGGAGCCAATCACGTGGGGTTTTCTCTTGAAGCTCAAGTCCATTGGCTGTCTTCCCCACAGCAGACAATAATGATAATTAACAATTGTTTGGGTTTGCATTGTGCTAACTCTTTTTAAACATATAATCTTCATCTTAGTAATTATTATTATTACTGTATGACATTATTATTCTTACCACAATTTCAGAGGAGGAAAATGGGACGGGTGAGGTCTAGAAGCTTACCCATGGCCACGTATCTGGTGACTGGTACTGAAAGTAAGCCTTTCCAGTTCCAGAGCTCACCCTTTCACCACCATGATTCAATGCCTCTTTGAGATTTATTTGTATGTTCAATAAACATCTGTTGAGAGCTTTTATATGCCAGAAAGTTTCATGAGTGTGGACAGAGCAGTGGATGAGGCAGACAAGCTCACCTCACCCCTCACTTTATAGGTGAGAAACAGGAGAGTGAAAAGGATAAAAAGAGACATAGTCTGTGACCAAGCTGGACCTTCAGCCTACTCTTTCACTTTACAAGAAATCTGCCCCTCAAGGCTAGAGACTGCTTACTTGTGGGGTCCTGAAATCTCTAGAATTATCTCTTTAGATTTATATTTTGAGTCTGGCAGTTTTGTTCATGATTTAAGTGTCGATCTCTATGAAAGCTACCTCAGTTAAGGTTTATCGTGGGTAAAGTGCTGGAGAACAGTCCTGGCATTCTAAGTCTCCTTGATCATCAGTCCATCAGCTGACAGTACTTTAGAGATAGTAGAAATATTCCCTGCGGAACTGACTTAACCACTTGTTCTTTAGCCATAGGAGCAATATGATTATTAAAACATACTCAGTCTGATATTTTTAGACATCAGACGAAGATTGGGTGAAATATGGTCTTAGGTCAAATGCCGTAAAATTTCCAATGTTTCTTTTCTACGACCAGTCAGAATGTGGAGCCCTTCTCTGCCTGAGAAGAGAGCCAGAAGTCTTAGAGACTCAGACATGAGGGAATTGGTTTCTTTGAAAAGAATTGATTCTAGAATGGAGTGTAAGGTTGTGAAGCCTTTGAATCTAGTTTTAAAATCTGCTGTATTTCTGGAGAGCATATTAGAAACCGATGACATTTTTCAGAACATTCCCAGGTTTATCAAGAAGGCAAACCCCTGAGCCTTTGGAGCTTGCGTTTCCCAGGCTGTCAGGGTATTTCCTTCATCACTTGTTTTCTCTGCTTTATCCTCTGTTCAAAGGTAGAGAACAACACTAGTATCAAAGCAAATGGAGCAGACATTCTAGGTTAAACTGCAGTGATTTGCACAGTGTGTAGTCTTCTTTCCTCAAGATTCTCTTTGCAGATGGTTCCTGAAAGGCCAATTGAGTTTTGAGCCTCTAGTCTACCAGATTATTTCTGGTTATTGTAGAATTTTGCAACTCCACCCAAATATTGGGATCCTCTGATCTACTCCCTATTCTCCCACAGTACCTCATCAATCACATTTTCTCTTTCTTTTTTTTTTTTTACTATTTATAATCCAATAATTATTTTTTTCCCTGAAGCTTTTTCTTTTATTAGGGGCTTTACATTATGATACTTATATATTTTCTACAAAAACTATCATCTAGATAATATTTTTGAGATCTCTTTTTTATTTTTTATTTCAGCATGTTATGGCGGTTCAAATGTTTAGGTTACGTATATTGCCCTTGCCCCCTGGGAGTCAGAGCTTCAAGCGTGTCCATCCCCCAGATGGTGCACATCGCACTCGTCATGTGTGTACCCATCCCCTCCATCCCTTTCCCAGCTGTCCGACACCCGATGAATGTTATTACTATATGTGCACTTAAGTGTTGATTAGTTTATACGAATTTGATGATGAGTACATGTGGTGCTTATTTTTCCATTCTTGGGATACTTCACTTAGTAGAATGGGCTTCAGCTCTATCTAGGATAATACAAGAGGTGCTAGATCACCATTGTTTTTTGTGGCTGAGTAGAACTCCATGGTATACGTATACCACAGTTTATTAATCTGCTCATGTATTGATGGGCACTTGGGTTGTTTCCACATCTTTGCAATTGTGAATTGTGCTGCTATAAACATTCAAGTGCAGATGTCTTTTTTATATGATGTTTTTTTTTTCCTTTGGGTAGATGTCCAGTAATGGGATTGCTGGATCAAATATGGTAGATCTACTTGTAGCTCTTTGAGGTATCTCCATATTGTTTTCCACAGAGGTTGTACTAGTTTGCAGTCCCACCAGCAGTGTACGAGTGCTCATATCTCTCCACATTCACGCCAACATTTATTGTTTTGGGACTTTTTGATAAAGGCCATTCTCACTGGAGATAAGTGATATCTCATTGTGGTTTTGATTTGCATTTCCCTGATGATTAGAGATGTTGAGCATTTTTTCATATGTTTGTTAACCATTAGTCCATCTTCTTTTGGAAAGTTTCTGTTCATGTCCTTTGCCCACTTTTTGGTAGTGTTGTTTGATTTTTTCTTGCCGATTTTCCTGAGTTCTAAATAGATTCTAGTTATCAGCCCTTTATCAGATGTGTAACGTGCGAATATTTTCTCCCATTCTGTAGGTTGTCTGTTTGCTCTCATGATAGTTCCTTGGCTGTGCAGAAGCTTTTTAATTTGATCAGGTCCCATTTATTTATTTTTGTTGTTACTGTGATTGCCTTTGGGGGTCTTCTTCACAAATTCTTTGCTTAGGCCAATGTCTATAAGAGTTTTTCCAACATTTTCTTCTAGAATTCTAATAATTTCATGCCTTAGGTTTAAGTCTGTTCTGATTTTGTGATAGGTGAAAGGCACAGATCTTGTTTCAGTCTTCTACATGTGCCTGTCCAGTTTTCCCAGAACCATTTATTGAATAAGGATTCTTTTCCCCAGTGTATGTTTTTGTTTGCTTTGTCGAAGATTAGATGGCTATATGAGGATGGTTTTATATCTGGATTCTCAGTTCTGTTCCATTGCTTGGAATGAACGTCACATTTTCTCTTGAAAGCAATTTCTTTCTTCGTTTTTCATGGAGGAGTAGAGGAGAGTGGTATTAGAACCAATCAATAGAGGTAGTGTGGCACAGTAGAAAGAGCAATTTTCCTGGGAGTCTGGAGATCTGTGGTTGGTCACTGTGTAAGTCATTATATCTTTAGCAAGTCATTTATCTGTGATGTTAGATTTTGGCTATTTCTGTGGCTCTTTCCAAGTTTAACATTCAATGGTTCCATGACATTAATCATGAGGGTAGGTACCAACTTCTGTTATTCTGAAGTTCTTAACATTCTGCTTGGCACATGATCCCACTATCCATGGTGCCACTGAGCCATTGGGCACAGCACCCAGATTAACACAACTCCATGCCAGGAAAGCCTTTCACTCTCTAAAGATGCCATTTGCCCTGCTCTGAAGATCAGAAAGCAGAACATTGTGTCCTCATGTTCACGGTCACTCTTGGCTCCAGGGTGAGTGACTGAGATCTTGGTGATACCACAGATGAACAGTTCACTTAACTTGTCTTTCTAAGTGCTGCCTGTTGTTTGGGGGAATGGACTTTGGCATAGAGTCAGGGATTGGACTGCTTTATTTCTGGGTTCTCAGGGGGCACTTTAATGATAAGTTTGCAAACTTGAAACATGTTTCTTATTCAGATGGTTAAAAGTATCTTTCAGGTAAGTCAGTAATTTGGAGATACCTCAAAGAGCTAAAAATGGAAATACCATTTGATCCAGCAATCCCACTACAAGGCATCTACCCAAAGGAAAAAAAGATGTTCTATAATAAAGACATCTGCACTCCAATGTTTGTAGCAGCACAATTTACAATTGCAAAGATGTGGAAACAGCACAAATGCCCATCAATACATGAGTGGATTAATAAAATGTGGTATATGTATACCATGGAATACTACTCAACTACAAAAAACAACGGTGATCTAGCACCTCTTATATTATCCTGGATAGAGATTGAGCCCATCCTTCAAAGTCAGGTATCACAAGGATGGAAAAACATGCACCACATGTACTTGCCATCAAACTGGTACTAATTGATCAACAGTAAGGTGTTCACATGGTACTAATACTCACTGGGTGTCCGTCAGGTGGGGGGGTTGGGAGAGAGGGGGGTAGAGTGGGTGGGGTGGGTAAACCCACAGCTAATGGAGACGGGGCTCACTGTGTGGGGGAAGGCCACGCTTGTGGCCCTGGCTTGAGTGAGGCAAATGCATTTCATGTAACCAAAATGTTTGTACCCCTATAATATCCTGAATTAAAAAAAGAGACATATGAAATATATCAACTAATTTCAATGCCTGGGCCCTATTTTTATTCTAATTTAATAAGTGAACTCTAAAAAATAATTCACGGGACAGTTGGGAAAAATTTGAGTACTGATTACATATTTAATGATATTAAGGAATCTTTATTGATATCATAATGTAATTTTGGTTATATATAAAAATCTTTATATTTTAGAAATACATTTTGAAACATTTATGGATAAAAAAAATCAAAGCTTTCTTAGCTAAACTGCTGATATGTAAGAGGAGGGCAGCAGCCAACATCCTTGCAAACTTTTAAGTACAGTACTTACCAGGATGGGATTGAAATAAAAAAGTTCGTTATCAATTTATTTGAATGGAAACATCTGTGAATATCTGGAAATACTCCGGAAATCTTTGGAAAGTCATTTCTATCTTGATGACATTGAAGTTGAATCAAGGAATCACAATGTTTTATTTCCTGATATAAATCATTTATCTAAAATATTGTAGACAGTGAAAGATGAGTTAATTTATCTTAAGACAAACATTTGCTACTATTGGAGATTTTTAAAAATTAAAATTAAAAATTTGAAAATTATTTCAAACCTACAGAAAAAGTTGCAAAAATAAAAATCATACAAAGAAGAGCATTTATCCTTTGCTCAAATTCACATGTTGTCAACACGTGACGACATTTGCTTTATCATTTGCTTCCTTCTTTCCCTTCCCCTCCTTGTCACCTCTCCCCACCCAATTTCTCAACCATTGAGGGTAAGTTACATACATCACGAATCTAGATTTCTTAAAAATATTTTGGTATTTATTTTCTAAGAATAGAGATATTCTCTCACACAACCATGGCACAGTTCTAAACTTCAGCATATTTGACATTGATACAATACTTTTATTTAGTGTATCACTCATGTTCTGTTTTGCCATCTGGCCCAGTAATATCTTATATAATGATTTTCCCCGTGGGCATAGGAGCCAGTCTAGGGTCAGGCTTGCACTTAACTTGTCATGTCTTTTTTACTTTCTTTAATCTAGAAAATTTCTACAGCCTTTCTTTGTCTTCCATGACATAGACATACACTTTTTTTTCTGTTGAGAAATTATCTAGGATTGGAATAACTGGGTCAAATGGTAAATGTAATTTTAATTTTCAAAGAAAATACCAAATTATTCTTCAAAGTTGTGCCATTTTACATTCCCACCAGTAGTGTATGAGAGTCCCAGTTCCTCTACATCCACACCCATCCTCCCTGGGGGTGGTCAGCCTTTAATTTTAGCTGTTCTAATGGGTGTGAAGTGATTTTAATAGCATTTCCCTAATGACTAATGATGTTGAGTATCTTTTCCTGTGTTTATTTGCCATCTGCCATCTGTATAGCTTCTAGATGAGGGGTCTGTTCAAGTATTTTTCCCATTTTATTTTTTTTTATTTCAGAATATTATAGGGGTACAAATGTTTTGGTTATGTGGATTGCTTTTGTACTGCTTGAGACAATGTTATAAGTGTGCCCATCACCCAGATAGTGTACATTGTACCCGTTAGGTGTGATTTCACCAATTCCCTCCTCCCACCTGCTTGATTTCCATTGAGTTTTACTTCCGTCTATGCACGTGAGTGCTGTTTGTTTAGTTCCAATTTAAAAGTTAATATATGTGGTGTTTGTTTTTCCATTCTCGTGAGACTCCACTAAGGAGAATGGTCTCCAGTTCCATCCAGATCATTACAAAAGGAATTAATTCACTTTTTTATGGCGAAATAGAACTCTGTGGAGTACATATACCACATTTTACTAATACACTCATGAATCGGTGGTCATTTGGGTTGATTCCACATCTTTGTGATTGTGAATTGTGCTGCAATAAATATTCAAGTGTCGTTTTGATAAAATGACTTTCTTTGGGTAAGTACCCTAGTAGCGGGATTGCTGGATCAAATGGAATTTGTACTTTTAGTTCTCTGAGGACTCTCCATACTATTTTTCATAGAGGTTATACTAGTTTGCAGTACCACCAGCAATGTATAAGTGTTTCCTTCTCTTCTCATCCATGCCAGCATCTATTATTTTGGGACTTTTAAATAAAAGCCATTCTCACTGGGCTTAGGTTTTGATTTGCATTTCCGTGATGATCAGTGACATTGAGCATTTTTTCATATGTTTATTGGCCATTAGTCTATCTTCTTTTGGAAAGTTTCTGTTCATGTCTTTTGCCAATTTTAATGGGGTTGTTTGATTTTTTCCTTGCTGATTTGCTTGAATTCTTTGTAGATTCTGGTTATTGGCCCTTTACCAAATGTATAGCGTGCAAATATTTTCTCCCATTCTGTAGGTTGTCTATTCAGTCTGTTGATTGTTTTCTTTGCTGTGCAGAAGCTTTTTAATTTAATCAAGTCACATTTATTTATTTTTGTTATTGCTGTGATTGCCATTGGGGTCTTTTTCATAAATTCTTTGCCTAGGCCAATATATAGAAGAGTTTTTCCAACATTTTCTTCTAGAATTCTAATGGTTTCATGCCTTAAGGTTAAATCTGTTATCCATCGTGAATTAATTTTAGTGACTGGTGAGAGGTATGGATCCTGTTTAAATCTTCTACATGTGGCTATCCAATTTCCCAGCACCATTTATTGAACAGGGTTTTTTTCCCCAGTGTATATTGTCTGCTTTGTCAAAGATCAGATAGCTGTACAGGGATGGTTTTACATCTGGGTTCTCTGTTCTATTCCATTGATCTATGTCTCTCTTTCTATGTCTATGATCTATGTCTCTTGATCTATGTCTTTCTTTATTTACATTTTGTTTTTAAAATTTCAGAATATTATGGGGGTACAAACATTAACATTAGATATATTGTCTTTGCACCATCTACATCAGAGATACAAACATGCCCATCCCCCAGACAGTATGCTCTGCACCCATTAGTTGTGAATTTACTCATTCCCTCCACCCCCTTCCCACTTGACTGGCACTCAATGAATATTATTTCCATATGTGCACAGAAATGTTTATCAGTTAGTACCAATTTATTAGTGAGTACATGTGGTGCTTGTTTTTCCATTCTTGGGATACTTCACTTAGTAGAATGGGTTCCAGTTCTATCCAGGACAATACAAGAGGTGCTATATCACTATTGTTTTCTGTGGCTGAGTAGAACTCTGTGGTATACATATACCACATTTTATTAATGCACTCATGTATTGATGGACACTTGGATTGTGTCCACATCTTTGTAATTGTGAATTGTGCTGCTATAAACATTCAAATGCAGATGTCTTTTTAATAGACTATCTTTGTTCCTTTGGGTAGATGCCCAGTAATGGGATTTCTGGATCAAATGGTAGTTCTACTTGTAGCTCTTTGAGGTATCTCTATATTACTTTCCACAGAGGTTGTACTAGTTTGCAGATGCACCAGCAGTATATGAGTGTTCCTATCTCTCCGCATCCATGCCAACATTTATTGTTTTGGGACTTTTTGATAAAGGCAATTCTCACTGGAGATAAGTTATATCTCATTGTTGTTTTGATTTGCATTCTTAATTCTACACTTTGTATGGAACCAGAGAAGACCCTGTATAGCAAAAGCAATCTTAAGCAAAAAGAACAAATTGGGAGGCATCAATTTGCCAGACTTGAAGCTATACTACAAGGCTTTAGTCACTAAAAAGCATAGTACTGACACAAGAACAGAGACATAGACCAATGGATAAGACTTGCTGTTAGATTCCTTCTTGAGGATGGGACACGGGTAGCTATAAAGAATACCTCCTAGATTTGTTAAGACCTACAACACTGAAGTAGGAGCAGGTTTGGTGAATTGGCAAGGTCACAATTTTATTTTCATTAGAGGATTTGTGCAAAATCAGAGCGAGCACCCTTTTTGGAATGCCATGAGGAAATTGGATATGGTGGCTTGGCTCTGGGAACATTGAGGTACCATCTGTCCCTGAATTTTTATGATTATATGATTTAGATGACTAGCCCAAGGACAGAACGCAGTAGGAGAACAACCAGCACCTTCCACAGGAAGCTGCACATGACAAAAGATCCAAGATGTTTGTTCTATTTCTGCTGGGCACAGTTTTTCTGCTCTGCCCATACTGGGGTAAGTCCTGGAGATAGAGGGGCAGCTGGTGGTTGGTTAAGAGATAGGCAGATCCTGGGGAAGGGGAAGTTTCAAAATAGGCTCTTGGGGCTGGTACAGATGTATGTGAGATTATAACAAGGAATATTTTTCTTCTCCTCACAGGTAATCTTCAAGACCCTTCAAAAGGTATAACCATAGCTTATCTGAAGTCCTGGGTAAACAGATTATTTGTGACATGTTTAGGAGTAAATCCCCCCTCCATCTTCAGAGAGGCCTGTAATCCATTCTTACTATAGAATCCAAGGAGTTTCATCTTTTGCAAACCTGTTTAGTTCATTTCTTGGAGCAGGGAGACTAAGATTCTCTTCTTTGCTGCCTTTTACCCATTACTGGAGAAAATCGTCAGGCTAGATAAAGAGTTCTTTACTGGAGTCCATGGGTAAATTTCACAAGAACCCTGACTTCCTGAAATCATACACAGCATTTGATTTGTGTTTGTACAGCTTATCATCACAAGGTGATCAAGGGAGTCCACGGCCTGAGAAAGGTTAGGGACCACTAGGCAGGAGCGAGTTCCTATAGCAGAGCCTCCAGGCCCAGAGAACCTTCTCCGGGCTGCATCCTCTAAGCACTTCTTTTTGTGTCTAGCAGAGACTGAAATAATGTGTTATAAATGTAGAAAGTATCATCTTGGATTGTGCTATGATGTCATGAAATCCTGCAGCCTGAAGCACAAGCAGTCCTGTGCTGTTGAGAACATCTATGTACTTACAAGAAAAGGTAATGTGGGGTATAGAGTGACTGAGAAATAAACACCTCCTTTTCGGAGAACAGTGGTGTCCTTTTGTCCCCAGAGTGAGTGGGTGAACGGGATGGGTGAGAATGGGGTAGTCAGATAGAAGGGATGGCAAAGATGGACTTCTCTTTAAGACAACATGGGGTGAAGGGGAGGCTGATGTCTCTTACCTGGTAGGGAACAAAATCTACTCTATGGGTCAGCAATTACTAGACTCAGCCTGGAAGTTCATTTGGGCCTAGAACAAAGTTAGTAAAGGTCTAAAGACAGGTTATTCTTCAGAATATGGTAGGAGGAAGTGAGGTCATTATAGTTGTATTCCCTTTCTTTTCCCTCCTCAGGGAAGAGTATGTATCATTATTCAAAACTGTCGTGTATGACCAACTGTGAAGACATCAACTTCTTGGGTTTTGAAAAGAGGACTGAGCTTATCTGTTGCAATCATAGTAACTATTGCAACCTCCCTGAAGGACTCTAGTTCTACAACTCTCCTGGATTTTGGATCATTTTTTAATCCACTTCCCCTTTTTCCTGTTTTTGCAAACCTGTATTCTGCTCTTCTCTTCTAACCAATAGTAGACAGGGAGAAGGCAGCTGGCAGTGAAAAGAGAAGCAGGGAGGGCAGCCTCATCTCATTAGTGGTGGAGCACTGGACTGAATCTTTTCAAGTCTCTGTTTTAGTTTCCTCATGGTGATGCTGCCATGAATAAGCTCAGATTTGGTCATTTATTATCTCCTATGAGAAAAATGTGAAGACTTGGGCCAAAATAATCCC
>NW_012154796.1:296315-302378 GCF_000956105.1 Propithecus coquereli
AACATTGGCATTCTCAGCATCAGAGCACTGAATTTGACTTTATATAGTGGACAATATTGACTTGAATTTGGTGCCTGCCCAAATTCTTTTTGCTGATGAGTGTACCCAGCTGCATTGACTGTTGGCTTATGACAATTTACAGTTATTTACTTCTCTGGAGATTTTCTCTGTACCAGATACGAGCTGCCTTGCCCAGATGCTCAGCTCCCAACTTGAACATAGCCTTAGCCCGTGAATGGCTGGCTCCTTGTGTGAAGGGATTGTCTGTGGTGCAATTTGTGCTCTCGAGTTTTTTCATGGGTTCCAACTAAAGCTAGTCTCCAGCTGAGACCATGTTTTTGTTAATGTTTTCCCCTGGGCTTCCTTTGCTTCCTTTATTCCCTTTCTAAATTTCAAGTTGACAAAACCAAGTGTTTTGTCTCACTGGAAGTGGAGCCCCAACACGAGATGAGGCCAGATCAGGAAACGAAGTCAGGTTTTGGCACTTTTTAGTGATAGTGTGTGTACTTCTAAGCCAATTAATCATGAGTGAGGATAATCTTTCTTATTAGAATTCCTTACAGCCTAGATAAAATTGCTCTAGTCCTGGAGAATATTTTCTTTTGCTTTATCCCATCTTGGGATACTTTTCCCCAGTTCCATTTTCCAACTTAGCAAATGAGCAGAGCAGAACCTGGGTGAAAATTTCTTTATCCACATGATAACACACCAAGAATCTATCCTCTAATAAGCATATGTCTTCTGTAATTTATGTACGTGGTTATACAGGGAATTTTTTTTTCACATGTCTTTTTAAAGAATAGTAATTTGGACAGCAATCTATTAATTTGTAATTGACTGGTAAATAATTCATAGAACCTTACACGTTAAACCAAAATAAATTTTACATGTATTGAAGATTTAAATGTAGTAAACAAATAAAAACCTGATTTTTAATATCATGACTATCATTGTTTGAATTTTTAGTATACCCTAGCCACGTGTTAAACATTTTAATTATATGCTCTCATATAATCTTCACAACTTCTTATAAAGTAGCTATTATCCTAAGACAATTTAAAAGATGAGAAACCTAAAGAAAAGACTGGTTAAATAACTTGCTAAGTACCACCCAATTAAGTTTTCCAGTTGCTATTGCTGCATAACAAATTGTCGTATTCACTAGTCCTGTGGGTCAAGAATTCAGAAAGTGTACAGTGGGAAGAGTTTGTCTCTGCTCCATGGTGTCTAGGGCCTCAACTGGGAAGATTCTGTATACCCATTCTCTGCTTTATTTGACAACCATTGTTTTAACTTTAATACATTATGAATGTTGTTCTTATTTCTTACAAAGTGATGTAAAAATGTACTTTCTCACTGTTCTCCACATTATTAAATCTCTATCGAATTATGGTTAAGCAGTCAGCTACTGACAACACAGTACTGACAACGCAGCCCTTTAGAAACTCCGTTACTCTCCTGATAACAACTCATGGCTGTATGCTTCTCTTGAGAATTACCCTCAGCCAAGAGGAGCATCTCGCCTGAAAATCACTGGGAGATTCTTCCTCTCCCAAGGGTGTCCCACAGCCAATGGTTGAGTGATGTGGTGTATATATTATGTGAGGTGGGTATAAAAGGCAGGTTAACTTGCATAAGTTGGGACCAGGGGACAGCATCTTCATGCCTCAGAGTTCCCTTTTGGGTAAGGCCTGATTCACCAGAAGCACATCTTTTCCAAGCTTCGCCCCATCACATCCTGTTTACCCTGTCCCCTTACAGTTTGCTTCTGAGACCACTTCCTCATTGCATTATTTGCATAAGAATCCTCTTCTCAGGTTCTACTTCTGTTGAACCTGGCCAAAGACAGTGGAGACCAGGAATGGTTGTGAAAAGCAGACCATAATAATACATTTTTGACTGAGTTGCTCAGCTGGCTGAATGCCAATGAAGACCCCATGGCGGTAGGTGGAGTGCTGACGGTGGTTTATACGTGGTAGCAATGTGATTGTTAAGACTTTCAGTTGTGGTCAACTTGGACTTCCAACAGACAGAAGGAGATGCATTAGCTTGTGATTATCTCTGACTTCTGAGAAGCACAGAGACAATAGTATTTATAAGGGTTGTGGAATTAGATGGCCGTTGCTAAGTACAACTGAAACACCAAAGAGAGAAAATGGCAGGCTTGTATTTGTAAATCCAATTTAGAGCAAAGTGGGAGTCAGTGGCTTTCTTGACAGCATTTGGAAATACCTTTATTTCTTGCCACTGACAGTGAGACATGACATTTAATTGTAAGGGCTGGAAAACTTCAGAGAAGGTGGACTTCTCAGCTCAGACAAGTCTCCTGAGCTACAGTCAGGGTCCTTGTAAGGAAGGAGCATAACTTGGTGACTTGGGATGATTGGGGATATCTGGATGGATTCACTTAACTCCTTGAGCCCCTAAATCCTTTTTGTGTCCCAGTCTCCATGCTGAAAGATAGCAATACCCATGCTAGAAGAGCATAGAGAAATCATAAATAATAAAAAGGTCTTACAGGATAATGCTTGACCTTCCCAAGATCTGCCTGTACTTTTTCTGCTGGCCACCAAAACAATTAATTGGGTCAAAGCTCAACATAGACCAAGTGAAGAGTGCTGATCTTTTTAAGGGAGGAGAAGGATTTTACACTGAAGGATCTTCAGAGCCTAGCTAACATATACTGGCTACAGCTGGGAGAACATGCCTGGAAATATATCCTGGGGGTGCTAGAATGATGGGTTGGAGTACGAAACCAAATAAGGGAGAGTTTGTTGATATGTGGCAGTCTCCCATGATAAGGACACCAGAGATTGTTCCTGATACATTGTTGGAAGGCTCATGAAAAGTTGGAAAAAGTGGCAGCCCACATTAAAATGTAATTTTACATTTCTACTTGTCAGATTGTGGAGGAGGGGAACAGAAGGCTCTGAGAAGTCAACATGCTAGAATAGATCTCTTATATATGTTTGGAAACACTACCTGCTGGCCTGCATCAAGGAAATAAGAATCTACAGGTGAAGGATTTGTCAGCACCATTGTGAGTTTCCCCTGTAGGCTCTGATGGGAAGAGGAGCTGTAACAGAATTGGCTCCCTAATAATGGGGATGATAGGATCTTGGACTAGCAAAAGCCAGGTGTCAGCACTCAATTATTAGATTCAAGGTGAGCGTAATTACTATAATGGGTAGCAAGACTGGAAGGTAGCCAGAGGAGCATGACTTCTAGAACTCTATGGAGATAACTAATGAAACATAGTTTTCTTAGGGATAAGGCACATCTAAGAGTAGTACTTAATATACACGATCAAAAGAAATGAGGAATGGATGAGCAGAATACTGGCTTCAACTGACCAATGGAAAGTCATAATACTTTGCCCAGTTTTCATACCTGACCCAGTTCTCAGACCAAGGAACATTAAGCCAATGGCCATTACATGGTGTAGTCTCCCCAATAGATGAAAATGTGAGTCTGGGAGTCAACACTTTACCTGGTTGGGGACCCACTGGGAAGCCACTTTGGGAATTTGTATTTGCTGTGCTGCAGCTTGAGGCTGTGAGCATCTAGTGTTCTGATTCCCAGGGGATACACCCTTTCATCAGATGGCTCAGTAGGTGTCTCACTAAACCTAAAGCTATGGATGCCTTCTGGACAATTGGGGCTTCTTGTGTCGGTAGAATAACAGACACATAAAGGAGTTAGCATATTAGAAGAGGTAATTAAACCTGAACATAATGAGAAAGTAGAAATGCTACTACATATGGAGGCAGGAAGGAATATATTTGGCATTCAGGCAATCTACCAGGGCATCTCTTATTGCTCCCCTGCCCAGTTTTAAATGTGAACAGGCAAGTATAACACCATAGCTTCACAAGTTCATAGTAACCTGGAGTTCAGACACCTTTAGGATGAGGGTCTGGATTATCCCACCAGTCAAGCAACTTCACCCAGCAGAGGTGAAGGTGGTTTGGATAAGGAAGAGATGATGAGTATCACTCTTGTCCCCTTGGCCAACGGCAACAGTGGAGAGCAGTTCTTCCTGCTAACTTCCTTCTTATAACATTTCCAAGAAATTTTGACTAATTTGGGAAAACTGCTTAGATATTATAATTTTAATGTGAGAAACAAGTTGCTCTCAGTGCACAAGGCACAGACCATAATAGATGCAACTGGAGCCCAGTCCAAATCCTCTTGGTGGTGCTGTGATTATTATCTGGTAATCGCTAACAATGACACCCTGCTCCTGAGACTTGCTCTTGAACCAGGGGAGCTACTTCAGGTAGAAATGCCTTCCGTTGAGGGTGGTACAAAAATGACTGATGCAGGGGCACGTGAGGTTGCTCCTTTGCCTTGAGATGGGTAAGTCTGTGCTGTCGGTTAAACTCTGACACTCTCTTTAGGATCAGCTTGATACTTAAGCTGAAACCATATTTTTTTGCTTTCTTTCTCCCTCTGTTCTTTTCTGCTTTCTTCACTCCTTTACAGGTTCTTTCTGAAAGCACTTTTTCAGTAAATTACTTGCACTAGAATTCATATCTCAGGTTCTGCTTCTAGGGAACCAAACCTAAGACACTCAATTTTTCAGTTATATAGTCTAGCCCACAGGTCAAATCTCCTTCTTTGTGCATTGGCTCTGGAACTCCTGAAAACACCTGTTTTAGTACTTCGTGGCATCCACTGTGGGTAGCATACCCTGATCTACCTCACCTGCCTGTCTCAAGGTTTTAGCCAAAGTTTTAAGAATGATATTGGTACCATTTGGGTCCAAATAGAAAACAGATGTCACACTCAACAAGAATTTCAATGAGTTTTTATTTATGAAGGACCTAGTTACACAGGTTTATGCAGAGAATAAGGAAACCACAAGGAGAGTTCAGGAACCTAGAGCAAGAGGAAGTTGAATTTTCACCACCCCTATCCTAAAGGAATGAGGTGGGGAAGGTGCTGCCGGGAATGGGAAGAAGGTATGCCAAGCAGTGACTTTTTGTTGGGGGCATGGCCAGCCCAGGGCCATGTCCTATGGAGGAACAAGGAGACTGTGACCTCACACTGGCCCCTTCGACTTCTCTGCAGAAGCTTTTCACTGGTCACTCAAACAGTATCTAGAGGCTTTGGGAGGCCCAATGATATAACCCATATATCATATGGGTCAGAGAGCAGGGTAGACAAGGGTAGAGAATGGATCTTAAAGGGGTGTTTTGGAGAAAAACTCTAGTACTCCCAGCACACCCCACCCCCTTTGCCTCTGAGCATCCATTCTTCTGCTTCATCTGGGTGCAGGAATGCACAGATTCCCACTACAACCATGCCCTTGGGCGGTGATAGTAATTGAGTCATACTATCACCAAAAACCATGAAGCAGCCATCATTGGGACTCTTTCTATAAGTCTGGTGGGGGAGACAAGGGAGATAAATGAAATGACTAAGCAACATGCCAATGTTTTCTGCAGCCCCCACTTCTGTAGCTGGCACGAGGCCGGAGCTGACAGTCGTATCTGCATCCCACGCTTCCGACTCCACGCGCTCTCACTTCCGCGGCATCTCGGCCAGATGGGGTTCTTGCCTGGAGCTACCCCAGCCCTCATTCCTACAGGATCTGAATGCTTGCTGGTTTTGTCTTTGTTGTGTTGTTACAGTTTTCTGTTGAACAGGACTATTAGGCAAGGGAGTAATAAAGATGTCCCAGATAACCCCCTGATTTTCACACACCATTTTTCTTGCCCCCCTTGTGTAGTAGAAACTTAAATTCCGCTTGTAATCAAAATGAATTCTCCAGTCAGTACAGTGACCTTTTCCTCTACCTATTGGACAGAAACAATTGAGATGCTTTGATATTCTGCTCTCTCATCTCTCTCTTCCCACTCTCTCTGTCACGCAGCCACTGAGGCATCCTAGGCTAAAGGTATTCCCTCTACACCATGAGAGAATTTTTTGATATGTGTGCCTCAGGTTCAGTTGTTGATATAATAAATGAAAGATAAAGGAATTTCAAAAACACCTTCTCAAAAGAATCCCTTGCCTTGGGAGGCTACTGTCATGTTGCATAATCTGATTTTAAATGTC
>NW_012154796.1:302428-310436 GCF_000956105.1 Propithecus coquereli
TTTCAAAAACACCTTCTCAAAAGAATCCCTTGCCTTGGGAGGCTACTGTCATGTTGCATAATCTGATTTTAAATGTCAAACCCTGCATATTACTACATTGTTTTAGTTTTATTTTTAATGTACCGAATCTTGTTTCATTTCTGGGTTAGGGGTTATGCAGGGTGTACTAGAGTCAAGTTGGTTACTGCAGAAGGCAAGAGGGAAAAATCATGTCAAAAGTAAACTATACCTTTCCCTGTTACGAATTCTCCCAGTCTCAGAAGCTCTGCACCTGTGTGCGGGATCTTGGCCGCTCTGCCATATCTGCTTCTGCACCTCTTGAGAAGGCTGAGCTTGGATTTGATATGTCAACTTGAGAGCCGTCTTATTTCTTCTACAAACCAACAGTCTTTCTTCTCCCTTCCTCCTGTTGAATTAACTGCATTAACAGTGAGAATTTTCCAGGAGCTCCTCTTGTACCTCATGGAATTTAAGCTTCTACAGTAATGTTTCACTGTAAAAAACTTGGATGTCTTCTCCAACGAGTCCCGAATTCCCCAGCATTGCTATGTTTCCTGTTTCCAAATTATTGCCTCTGCAATAACTTATCTAACCTCAGTATATAAGCAAAGATATCTTGGTTTTCTTCTACGAGGTGATCAGAAATTTAGTGTGTTTGCTCTAACGTGATGTACTAATGTACGAAATCAAACGAAATCTATCCTAAGGCTACTACAGATTGGCCATCGACCCTGAGGCATCGCTGCTTTGAAACCACAGGTGGTGTCCAATGCCAGGCCCTGGAGAAACTCTCTTACTCTTGGCTGCCCTCTGCCTCAAGGAAGGACAAGCCTCCATGTTCAAAAACACCTTCTCAAAAGAATCCCTTGCCTTGAGAGGCTACTGTCATGTTGCATAATCTGATTTTAAATGTCAAACCCTGCATATTACTACATTGTTTTAGTTTTCTTTTTAATGTACCAAATCTTGTTTCATTTCTGGGTTAGGGGTTATGCAGGGTGTACTAGAGTCAAGTTGGTTACTACAGAAGGCAAGAGAGAAAAATCATGTCAAAAGTAAACTATACCTTTCCCTGTTACGAATTCTCCCAGGTTTCAGGGGTTTGATTCAGCAGCAATTCCAAATACTCCTCTGTTTCTACACTTTCTGTAAACATCCCTTTCAAAGGGCTCTTCTCACAAGTACATTTGAAGAAGGGAGATTAGTCGTATTTCACTCATGATTCTCAATGTTATATCTGTGTGTCTCATTGCCACCATGGACCCTGGTTCATTTGATACTGCTCACTCTCTGGGACTCCTCAACTCCTGTCTTTGATACAATAAAATTTATTATGATTTTAACATTAAGTAGATAATGAGCACTTTCTCATACCACGTGCTGATCTGAGCCATTTATGCATATTATCACATTTTATTTTTATTACCACCTTATGAAGTACAGGGAGGTCAAGTTACTTTCCTAAAGTCACATAAGTGGCAGAGCCGTCATTTGAAGTGAGAAGCCACAGGAGCATTACCCTGAACTGATGGGAAGCTGCTCCCATGAAACGGGCTGCACTGGAGAAGTTAAAGCAGGAGGGCCCAGGTTCTCTATTCACAAAGGCCCCACCCTGCAGGGCTGTATGGATATACCAGGCTCACTGAACTGATATACAGGTGGATCAAAAATGTGAACCGCACACTGAATATAACCATTTCCATTTTTTTTTTCCACTCAGAAATGTTTATCTTTATTTCAGAATGAACTATAGGACCATATCTAGAGTAAGATCCTATCAGCACTTCTCATGAGTTGTCACTCAGTTTTGCTTCTCGAGACCCATTAGTCAAAACAGTAAAACTAAGTCTCCTTAACAAAACTGAGGTCATCAGAAAAGCGAGGCTAAAAGAGTGATGGAACTTTACTTAATTACTCCTTATCTGCGAGATGACTTCTGCATTCTTAAAATTCTACTTTCTAAACTTGGAATATAGAAACAGTACTTTAAAATCTATTGTTCCTTTTGCTGCAGTAAGGTCCAGCAAAGCCTTACCACCTCAAGCAAACCCATTACACCTATTTATGCTCAAGAGGTGGTTTGGCTATCGAAGACATGCTGGCTTCTTCAATGGAAGCAGAAGGAAAGTGAAGTCTATCCCAGGTGGTCCCCTCATGGACATAACACAGCTCCTCACTTTCTCCTTCTGCCCCCAAGTCTTTCTTCAAAGCACCATTGTTTCCCTCATCTCCTTTGTTCTAAGTAGCATCCTCAGCACCTTGAACACCTCCTCAACACCTAGCAGATGGAGGGCATCTGGAATATACTTGTCAAAGGAATGAAGTTAGGAATAGGTTAGACCTGTCCATTCCTAGCAGTATGATAGTGGTATTCAGTAGCTCATAGAGGTTTTTTTCCACAGCAATGAGTTGATCAACATTGCTGCAGGCTCAGGGCATGTGTCTAAGGAGGACAGTCTGGGACGGGCTTTAGCTGTCTGAATTGAGCAAGAGCAAAGGGTGGTTTCAGCTCTTGACATCCCATTCCCCTTAAGCTCTTCCCAGCAATGCAAGGTAAAATAATATCTCTTCCATCATGGGGGGCCCAGTTAGAGACTGGCTTATCCCAAATGTAAGTATCAATTTACAGAGATAAATATTTTTCTGAATAAATTATAATTTATTTCATCAGCCATGAGGATAAAATTAGCATTAACAAGCTCAGTGTTACTCAGTCTTACTTATTCATCTTCCTGCTTCAAACCCTGCCTGGAGGCTCAGGTGCATAAGAATGAGGCCATGGATCCTGTATTTTTAAGCAACAAAGCCATGGCGATATGATACTCAATGATTGGCTGCACAGAGTCTGAGCTTAAGTTTTGAATTTACTGCATTTTTTTTGCTTTGGGAAGGCCATGATTTTAGGCAAGCAATTTCTACATTGTTCTCTATGTTTGAAGAGAGATAGTTCTCCCTATAGAGTCTATATTTAACTTTCTTGGTTAAATATATTCCTAGGTATTTTATTTTCTTTGTCACTATTGTGAAAGGTATTGAGTCTTTGATTTGATTCTCAGCTTCACTGTTGGTGTAAAGAAATGCTGTTGATTTGTGCACATTGGTTTTGTAACCTGAGACTCCGCTGAATTTATTTATCAATTCCAGGAGTTTCTTGGCAGAATCTTTGGGGTTTTCTAGATATAAGATCGTATCATCAGCAAAGAGCAATAGTTTGACCTCTTCTTTTCCCATTTGGATGCCCTTGATTTCCTTTTCTTGGCCTGATTGCTCTGGCTAGGACTTCCAGCACTGTGTTGAATAGGAGTGGTGACAATGAGCAACTTGTCTGCTTCCAGTTCTAAGCGGGAATGCTTTAATTTTTTCTTTTAATTTCAGAATATTATGGGGGTACAAAAATTTTGATTACATGATTTGATTTTGTGCAGTTTGAGTCAAAGTTGTAAGTGTGCCCATCACCAAGAATAGCATGCATCATACCCATTAGGTGTAAATTTAACCATCCCCTCCTCCCTCCTCCTCCTCCCACCTGCTTGCTTTCCATTGAGTTTTACTACCCTATGTATACATGGCATTGATCGATTAGTTCCAATTTAATAGTGAGTACATGGGGTTATTCCGTTTTTTGTGGTACTTCACTTAGAATGGTCTCCAGGTCCATTCAGGTTGTTACAAAAGGTATTAGTTCACCATTTTTTAATGCTCAAATTGTACTTCATAGTATACACATACCACACTTTATTAATCCATGTATGTATTGATGGGCACTTGGATTGATTACACATCTTTGTGATTGTGAATTGTGCTGCAATAAACATTTGAGTGCAGCTGGACACGGTGGCTCACACCTGTAATCCTAGCACTCTGGGTGGTCGAGGTGGGTGGATTGTTTGAGCTCAGGAGTTCAAGACCAGCCTGAGCAAGACTGAGACCCCATCTCTACTAAAAATAGAAATAAATTAGCTGGACAACTAAAAATATGTAGAAAAAATTAGCTGGGCATGGTGGCGCATGCCTGTAGTCCCAGCTACTCAGGAGACTGAGGCAGAAGGATGGCTTGAACCCAGGAATTTGAGTTTGCCGTGAGCTAGGCTTATGCCAAGGCACTCTAGCCTGGGCAACAGAGTGAGACTCTGTCTCAAAAACAAACAAATAAGCAAACAAACAAAACCGCAAAAAACATTTGAGTGCATGTGTCTTTTTGATAAAATGACTTTTTTCCTTTGGGTAAATACCGAATAATGGGATTGCTGGATCAAACGGTAGATCTACTTTTAGTTCTTTGCAGTATCTCCGTACTATTTTCCATAGAGGCTGTACTGGTTTGCAGTCCTGCCAACAGTGTATAAGTGTTCCCTTCTCTCACATCCACACCAGCACCTGTTCATCATGGGTAGAATTTATCCACACTGGAATAAACACATATTTTAGATATGGATGTTCCTGTTAATAATAATAATTCTACTGCCAGCACCATTCATTGTGGACTTACAGAATGCCTTATTCTCCATCAGGATTTTTCACACAGCATTAATTCCAAGCAAGGAGCTCATTTCACTACAAAGAGGTGTAGTAATGTATTCATGCCCACACAAGTCACTTATCTTACCATGCACCCCATCATCAGAAGCTACTAGCCTGATGGAATGGTGGAATGGTCCAAAGAAATCTCAGTTAAACTGTAATTTTGGAGAAAACACTCTGAAAAGATTACATTATATGTTAGATGCAGCGTATGCTCTGAATCAGCAACTAATATATGGTTCTGCTTTTCCCATAGTCAGAATCAAGATGTCAAAGTGGTAATAAATTCTCCCATCCCAGCGACTTTGATTTTTGCTCATTTGGAAGTCTTAGTTACCAAGGGAGAAATGCTTCCACTAGGGAACATAACAGTGCATCAGATGATTTGAAAGCTGTCTGACCATTTGAGGCTCCTTTTTCCTCCATGCCATGATAAGCATAAGGGTTACTCCACTGGCGGGGAATTGGATTGCTGTTGCATAAGGAAGTAGGGATAACCATTCTGGAATACAGGAGACTCTCTGAAGTGCTACTTCATCCTTCCTGTCTGATAGTCAAAGTATTAATAAATATAAAACTCTGCAACTAAAAAAAGCAAGGCCATTGAAGATTCAAACCCTTTAAAAATAAAGATTTTCATCATCACTCTGGGTAGATAATCCTGAACTTGTGAGGTGCTAGTTGAGGGAAACAAAACATAGAATTGGTAGTAAAAGAAGAAAGTTATAAATATCACTTGTAGCTTCATTACTGGTTACAAAAATAAACACTGGGTAGCTGTGTGCACCTTCTTCCTTTCTTGCCGTATTTTCTTTCTCTCTTTCCTCTATCTCCTTGCTGTTTGACATGGGACTTGGTGGTAGTCGACAGGTGGAATTAAATGGATGTGACGAGTATTTAACATTGCACAGAAACGAATATCCAGGCTATCACTCTGAGATAGAGATGACTTTGGGACTCTCTGTCTTAAGACAAAAAGTGTCTTGTCTTCTCTTTCTCGTTAAATGGAGTTCAAGTACATGTAGAAGGATGTGTGCAGACTGAATGGCCAAAGAGGTGGCTGAGCTGGTTATTAAATGATTGTCTCTCAGCTTCAAACTCATGCTTCCATACTGCGCTTTATGATGCTGGCTTTGCAAGCTAGATCCCTGCTAACTCTGCCAGCAAGAGAGTGCTAGAGGGAGACTAGAAGGCCAGAGGAGGAAGAAGGGACACATCTTCTCCTGTTTCTCCCAACAGTTGGCAGTGGCAGTTGGTTTCAGGGCTACAGTTGTTTCCGTTTTGTGGTTTTCCCCCCACCCCACACTTCTGGAGCCAGCTTCATGGTGCTCCCACAGGGATACTAGCACCAGCTGAACTCCTTCCAGTACTCCTTCCCCAGACAAATGCATTTTATCTTCTTGGAGACCCTTCCTGAGATGCCTGGGTCCCAGTTCCAAAGGGGGCTCCCTTGGCTCCCTCTCCAAGCTTCTAAGGTCTAATTACCCCAACCTTTTCCCTGTGTCCCCTTAGACCTATGAGTTTTAGCTGCTTCTTCCAACTTCTATCCGTTAACTCAACATTTCCCTTTGGCCTTTTCTGTCCTTCAATGCCTGGTTAACAATTCTTCATTTTAAAGTCTCTTTGTAAAAAATAACTGGAGCTCTTTCTGTTTACTGGCTGACCCAAATGGGCAGTAGTATGCTGCTCAGGTTTGTATGAAGAACACGAGTCAGAAGATATACAGTATTTATAGCAGTGCCTCATGGTGATTGTCATGTAAGCGTGAGCTATTGTTCCTCTAAGGTCTGTCTTTCCCATCAGACTAAGCTGATGGGGATAGGGGCAGGGATCACAACATCTGTGTCCTAGAGTCTGGCAGTGCCTGGAACATAGCATGTTTTGAATACATGTTTGTTAAAGGAATTAAGGAAGGGTTTGGCGGGAAGACAAAAAAGGAAACACAATTTGGGTATGGAAGAAAGGTAGCTTTCTTTATGTTTTTATAATAGCAATTAATCACTCTTTCCAGGCTTCATTCTACCAGTTTGTTAGAAAACAGCCTCAATTCTTGTGAGCAGATTTGTTCCAACCCACCCCCATTTTCCCCAGGATACTAGAATTATACACTGGAAAGCCTGAGTGTGTGTGACACGGAGGTGCAGTGGGGGAGGCATCTGGGCATGGAACTTCTGTCCACAGCAGTTGCTGATGAGGTGCCCAGTGGCCAGACACAAATGTCTTCCCCAGACCCCATGGCTCTCAGCTTCCTCCATGCCATGCTTTGGGAGCTGCTGCTGGTGGGCTCATCTCCTTGGAAGCGTCCTGCAGCTTTTCCTGTCTAGGGGTTGATGCGTTTGCTGGGGAAGCTGGGGCAGGTACTATCTCTAGAATCCCACGGATTCCTTCTCCAACTCCTAGCCTCAAAAGGAGGCTCATTCCAGAAGGCAGAAAGTCCTTCCCTTTTCGCGGTTCTGGTGCAAAGTCATTTCTACGTCCTAGTCTTCTCCCGACCCTGGGAACAGCATTCATGAACAAAACCCAGGAGGACTCAAGTTATTTATTTTCATGTTGCCACCCCCCTCCACGACGCCAGTGTTAATGTGCTTTAACTGGAGTGGACAAGAAGAATAATACAGAGAGGAAAAAACGTGAAAAATATTAAAATGTCTTGCTATAGAAGGGAAGAAAGAAGCAGGTTTTTACGATGTCATTGTGAAGAGTGTGAGACAACAACCCCAGCCAGACATTGGAGCCGCAGAAGAACCAGCAACTTCTAAAGATTTTCATTGCACAGGTCGTGGCCCCTGCAGCACATGAAAGTCACCAAATAGACACTCCACTTTATGTTTTTCACGTTGGCACAGTTCTTCAGGCAGCCCATGAAGGTCAGCCAGGGAGTTCCGTTCTCTGTGGATGGGAGGAAAAGCAGGTCAGCAAGCCTGGCCCCGAGGCTTCTGCAAAAAATCTTTTCTCCAGACCACACCAGCATAGAAAAGTAACCTTGCGTAGTTCGAGGCTCTGTTACTTAGATGTGAAGAACTGGAAGATGTTGAAGTTAGGAGCTCCTCAAAAGAAAAAGCAGTGATAGAGCAGTCTAAAAATATTATTGGGAGTAGGATGGTAATGAGAGCAGCAATCAAGGGATTGCCAAAGTGGGATGTTTCTATTCAGAAACACTGGTTTAAATGGGGATTATAAATGCCGACAGATTGTTTAGTACAAAGGATGGGAAAAGAGAGAAATCATGACTTCAAGGGCCATTTAGTCCGTGTCTGGTTTAGAACCATCCATAAGGAAATCCAGGTGGACACAAAGACCAAGAGCTCCCTCCCCACCCCAACGACTTGCCGGTACCCTTTGGGCACAGATCATGCCTCTTCTCCCACCTCAATTCCTTCTCCTCGGTTTTCTTCAGGCTTCTCAAAATACTGTCTCCTTAGCTACATACCCTCACCCCCTAGTGACAACCTCTATCTGTTTTTCTTTTCTTTTTTTTTTTTTTTTT